>NC_084979.1:18042156-18349656 GCF_963691925.1 Scomber scombrus | reverse complement strand
CTTTTTTTTCATTCTTTACACAACAATTTTGAATGCGCAACTTTTAAAGCACAACCTTCCCTGTGACCTTGTGTCATGGTTATTTGCTCTGAACTCAACTAGGGATGTTAAATCACTCAATAACTTAGGCAGCAGAGCGCACAGGTGGTCGAGTGGTACGCAGCACACCCCGGTTCGAATTGCTGCATGTCACACCCCCCTCTCTTTCCCATTATTTCCTGTCTGTCAACTGTCATATAAAGGTGCCTGTGCCTGAAAAAAATCTTTAAAAAATAAATAAATAAATAACTTAGGCAGCAAGGCATTATAAATGAAGACACTGCCTTCTGGATGGCTGGAAAAAGCTTTAAGTGACACAGAAAAGTCTGGAGGTTGTCAAAAGCAGACTGTAACCTTGGGCTGTTCTGGTCTACGGTAGAGCTGATGGAATATAAGACGGTTTCATCAGATCTACAAAGAGTGCAGCCCAGTGTCGCCTTTTATCTATAAATTAATGATGTCATCCATAACAGCAGTTAAAAAACATTTTTGCTGTTAGGCACACCTGAGATTTCAAATCTATCCACAAACTATTACATGAAAGGTGTGTATCACTCACCCAGGTCATGACAGAGACCAGCAATCTCCACACAAAGTTCATCTCTGGGACTGATGTTGAGTTCTGGTTGCATTGTTCTCAGATTTCGTACAAGCTCTCCTGCTAAGTGCGCCACCCTGTACCAGCACATGCAGCACACAGCATAGAGAAAAAATAAGTTATACAGCATGGCAAGGCATGCAATGTGTTTACTTTGGTTTTGTTTGTATTTGGTGCTTTACTGTAAACCGGTGTTCCCTTCATTTGGCTTGTGAACACCTAAAGACACAACTGTCTATCTGACAACATGAGCACATACCCGATTGAGTGTTCAAAGCGGTTGTGGGATGCTCCAGGGAAAACGAAATAGCCCCCTCCCAGCTGCTTGATGTTTCGTAGTCTCTGGAACTGAGGTGTGTCAATAATTTTGACAAGAAGCTGGTGCAACTCCACATGACCATGGATGGAATCATTGAACACCTTGCAGAACGCAAACATTAGACACATTTAGTGAAATTATTATCCAAAACAGTGCCAGTAAAACCAATTCTACTGAGGGTTCATCTTCTTTTAATACTGCAATCATCTTCATTTTCATTTTGTCCAGCTTCTGCTTTTGTCCGACTTCTCGAAACAACAACTCTAAACATGCAACTCTAAACACCTTCACACTCCCTTTCTGCTTATTTTTCATGCTCTACAACTCCCCTATGGTTTAGATCTCCTATTTTTATGGTATTGAAATGTAGTGTGATGAATAGTTAGATACAGTTACCTTCTTCGGTAATGGTCTTTCCATTGATGCTCTCTTTTTGGGGCTTTTTAAGCTGAGGAGGAGCAAAGGTCAAATCTGTGTATATCTGATGAAGTGGTTGATTATTAAAGTTAGTCACTCAAATAATGGTGTATCATACTGTCTACTACAGCTTTAAGGGCACAACAGACACCTAGCATTTGAACAATACCCATCTTTTCTTTTTTTTACCTATTAATTTGGTCATTACCCTCATAGCAAGTCTTTTGTGATCGATTGAAAAAGAAAAAACTTTTACATTGCCTAAATTATTTAGGAGAGAATTTAATTGCTGCCTAAATTAAATTCAGTGGCAATCTTTTGTTCCCATACAGAAAGTGTGACATTCTTTTACTCAGTGAAAAGTATTATAAAAAAGATTGGGAGGGTTATTTTTGTGTATAAAGCACATTCTCTCCATACTTCACTTTATTCATAGAACAACTGACCAAATTGCTGATATCATGACAAACAATATGTCCCAAAATGGTCTTTATGCTGATGATGCAATATTATTCTTGAAATGTATGACTGCTTAATAAGCTGGAATAAAACAGTAAAGATTTTACTTTACTTTGTTGTGTATTTGCTGGTATCACTTCCAATCCAAAAAATGGATTTTTTGTCATGATTTTTTTTTCTTAGATTTTAAACAGATATTTTACTTTTTTTAAATTGACATAATTCTGAAGAAAACAAAATGTTTTAAGTTGACATTGGGGTGGCTGTGTCTCAGGAAGAAGTGTTGGTGTGGTAGGGCGACTTGTTCACAATCAATAGGTTTGAAAGTTCAACTGATAACTATAACAATAACTGATTTTAACCGGAAATCGGTTTTAATTTAAAAGATGGGAGTGCATCGATACAAAGTTATGAATCATTTTAATGTAGCTGCTATGCTGTTGAATGCTCCGGCCAAAACAGCACTAAAATACAGCAGTAGCACAACTAATGTCAACACTCACTTAGTGAGATGACATGATGAGGAGAGTAGTAATTACAGCTAGCACAAAGACATGGCAGGACAAATACACAGTAATCAAGACTTCTTTCAACCAAAACTTAGCCACAACTCAGCTACAATCAACATGATAACGTCTTCAATAGCCTGTTTCATTGTGAAAGACCTAAGACCGTTCAGTATTTTGGAGAATGAGTGCTTTCAGGACATGATAAACACACTGGAGCCCTGGTACAACATACCAAGTTGACAGCATTTCACCCCCAATAGAAAATATTGAATATTAAGTTTGTCTTCATTGTCAGAGGGGCTTTGCAAAGTTCTCAAAGTGCAATGTATTACAGTAATTATAAAAAAATAGTGTAACAATTGAGATTCTGTAGCTCTGACCTTCTTTCAGTTTATTGATTGATATCTTTAAAGTATCTTAAAACTTCTGCTTGTATTCTTTTTTATTATAAATAGATTAAATGAATTAACAAATAATTATGTAATTTAATACTTAATTATTAACATAAATAAATAATAAGTAAATAGGGTACATGGGCGTAGGAAGCATTTGAAATGTGGGTGGGACACTGTAATGGGGGGTCTTGGGAGAGCCTGTGAGCCAAAAACAGACCAGTCCTATCTACATCAACTATCAAATGAAAACTAATCACCCTCCTCATCTTTTCACTATTTTAATAACGTATTAGCGCTTTTTAACAGTTAGCTAGACAGAAACATAAAGGAGACAAAATACTAATATTTAGTTTTAGTAAGTTAACAATTTCCAACATTTAGTAACTGACAGTGATGGACCCACCTTAAGCTTCCCGATGCCTGTCATCAACCGAGCATCAGCAGTGCCGGGTGTGTGTGCATGTGCTTCTGCTTGTGCGTGTGCGTGTATGCACGCGCGCGATATGCGAGAAGCTGTCGGTAACAGTGAAAACATGGACTGGAGAGATGTAGGCTGTGTTGAAGGCCACAGACGTAACCTACCTGATGGATCTTCGGGAGTGTGGGCGGCTGATCAGCAGGTACTCATTCATGAGAAGAGCGCACCTCTTCTTCATAAAGTGCCGTTCAATGCGTCTTCGCGTCAAGATGTTGTTTTCCATACGCAGCCGCGCCCCGTTTTCAAAATGTATCATTTGCATGAACTGGCTAATGCAAACGATGTTATAGAGTAGGACAAGAGCCAAGGTCACCTCGCAGAGCTGTCTTTCCATTGTGCAACTCGAGAGTGGCGCGTAATCAAACAATCTTTTTGTATCTTGAACGATACCTCACATATTCTGTTTCCAGAATATGTACCCTCAGGAAGGAGATATAGAGCCTGCAAAAACTATTACAGGTTCTCCTTCCTTCCAACATCAATTGCTCTACTTAATAAACAACCTGCCAAATTCCAATCTTAATTTAAATGATCTATTTATTAAATTGGAACTCTTTATCCTTTTTAAAAAACTTGGTCCCTGCCCTGTAGTTAATTGTATTATTGTACTCTTACTTAAGCCACTGATTCTCAAGGGTGAGCTACCTTGTGCACAGAAGTCTCAACTTTTTGAATTCTTGTATGAATTGGTTCCAGCACAAGTCACTTTAATCTATACAATATTTCTTATGAGGTTTGGTGCAGGAACTGATTGAAAATCCAGAAACCACAGTAATGTGTAGACTGTCGATGTTCCTGTATGTCACCTATGTCATATGTACATTTAATGTGATTGTAGCCACTATATACTGTTTCCCAGACAAAAAAGTCCTCCTTGAGGACAATAAAGTTTATTTTGATTTGATTTGGTTTATCTATGACCGGAAGATGAACACCACAGTGACCTATGACCTATGACCTATAAGGAGTAGCCAGCTCAACTATTACATATTTTGGTTTGTTTAGAAACATGCCTATGTGAAACTGAACCGTACCAAAGTCAGTACGCTAAATTGGAACAATGTATTGCCTGCTGCGCACTAAACAACCGAACTGTGTGAAAACGCCCTAAAATACCAGTCTGTGAAGCTGGAAATTTAACCAAAGCCCTCAGCAGTAGGCCAAAGATTGCTCCTCAAACAGTAGAATATTTGTCAATTTTTTGAGCCAGTTTATGAATGAGTCAGCCAGGCTTTTATTAGTCAGCTCCTGTCCATAAGAGACTCAGGAGTAGTTAGCTGAAGTTAACTGATTACTGCCAGTGATGACTTGCTTTACTCTTCTTTATGTCCATGGTGTCTAGGGAAGCAAACATCAAACCAAGAGCATGTCAGCCAAAAACAAACCAGTCCTCTCTATAGTAACAACCAAACAACTAATTACCCTCCTCATCTTTTCACTATTTTAATAAGGTAGCATTAGCGCTCCTTCTAATGAACAGTCGATACAGAAACATAAAGGCGACAAAATACTAATATTTAGTTCCAGTAACTTAACAATGTCCTGAACATGTTGTTGTGACAGTTATGGACCCACCTTAAGCTTCCGGGTGTGCATTACCGAGCATTTGCAGTGTATGTGTGTGTGTGTGTGTGTTTGGCGTGTGAGTGTGAGTGATATGCGAGAAACTGTCGATAACAGTGAAAACATGGACTGGTGTTTCATGGATTTGGATTTTCTCTCAATAAACAAGCGGAACTGATTCAATAATGAAGCAATGACACAGCGCTCTGAAAACAGCACTAAGTGGATAGACTAATGTACTGATTATAGACATGGTAAAAGTGTGTGGGGGGGTCTATACTAATTATTTAAAAAAGTGGGTGGGATTTGTCCCGTATAATGGCAGCTACGCCCATGTTTCCATCCCTAAATCCTGTTTCGTAATACAGGCCCCACCTTACTTTGTAATTAAGTCTGTTTACCTGGAACTGCTGGTAGGCCCAACCAGTCAAGCAAGATTTATAAAAGAGCTTTTAAGGGCCACAGAAGAGAAGAAGTAAAACTGAAACTTAATTCTGTAATTATTTAATGTGTTTTTGAACCATTCATTTATCAGTAAAAAAGTATCAAACTGCACTCTGCACTTGATTCTCTGGTGACAAAATTTATTGTGTGGTGTAATAGCTAAATTACACAAATAAAGGTGCATTTGTTTATTATATAATTTAATAGTAAACATTTCTTGATGTGAAAATTCTGTGTAGCTTGTACAGTAGTTTAGCTTGCTACCTACGACAGAAGCATGGCTTTGCTGATATTTGACTTCTTATCTTCTTATCTTATTCATACAATGAAGAGTTGCTTCACTTGCTACAGTCTGTACTGCAGCTTTGATATAAACACATTGTCCGCGCTGGTAGGGGTCTGCTGACCCCCAAAGTCCCAAAAGTGAGAAATGTAATTTTTGTTTTTCAATTTAATATTTTGTCCCGAGTGGAAACTATCCAATACACACAAAATACATCTTTTAGAACTAAGTGACTCTGGAGGACCCTAATGTAAACATTTACTTTGCTTGACAACAGTGTGACACCCATATTTTCACAGAAGTGGTGGAATATAATTGACTACATTTATTAAAGTGCTTTAATTAAGTACAATTTGGAAATACTTGTATTAAACAATCTTATTCTATGCTATTTAATACCTTCACTTCACTACAGTATGTTTTACTCCACTACATTTATCTGATAGCTATAGTTACTGGTTATTGTAGAGGTCAAGATTTTACATACAAAACATTTGATCAGCTTATAAAACATGACCCTCTTACAGAATAAACCTCCCAACAGAACAAAATAATTAAATATAATTGTATAATTGCATAACTGCTGTTGGTCTTCATAACAATGTTTTCAAAAAATGCCTATATAGGCATAGTTTACTCTTGCTTCACAAATGTTCATTTGTTCAGAAATTATTTGGAAAAACTTGCATCATGATTCATAATTGCTGGATTGATCCTGCTCAAAAATATCTATGTCTATTTTCTATTAGAAAAACAAAAAAGCAACAGACAACAAAACAATACAATAATATACAGTACCTATTTTTCGTAATTTGAATACTAACATTGATAATAGGTGAAGCAAGACATTTACATAACATTTCTGCAGTCAATTTCAGCATCAATTGAAACCACATATTGTAAGTTTGGAGCATTAATGCCAGGAGATAATGTTTAGTAATATGTATGTCCATTAAAGTGTCCTCTCACTGTTTACACACTGTCTACATTCATTTATGTATAATAATGTTTACATGCTTCATTGTAAACTTCCTTTTGTACATATTGTACCTACCCATGGGTACTCTGGGCCAACTGCACTCATTTGACCACAAGATGTCCCTGCTGCTCAGTTTTTTGGGGCTCAGCTGGGTTCAATAAAACATACACTGCCACATAATATCCTCAACTAAGAACATTTTAAAATAAAACAAATACAGTTTTTAAAGAGGGATCAGTCATATAGTCATGAGTGATCTTGTGCTTGTTCTTTTATGATACTTTTCATGATACTTTTATTGGAAATTGTTTTGTTGTTTTGTGTGTATTTTCATGTTGAGTTCCTTGTTTTAATGTGTTTTAATGTGTATGTGTGTATACATTGTTGAGTTTGTGCAGTTCAATGTGTGCTTTATTGATTTGTTTTATTCATTTTAAAGGCATATCTAGGGATGAACGTCTCTATTTAGACACATTTAAACACCAATTTCTTTTAAAAACTGAGGAATGTAAAATCATGTCAAAATGTTTATTTATGATGACTAATTTTTTCCACCTTTTATAGGATGTGTATCTTGAAGTATTTGAATCCCAGCAAAGGAGGTTGATCATCTCCAGTAATATTTTTGACATAGCAACACCCAACAGTTGTCAGCAGTAGTTAGGATTGTAATTTGTGTAACACTGAAGTGACAAGTAAACATTTTTTTCTTTGAATTTGTAAGTTTCATCATACTCAAAGTCTTAATATAAAAGTCAATCTCAAGAAATATGTGTGATTATCTTCTCCATTCCCAGTCGATGGAGACGTACAGTACTGCTCTGCATTAATCACCTTTGCAGAATCAGTTCTTTCTCTGTCTTTTAAGCAAATATTGTCTGGTTGTGAGGTCAATAGATGGGGTTTTGGGATACTTTATGTACAGACAGATATCACTTTGTCACATTGTTGCTGCTATAAAGTCAGATAAACTTGTTAGCCTTGGCAACTGACACCAAAATTGTTATCTGGCCATGGTGAGTAGTTGGTTTTCTTAGAGTCATCATTATGATATGAGCTTTTTTTTCTAGGCCAAGTACCTTAATTTAAAAAGTACCTTTCTGCTTTATATGGCTTCAAAAGGAAACTGTGGTGTTTATTTTAATTACTGTTGCAGTTAATGTGATGTTCAGCCTTGAAGATGACTTGATGACTGGAATGATACTTGATGAGTGGAAAGTAAAGCAAACAAAAGAGTTGTAAAGTCTATTGACTCAAGTAATACAAGTGTAATTCTCAAGTACTGGTGCTTCACATGAGTGTCTCCATTTTTTGAAGCTGCACTGTCAGCAGGAGATGCAGTTTTTACCCCACTACATTTATCTGACTTAACAGCACTTTACGGATTTGTTGGAGTAGCTACAATATTTAAATCATTTTTAGAGGTTAAAGTGTGAAATGTAATTTTTCACAATCAGTGCTTTTATCGTAGTTAAGTACATTTTTCCGCAAATACTTCTATATTTTCAAATTAAATGCAATGGACTTTAAATGGAGTACAGTTGTTGGGTTTAACCATGTTTTCCAGCTCTGTTTGCTCTACAAAAAAACAAATGCAAAGACTCAGGGCCACGGCATGTGGATAATGAAGGATTTCTCCATCATAATGCTACTGTTCCTTAACTGCCTGAGCCCCACATAAGCAGCCTAAACACCAGTAAAGTCTGGCTGCTTTTGTTCACTCAACGATGCTTTTATCCACACGTGAAGGAACAGAAAGAAAGCCACTTGGCCTGCAAGACTTAGCTATGAACCCCTTTCCTCTGGTTTGCATATAGTAATTATTGCAGATATTTGAAATACTTCAACATCTTTTAGTCTTTGGCCATTGAGTACATGCTGCTTAGAGGAATTGTCAATATGATAGACAAGACACACAATTTAATTTGCTTTAAGCTGTAGTTACTCTATAGTTATCCTCCTTTTAGTTTGTTGAGTGCCTCCGTGAAAGAGATACCATTGCTGGTGTCTTACAGCTTACAGCTCAAGAAACAAAGTAGCAACTTATGAATAAATATTTATTAAAAACTTTTATGAAAGAACATTTTGTCATTAGTGTTTCAATTTACCAAATTCCAACTGATTTTCAGCTTACTCTGATTCTATTACAAAATCTGCATTTAATTACTTTTTAAAGTATATTAATGATTTCAAGTCAAAACAACTTAATTGTCCACCTTTGTTGCACAAAAGTAGAAATTCGTCTTCAGCTTAAATGCCAATCAACATCAATATCACACTGTACATCACAAAAAGAGTAAGTTAAAAAAAACTTTTAGTGCTAAATTAGATGCAACTTTGTAAAAACACAACAAATAAATTGCTTAAAATGATTTGAAATATTTTTTTTAAATTCACACCAATTTAAGAAGGGCCGGGTACATTGGATTCATAACAATATTGGATATTGAATGAAAATGAAAATTATCGAAGTACTTTGTATTTTATATTTATGGCAGTAATACTGATTTAATATTAGCCCTATTTTGTCTTTTGCATACTTCAATTTCTCAAATTAAGTATTTCAAAACCCTTTGTCACTCAAACAATCCAATATATGAGTGTGTGTTTATGCCACCTGTTCAGTAGTAAGAAAAAAAAAGAAAAGACTACTATAACCTGCCAGCACATGATATAGTCTTGGATCATACTTGCTCCTTTTTTCTGTCATGTTTATACAGTTTAAATATTAGATAAACACAGTTAAATAGCAGCTGTTATGTAAGTGGATGGTGCCTGTGTGAATGACGGGAGATAACGTCTGATTCAAACTGTCACCATCAGACGTCTGCTCTGGACTTCATCCACCACAAGTGCTTTTCTGCCATCAATCAACCATTAACATTAAAGTCATGAGATTATGTAGGTATGTATTGTTGTTATTGCAACAGGAAGAACACTTGCATGAGTAACCTTGTGGTATAAAGTAAGCCATAGTTTTATGTCCACCATATCAGACTTCTCCACATCTCAACAAAAAAACAACTATTGAGCTTTGTTGTGTTTTTTTTCTTAATGCTGTGAAAACATGTGTCTGAAATGGAAACTTTTAAGGAAATAAGAAATATAGATTTTTGACTAAATCTAACAGGTTTTAAAGGCACTTCATGCAAAAGATGTCAAGAGAGAAAAATATAAATTAATATATAAAAAATATAATCCTTTAATATGTCTTATGGTAGAACATGAAAGGAGTTTTTGCCTGACAGCAATGATGGACTCTTTCCATTAGACTGATGAGAGCCCTGCAAAGCATGAGGACTGTGTTTAAAAAAGTATTTAGTGAAAGCCAATAAAGGAAACAAAGGGAAAGTCTGCATGCGTCAGAGCCTCATTGCTTACTTTTTCCAACATGTAGTTTTGCACAGATGATATGTTAATCACTCTCTTTAAACAAAATGATCAAATAAAATGTAAATTTAACCTGAAGTGAAGTGACATTTCTAAACATTTTAAAACTTCTAAAGCACATTTACTCTCAAATTACCACAGATCTGTCAGTTGATGGCTACATTTATTGCATTTAAATACATTCAACCGAAGCCTTATTTAACCTCGTCTGTTGAGTGTTTTCTTCTTTCTAAAACATTTCTATTTACATGCACGAACCTTAATGAAAAAAGGGTGTATGGTAATACAGATCTGTGTATGGAGAAACAGACTTCTGGAAATCAATTATGGATAGCTTTTGGTCTTTCATAAACGATATTCCTTGAATCTGTATGCTCAGGGCCAAAAAGAAAAGTACTCCTTAACTACAGAGGAGGGGTAACATTTTGGAATAAAAGAGTAATTTGTCTATAAAGGTCCTGCACTTCATAATATTTGTCTTTAGTATTCTCATTCTCATTTAACCTATTATCTGCTGCTGATTTTGTTGTTGTCTCTCACCAGAAAAAAAACAACTGGAAAGTATTCACATTTACATAATTTATTCATGTTTCCCCCAAAAAGAAAGTATGAAATGCTTGAACAAAATGAACACAATCCTTTTTCTCACAGCATGAAAATGACCCATTGAAAATTACATACATCTACTGCATACATCACATATTTAAATGTCCACAGCAGCATTGGTGGTGTCATGGTAAAAAGCTATGTGATCCATCTGCTATTCACACTGTGCCTGTTGGTGCAAAGGTGCAAATTGTGCACGGTACTCAATGACATGTGGTGCAATATTACAACAATTAGGTTTGACAGAATTCATCTTCACATTAGAGCTGTTTATATATCTTCGCTTTCTCGCTATCGACACACTCGTGTGGATTCACATATTCATGATGGCACTCGAGTATACTTCTCAAGTCTGTCAGAAGTCTATTAAAAATCTGCAGTGCATGTCAGTACAGCTGGTAGATTAACCAGATAACAGTTGTCTCAAATTTTCAAGGCTCATCTGTACAGAAATCTGCTGTAAGATCTGTTGTGCAGGTGAGGTCAGAGTGAGTTAATTAAACTGTCCATTCTGCCACATTCAGTTCCCATCTGCAATTTAGCAGATACTGGATCCCCTTTTGGTATCACTTAGTGTCATGACACACTGCCTTGCATCCAGAATACAGTTGAATTGTTAGTGAGTACAATTTAACTCATCATTCAACACAGACAAAATGCCCAGAAATTGTGCTTTACATTGACAGTACAATGCTCAGTTCATGTACTCCGAGACACAACCTTTCCAGACTCTAATACATTTTCATGTATGGCAGGTGCTGATAATCACAGAAAAGTGAACCGAAAAACCAACATTAAATGGCTGATGTCTCTTATGTTAGCATTTCCTTCAGCCTTTCTTCTTCTTCACTGGCCTTGTTTGCCTCCAGGTCCTCCTCTGAGCTGCATGCGCTGTGCTGCATTCGCCGGGAGAAAATCCTGCGACGTGATTGGGCACTGAGGTCCAGTAGATCAAAGGAATCGGAGGAAAAGAGGCTGTCCTCGCTCACAATGCTGGAGGGACGGCTGTGGCGGCCCTCTGTACCCCCTGGGGCCTGAAGAAGCTGCTGCAGAGCCTCGGGGAACATTGTGGTGGATGAAGGTGGAGATGAGTGGCGGCCATCAGAAAGGTCAAGACTACGTGAGAACTTGCCGTTACGTTTTAGAATACCCTTCCTTCTTCTTACTGCCTCTGTGTGCATGGTTGGGCTGTGTTCTGCTGCTGGGAGACAACTGTACTGTTTATGGGAGCACAAATCACCTGAACTACTTTCTTTAACTCCTGATCCAGAGCCTCTTCTTTCTGAGGAGGAACCATGAACTGACTCTCCGCCATACAGGTTTTTAAGTATCCCTTTCTTGGGCATTTTAGAAGAGGGCTGACTGAATGTAGAGGGGGCTGGCAGGCTGGAGGACAGGACTTCAGCATGGGTGTGGGCAAGTGTGTGTGTTCGATAAGGCTGGGGAGCAGCATTGCATGGTTGGGAGGGAGAGTTTTCCTTTGGAGGGTTGTGAAAGACTGAGTCAAAACTCCTCTGGGGTTTCAGAATACCCTTGGGTTTCTTCCTTTCAATGGTGGAAGTGGCTGAAGCCACAGCGGTGGAGGCCGCTGTTGCACAAACACCACCACACGCTCCGAGTGCAGTCTGGGGAATTGCGTTCTCTTTGCGTGATTTCCTGAGGCTTGACATTCCTCCACGTACCCTTCCCGCCCCTCCTCCTCCTCCTCCTCCACGATCGCCCTTCAGAGGTAAGCTGAAGTAAAAGGGGTGGGGAGACGGATGGGACGACTCAGAGGATAGGCACCCTGGGTCAACTGTCATACTGCTGGCAGCGGCAACCTGATTCTGCCAGTCAATGTAGCGAGCCAACAGTGGGGAGGGGCAGTCTTGGTGTGGAGATGAAGGACAGTCGCACACACTCTCCTCGTAACCCCAGTTCACCCACCAGTGATTGGCCACGTCCTCTATGGTGGCCCTCTCATCCACACGCACTGTCAACAACCAGTCGATAAGAGCGCAGGCGTCTGGAGGGAACATAGTCAAAAGTTATTTATAGACATGGAACTAATGAAAAGCATTGCGTATAAAAGGATACTAATAACAACAACACACAAAGGAATCACACATGATACATAACATTAATAGACAGAGACATGCACAATGTAACAGTGTACCTGAGGGGGGATTGGGTCTGCGATAGCGACCTTGGCTAATCTGCTCTGTGAGCAATGCGTGACTGGCTCCGTCAAATGGCATGCTCCAGTACACCAGGGCATACAGTAACACCCCCAGTGCCCAGCAGTCCACCTAGCACACAAAAACACAGATATTGAAGAACATCCCACAAACACCTCTCATAAAATTCAGGACTCAAGTTAATACAATGAGGTTGGATATGATTTTGTATCATTTTCAATGTGAAAAGATTAAGGAGAGAACTTAGATTTTCTATTATCAACATTCAACTCTATATAATCTAATATTTGAGTTTTTGAAAATGTAGTTTTGCTTGACTCATACTGTTGTTTCACTGCAGAATACATAGTTGCAATAAAAAAGAATTCATTTAAAAATGGATCAAACAATCAAACAACTGTGTAACACAAAAGGGGCCACCTATAGAACTGAATCCACAGAGAATTATCACCTGCATTTTCACTCAGATTTACAGAGAGTTTTAGCATCATTTTTTTGGTTTTACAGCACACAACTTTACAGTTTTGGCACAATCTTGTGATTCTTATTAAGCTGTGGCAGCTAGCTATGAATATTGTGCAGTAATTAGAGGCTGAAGGGCAAGATCTTTCCAAAACAGATCTTAAACAGGAGTGAATATTGG
This sequence comes from Scomber scombrus, assembly GCF_963691925.1. Taxonomy (NCBI): domain Eukaryota; kingdom Metazoa; phylum Chordata; class Actinopteri; order Scombriformes; family Scombridae; genus Scomber; species Scomber scombrus. The sequence goes on along the minus strand of NC_084979.1, from coordinate 18,336,357 downwards.
ACTTATTCCGTGACATACATTATGTTGGGTGGCCAGAAACATGACTCAAAACCAATGCTAATGTTGCTTTGTGTCTGTTGGATGTGTAAACAAGCAACTATTGGTAACAGTTCATCATGCGTGTGTTAAAGTTAAACTTTACAAAGTGATAATATGTCAATGTTATGTTTACAGCTTTTTGCACTGCCCCAAAAGTGTCTAAAAAAATCAGATACTATTTCTTTAAACACAAAAACAAAACCACATGTGGCAACAAGTGATATCATCTCAGCACCATATGTATTGAATCAAGAGTGATTCAGTACAATCAACAAACAATGATGCAGCCTAATGCTAAATGTTGGCCAAGAGGAAACCAGAAAACCAGAACATGTTGTGTTGACCCACCTCTGGCCCCTGGTATGGCAAGCCTTTCACTATCTCTGGAGCAGCGTAGAGCGGACTTCCACAGTATGTCTGCAGCAGACTGCCCCTCTGGAAATGATTGGAAAGCCCAAAGTCTGCCAGCTGTGGTGCAAGAAAACGAGAGGACATAAATTAGTTGTAATTTGTGCTCTTTGATGTAGTGTTACTGCTTTTGAGATAGTGTCTTTGTGTTCATATTTTTGTTTTCCAGCAGACAAAAGTGTTTATGTGACAGCAAGTCCAACTATCTAACAGCTGCCACACTCAATACTTAGATCTCAGTCCAGACTTATGGACTTATCAGTTAACACTGAACCCTTCATAAAGCTCACTCACTCACACTCACCCTCACGCAACCCAGATTCCTTTTCAGTGAGTATGACTGCAAACTTTTACCCATGTGGCAAAAACACAATAACTCAAAGCAATTCCTTTTAAAGGAGCCAATAATAGGTATGCTGAGCTGTTGCCAAAGTAAGTGTGAGTGAGGAAAGAGGAGAGAGCCAAAAACATCAGGCTGCTTACACTCACGTAATGGAACAATCACTCACTCGAGGCTGCGAGGGCCATGCTGAGGCTCCTCTCTATCTGAAGAGATTATTAACATGCACACCACAACACTATCAGCCCCGCGGGTGTTACAATACTCAACATGACAGCTTTATTTCCGTAGGACAGAGGTGCAGGGAAACAGAGACCTCACAGACGGAAGATGACACTGTATGCTAGCCAGCTCACAGATGATATTATACATACAGTTAAAATAATCATGACTGAACACGAGCTGTGTGTGTGTGTGTGTGTGTGTGTGAGAGAGAGTCCTACAGTATAAATACACATCTGTGTGAGGTTCATCGCTGTACATCGCTCACTCTTTTCTCTAAACATACAAATGGCTCCTTTACATGTGCCCTGGAATTACATGGAATGTTGTGAGAAGCCACTCTCTGTTATATACATGCCGTACTGAAACAGTTCATTGGTAAATGCTCAAATGTTGTTCGCAAACCCGATGGGGTAATTTTCTTTGAGCTTCTGTTTGAGGTGAAAATATTGTGTGTGTCTCTTTGTTTGACCCCCTGAATATTGTTTTAGGACAGACTTGAACATCTGTGAACCTATCCTATTAGACATTCCTGATACATAGGCTCTGAAGTGTACATCTGGTTGTCAACAGCATGTCTAAGGTGTCTTTTAATGTTTGAAAGTGGTGTACATGAAGCAAACACTTTCAAAATGTTCATTTCAGAAAACAGAAAGACAAGTCCCCTGCTGTGCACTTCTGAAATGAAAATGGTCAAAACCAACCATCTTTTGATTTTTCACTATTAATGTACAAGTTAAATTATAATCTGTGACTTCAAGTTTGACCAACATACAGGATTTTATCTCACGTTTCGTCTGCCATTAAGCAGTGATTGTGCAGGCGTAATGCACACATGCATTACACAGAGAGTAGATCATTTCCTGCTGTTCGGATGCTGTTAAATGCTAGTGTGGTTTGCAATGAACGAAGAGCTGCTGAGAAGTCTGCACATTGTGTTTTCTTTCGACAGACAGACAGAACATACTTATACTAAAACCCTTCGATTGGCGCGATTGCCACTGAATTCCCTGCATTCCCCTTGGCTGTGCGCAGCTCCCATATAAGGAGAGGAGTATCCAAATAAGGCAAAAAATGACCCCTTGGTACTTTTATAAGACCTGGCACTATGTTTGTGCTGGTTCAGTGTGCATGGCTTAACAACCGATTAAAGTTACTGTGGCCTGAAAGTGCTCCAATGTATGTTCTGAATGTGCACTTTATTTTAGAGCTGGAATAGTCGATTACCAGCTGCACTAACACTCGACTGTTTCCTAAAATGTAACAGCCAGTGTGTCATGAAGAAATATGCCTTTATGTTCCAAAACAAAAGTACAATCAGGGGGCTTCAGATGATTCATTATGATGTTTTTCACTCTCATCAACAATCCCTTTGAAGAGGACTTGTCTATTTATTTTTATCCAGGGATAAATATGTGGTTTGTGGAGGGAAACTCGCCATTTATTTTTCCAAAACATGCATGATCGTGCTTCTTTTAAAAAAAAGTGATATAAATGCATAGATTGTGTATGTTTCAGCAAGCTTACCTTTACATTCAGATCTTGATCTAATAAGATGTTCTCCAACTTGAGGTCTCGATGCACAACACCATTCTGCAAGAGAGCAGAGACACATGAGGTTGTGCCTTTCTCTTCCTTCCAGTCTACAGTCAGATGTTTTTTTTCTCTGCATGCAAACTTAAGTCTGGAAGATCTAAAGTTTACAATATAAACTCAGCCTGTGGTTCATGAGGCGTTTGTCAGTCATTTATTATTTTATAACCATTAACATTCCACTTGGGCCTCGTGTTGCAGGTTGTACATTGGAGGTTCACTTGGAGGAAAAGGCTGTAACAGGATCAACATTTCATTAAGTGTTTCTCTGTTATTGAGTCGGTAGTACATCATAAGAGGAGACAATGGCTGTGTCTCAATTCAGGGGCTGCATCCTTGTAAGGACGCATTTTAAGGGCGGTTACGTCACAGCGCCGCGCCAAGGCCTGTCCCAATTCGAAGACTCCTCAAACGAATGCTCAAACGCAGCCTCAAAATGCGTCCTTGTTTTCCCTGTTTTTGAGGATGCATCGCTACTATCCTTAGCGGCCTTATATATCCCAAGATCCTTTGCGCGCTGCTGTTCAGTACCATAGATATCTATAGAACATGACGTTCCATATATATCTATGTGCAGTCCCACGAAAAGAACAATGGTTGTTATTGTTAATAAATGTTTATGTTTTTATATGGTATTGTTATAAAATAAAAAATATTGTTAATTGTTACACGTTGTCTTTTCCATTTAGTATTTACAATTTAAGTACAATTTATAACAGGATTAGCAAACGGCATAAAGTGCTACTGTTCAGGAACAACAAGGGATTTAATATTTTCTCTAATATTTTCTTTTATTAGCAAAGGATGAAACTTAACTCTACAAGGGGGCAGTCTTAACATTTAACTATTTACAAAAAATACATCACAAATACTATTTACAGATTATTATTAGAAAATTATGTACAATTATGAACAAACTATTAAAAAAATATGTATTATTAAATACAACACTACTAAAATTCCAAATGATTTACAATAATAAAAAAATAAATTAATAAATGATAACAAATTAATAAAATAAAAAATGAAAAAAATAATGTAATAGGCTGAGCAGGAGTCCCTGGCAGTGCTGCTGGGCTGGATGGGATGCCACAATAAAGAGCCTGGTGTCTTCTGTGGTCAGTGGGACATCATCTGGGCTGGTATTCAGGGTGTTTGGGGGTCTGGTCTCCACTGTCCACTGGGGTTGGTCCGATGGACGATGCCGCCCCCCAGTTTCTCTTAAAGCCACAGGCTAATGAGACATAATGGCCTCCTCTCTTTGGTTAATTACATCCTCTTCAAACACTTAAGTGGAGGAAATTACCCATGACCTTAGACATCGCTTTATGCACAGTTTTAGCAGTATGTAAGCCTGTGTGTGTTTGTGCAAGGCAGAGACGAAGGGAAAGCTAAGAAGACGGAAGAAAAATATATATGGTTAACCAGATTATCATTATAGCTATTATGATATGGATTATAGCAACAACAAAAAAGACTCTTCTCTTTAAGTCTCAATAATCTCTCAATTTGCCTTGCATATCTCAGAGGCATATTCAATAATTCATTTATGCCGGAACACGCATGTCTATTTTGGGACAATATTTGAGGGCATGGTGAGCACAAAATCCACCTCCTGCATACTTCAAAGCTATGGGAGCTGAATGATAATCTCTGTGTTTAATGTTAGGAATTCACAAAAGAACCAAACTGCTAAAATAAGAATTATATGAAAACAAAAACATTTCTGTCGTATCCAACTCAGCTGACTGTGAGCAAGGATCCTCGCTCCTACTGTAATGCACTTCTTCTTTCTTAATAGGATTTGACTTTGACTTTTCCTTAATAATTCCTGTTTTCTGGCACATGAAGTTGATTTTACATACACAACAATAAAAACAAAGAAACAAAGTAGAGTCTGTTCCTTCAACAGGGCTTACAGTTATGTGGAAGGAGGATGGAAGCTCATGTTTGTGAAATGTGTCAGTGTGTGAGTGTGACGGTAAAAAACAATCAAGGCTTAATGCGCTCTTAACCCAGAGAGATCTGAAAACTCGAGTCAACTTTTTCTGCAGTATTAGGATTAGGATTTAGTGGATTTAGTGATACTGAATTTGCTTGTGCACAGTTGAATACTGCTGCATGCAGTTCAGCACGTGCCTACATGTGGTTCCTTATTCATACTGGATTCCGGTGGAGGTGCATTTGTAGAAAGTGTGTGTGTGTGTGTGTGTGTGTGTGTGTGTGTGTGTGTGTGTGTGTGTGTGTGTGTGTGCACCTTGTGGCAGTAGTGGACAGCAGATGTGATTTGTCTAAAGATGCTTCTGGCTTCTGTTTCTGGCAGTCTCCTCTTTTCCTGGATGTAATCGTACAACTCTCCTCTGCTAGCATACTCCATCACTATCACGATCTTATCCCGGCTCTCGAACACTGCACAAGACACAGGACACATTGATGTTATTTGCATGTTATTGAGTTTCACAGGCTATTCTGCTTGTGTGGAAGTAAAGCTAAAAAGATCATGAATAATTAAGAGCCTGGAAGCTTGACATGTCTGGATCAATGTATGTGTCCTCTATGTGAGTCTGTAAATTGGTATTATTTTCGTTTGGTTTGCTATGGCTAGAATTTTCTACTGTTTTATGTTGTGTACTTTTTTCAAATCACTACCCAAATCTCACTTCTACTTTCACATGACTCTATATAAACTGAGAAGAAACCAGTAATTATGCACACTGTCTTTCATTTTTAAGGGTTTTCTGAAGTGAAAGTGACCCACAGGTAAACTGCTATCTACAATGTAATTAAATGTGGATGATTGCTGGTCCCTTGTTGATATAAATATTAATATTAATATTACAGACTTTTAAAGGATAAGGCTGGAGTAACTGTACTCTATTTTTTTGTATATGTCAACAAATTTAATAAAAAGACCAACAAAGCCACAATGGCAAAGAGGAGGAAGCTAAGTTAAGCTTTGCTACACAGGAAATATTTGTTAGCAGGATCAATTCATTGTAGGTTTTGATATTCAAATGGGATTTGTTGACTGTAAAAAAAAATCAGCATTGTTATCCTTTATTGGCATTGTTGCACCGCACTCCTGTGAACACTGCTATGTGTGTCCGGGCGATGTGACCAATATATTAAAGGAGTATTACACCCACTTTGATTCCACAGCAACTCTTTATCTGTACTGTATGTCACTGCTAATAAATCAAATTTACAACACTTCTATTTCATGTCACTTTCTGTGCAACATTTAGAGTCTCTAAAACTCTATTTGGTGATGACACTTAAATAATAATTCACAACAATATTTACTAAGAGTGTGTGTGTGTGTGTGTGTGTGTGTGTGTGTGTGTGTGTGTGTGTGTGTGTGTGTGTGTGTGTGTGTGTGTGTGTGTGCACTTGCAGTCTCACCCTCATGAAAGCGTATGATGTTAGAGTGCCTGAGCGAGGAGGTGATCTCAATCTCTCTCTGGATGTGAATTCTATCCAGGTTGTCAGTAATGCGCTCCTTACGGATCGACTTGATCGCCACCTGAAAAAGAAAACACATTATTGAGTCTACACAGAATCAAATCACACATATTTTGATCACTCTGGTGATCAAGTGTGGATGGTTAACATCGTCAAAAAGGATAATAGCTAAACAAAACACATCTTTCTAGAGAGCCCATCTTCCACTGCGATAGGTCATCGAGGGACAGTTGTTACCCTGGTGATACTATGTACAACCTTTGCTGTTGTTGTTGTTGCCCAGTTTCACAACAGATCTGGTGCCAGTAAACATAGATTCCTATGCAAACCCACCAATCAACTAGTTTTCCTCTTGACTTCCGACATAACAACTCCAGTCATTCAAAAGAGTGATAGATGCATAGTACATGCATGGAAACAAAGACATATATACATCACATGCATGCACACATACACAAATAAAATCTCTGGGTATTAGAAGTGATTATGTGGTTTTAAAGGCTGGATGGTGAGAGCAGGTCTCCTGTGATCTAAGCACGCTCAGAGGCAGAAGGTTGACAGCTGCACTGTTGACACTCTGCTTCTTTAATCCCAGGCACTCACTTTACCCCGATGTAACCCCTAACCATCAAACACACCCATGCAGAAAATCAGACACCCCAACATGAGCCACTAAACCCCTTAACTGTCACCAAAACACAGCCATAAAAGGACAAGACAGAACAGGACAAATACACAGACATCAGGGCGTTGTGTTTCGAAATACAATAAACTAAAATATATGATGGACCACAAAAGAGGTGGAGATGTGTCATAAGGAGTTGGGTAAGCTACAGGACAACTTTATGGTGTTGACATCCTAACATAGCACTGATCACACCCCTGTATAACTCTGTCAACCCCTAAAGTGTCCCAATGGGCAAGCAGGCCTCTTCCCTGGGGCACAGCTCCGGCATTCTCAACTGCCGGAAAAAAGCATCTACAAGACACTGGAAGACACAATTCACACGCTCCATCAACCGCAATAGTTATGTAACACAAAACAAACACACTCCAGTCACTCACTGTACCGGATTGACCTGACCTGTAACTGATGTGACACTATTCATTGAAAGGGAGTATACAGCTTTTTTTTCTCCAGTTTATATATTTTCTATGTTCAAGTGCAAGTTGTTGGGGTTTTTTTCTTACATCACCAGAACCTCCAGACTGCAGTAGCGTCTCTGTCAGACCAGAAGTGCTGGGTCAGAGAGTAACCCACTCATATTCAGTGGTTATCAGCTGAATGGCGCATGTCCAAGCTCGGGGAGCTTTTAACATGTGTACGCTTGCATGCTCGTGACAGTTTTCTGACCCAAATACCTGCTGGCTGGGCAGGCGATGTGAGGAAGGGAAGGGGAGAATATAAAAAATACACTGCAGGGATGAGGAAGGAGGACGTCGGAGGTAGCAAACAGCGGGAACAGATAAAATAGTAATGCTGTATGTCAAAATCTGTAGACTCACTCAGGGCTTCTGGGGCAAAAAGGCTTGTGCTTTACTGTCCCTCTTAGACATGACATATCCACTATTCTTGGCATTAACACCTGATCAGCACAGCAAAGAGACAAAGGACACACTCTGAGCATTGTCCAGCCTTCAGGGCACCAAGAGCCTTTTTAAAAGGGCATGTGTGTGAGGAGGAAGTGTGGGTTAGTGTGTGATCTCATCATTGTGTATGCAAATGTGCAACACATGCGTCATGTCTCAGTATGACCTCTAAAGTATCCTTCTGTCCGAACAATGTGTCATTGTTCATCCAAACAATGTGATGCGTGTGAGGTATTGGCTGAAAATGCCAAACTGGAACTGGATGCAAGTAGGAAACAGAAGTGTGTGTTTTCTCATGCAGATGTTCTCAGATATTCTTTTACAATATCAGAGAAAGTGGACACTTGAGGAACATACCTCATATGTTGTAATGGTACATGTGTACTATATAAGGAGACATAAACCAGACAAAGTGAAGTCATTATCTTTCTTCTCCCGCTCTTCTTCTACTGCTCTTCACTCACTTCCTGTCCATTATTCCCACAGACAACTTCATGCGCACACACATACTTGCATGTATACACGCATACACATCCCAAGAGCCTGAACATCACTAAAGATCCCTGGTGCATCTGTGAAGGATTTAGCAGCAGGATTATACAGGATCCTTGCCAAATCAACTCTTGACCTCACAGACACAACCCTAAATTGTCCCTTTCCAGTCATTACTTTTTTTTAAAGAAAAACTAAACTTGGTGTGAAACTTCTGTGATTCCAGCTTCATAATTGTAAGTATCTTGTAGTTTCTTTCTTTGTCTTGTGGACTGTTGGTCGGGACAAAGCCAGACCAAAACACTAATCGATTAATCAAGAGAATAATAAACAGATTAATTCATAATCTCAAAGAAGTAGGGCTGGACCGGCATCAAAATCCAAGTGTGCTGATACACAACAGAAATGATTTAACTGCTTGATAGAAAACTAGTATATCTGATGAATGATACAACAAACTGATTCATATTTTGCAGCATACAACATCCCCAAAAAAGCATCTGTTTTTTGTATCTAAGAAGATGAGAGAAACTGCCAAAAAGAAGGATTGTTGGTGAGTGAAAAAATGCAATGTCTGCTCGCTGAAAGTATTTTGGTCTTGAAAAAAAGCACTTTTTCTTTTCAAATGGAGATACACATCTGACTATTATTCAGCCCTATGGATAGGTAATACAGATTAAGAGTTAAGTCAGACTCAGTGTAAGTGACCTACAGTACAGATTAGTGACGCTGCATACTCAAGATCCAGTATCGACCATCCATTCCCTCCATTTCACCCTGTACATTAGTCATGTTCCCTTCTTGCAGGAATGCAGAACAGACAGACATTTTTCAGAAACAGTCTCAAACGGACTCTTTAATCTCAGACCACTGTTACCCTCCTCTTCCTCCTCCTCCTTTTCTTTGCTCTAAAACTACCTCCTCCTTTGCATCCTCCCCACACTCAAACAACAGCCCCCTGGTCTTGTTTCCAAAAAAAATGTCCGTTTTGTTTCAAAGAATCCTTGGTATGTGCTGGCTACTGGCTCAAGGAATTCAGCATTTTCCCTTGCCCTACCAAACCCACTCACCCTGCACAAACACTCACACACAGCATAGCTGATCCCCTGTCTGTATACTCTACCATCAATCTCCTACCAGTCTTCTGTTTTTCAATCCCTTTCTGGGACCTTTCTTTCTCAAAGATGCAGGTCTCCGGGGAAGGGGAAGGGGAACGCACCCAGAGGAATTGTACCACTCTCACTTTACCAATCCCATTGTGAAAAAGATTATCCCTATTACAGAGTGTTTGTTTACTAAAAAACACTGGGGGAATTTGGGGCTGACGAGGTCATTGTCTCTGTGCTCAGATCCCACCAGAGTGATGGATTAAGGTCTGACTGTAGACATAAACCCTGCGATTATCCAAAGTAATCTGGCACCACATTCTGTTTTTAACCTGGATATTCTGAATGTTAAGTTACAGAAGCATATTATATTACTACTTTATGTATGTCTGCTTGTCTGTGTGTGTTTTTGTGTTCTGGTAAAGAGGGTCAGACTCCTGTTGGAGGAGAGACCTATTGTAGTAATTTTATCCCCTTGTTCAAGTGCTGAGTGAGTCAGACCAAAGGCATCTCAGCCTGGCAGCACAGGAAACAAGAACTGGGTTCAGCATCTAGATATGAGCTCACCCCACACACACACACACACACACACACACACACTCACACAGGTAAAGGTAATTTTTGGGGTATTTACAGGGACTTAGATTGATTTTTTGGAGACTTACCCTAAGTTACCAATTGGGGACATGACTTTCGGACGAATGGCCTTAAGTCTGGTTTGTGTCACTGAAAATGACTTAAGACATACCCACCACCACCACCACCCACTTATTCACACACACACACGCACACACACACACACACACACACACACACACACACACACACACACACACACACACACACACACACACACAGTTTCCAACGCTTCAGAGGTAATTAAATTGACTTGTTTTTATTTTCTGGAGCCTTACATAACCTTAATCATAACCATATGTGCCAAACTCTAAACCTTCATCCAAAAGTCTTCATACTATAATGTTATTTTACTTTATGGGAATACTCTATTGGCGTTTTGTCCCAACAACGTCAACAAACATATATAGCACAACATGAGTAATTCATGGCTCGTGCACACACTCACACACGCACACACACATAGGGCGACTGCTGAAGACCTCCTGAGAAGAAGCTGGGGCTGAATAGAGACATTTCTGTAAACCCTTTTGTGTAGGTTTGTTAGCAGAAAAGGTTCAAAAATATATGTTTTAGTAATATGTACATGTAAACTACATTTACCCATCAGTGACAGAAACATATTATTCTACAGGGTAAATAAAGATTAAAAAACATCTGTGACACACTTCATGTTCAACACTCACTGTCTTCAGGCTTGCTCTCTCCACTGCCCTCTTCACTTTGCCGTAGGTGCCTTTACCCAAAGTCTCCATCACCTCATAACGGTGTTTCAAGTTGTGTTTGTGCTGGTGCTTCTTCACTTCCATCGGCGGCGCTTTGGCAGTCGGTGCCCGGCTCTCCGCCTCCATGTCTGGGTCTCCCAGCCGGTTGTCCGCGCTGCAGGGATGGCGTCTGTGGAGCCTCGGAGAGCGCTCGGACGCCGAGTCGTGCAGACAACCGAGATCGGAGCGGTCGCTGGTGTTCATTGCGCCTCTACTGTCCGCCTCACGTCTGCCCATCCTCTCTGCGCACCTGTCAGGAGCAGCCTCCAGTGGGACCAGATCCCCAAATGACTTTAAGCTCTAAACAAAAACAGCTGACGTGTTTCTTTGTGCGCCAGAAGTTACCCATATAGAGCTTTAACAAACTAGTTTAATGGCTTAAAATGAATACACATAAGGAATCCATCCAATGCATCTGAGCTGCAGCTGCACTTTCCTCTCTCTCTCTCTCTCTCTTTTTCTCTCTCTCCACAAAAACACAGCAACAGGGGCAGTGGGAACCACATGGTCCGGACCGATGGGTGGAGCATGCTCATTCCAAAGCCAGCTGTCATAGCAACATCCAGGCGCGTCACATTCATTTTGGATCATTTTGGGTTTTCAGAAGGCTGATATTTGACCGACTTCACAGCAGGAAAGAGGGAAAGAAGGTATGTCTGGAATGTCATGCGGGTCAGACACTCAACCTAAATCCGCCACTTCAATCAGATATGTTTGTTGATGCTCTGCCATCCCGTGAACTCTGAGAAAATAAATCCTGGACAAGAAGTTGGGTGGAAGTAAAAGCTTTGAAGTCAGAGAGAAGAAGTAATGGTAATGGAAAGACATTAGTTTTATTCCAAATTCACATATAAATGACCTAGAAACATAAAAGGATGCTCATCTGTGAAAAGGCAACTTAACAGGTATATATGTATTACCCTCATATAATCTGTAAAGGCAAGGAATCTGTAAATACAAGGAACAAGAGGATATGCCACTAAATAAATAAATCGTTTTTCATGGCTGCTAATAACAATAAAATATAATTTTTTCACAACTGCAGGCTTGATTTCTTATGAGGATATTCATTTTGCAACAAACAAATCATGTCTTCAGTAAGAAATGTTAGTATGTTATTATTATACTGTATATCCTTCCTTCATAGTATGATCAAAAGAGTCCAAATACTGATTCTTGCAGGGACAAAGCAAGTAAATTAAAATTATTTTTTGCCCTGGGCTAACACAACTTTGAAACCCAAAATGTGTTTTAACTATTATACTGTGTAGTCACTTACCCATAAAGCATTTAAATTGTTTATTAACACCAATAATTAGTAACAGCTTAATAACTCTTTGAAAGTCTGTTGTCTTGTAAGTTTTACTCTAATTACAAGACTGTCCTCACAAAAAAATTGTGCAATTGCTTAAAAAGCCACATAAGCTTTGGTGACAACCATGCTCTTGTCTTCTTGTGGTCATGTGATTAATGACTGTTGCCTTCAAGAATGAAAAGCAAAGAAAGTGTGACATTGTTATAGTGCTGCAAAAGTGTTTGACTTTGACCCCAGAGACATCGCATCCTGTCTCCCACCAAACAGCAAATGTTGATAATTTCAAACTCCTCTTGTTATTCTGGTTGTCTAAACTTTACAAAACCTTAACTACAAAGGTGTAAGATCAGGAAATTGTCATATAAGTACTGTAGAGTAAGTGCTATGGGTCATTTTGGATAAAACTGTCAATTTGAGGACTTGTTGATTGTTACTTTTTTTTTTTTAAACTGGTTTGCTATCATTTTCCACCTCATTTGCTTTGTTCAGGAAACTAACATCAAAAGACACAACATCCATATTTATCATGTTTACAGATATTGCTGTTGATACATGTGATTTCCGGGTTTGGATAAAGCTGTGGACACGTCTCACACATGCTGGCTCCAGGCATTGTTGTTACTCAGAGTCAGGAGGAGATTAATTAGGGTGTGAAGAGGTCCCGAGGATTGAGATTAGCCACCAGACAGACATCATAGCTGTCGTGCATTGCTGCTCGCCTTTCAACCACCGTCCACACATTGTCTGCGGGGTCCAACTCTAAAATCTCCTTGGTGATGATCTCATAACGGCCTGCAGTCATGAGAGAAAGTATGTAAGTTATGGCTGACCAAAATCGAATTTGCAGAGACACTGCCGTGTCAGTTAGCTTGCATTCACTAACTGACCCAAAGTGGGCCTTGTGTTTGTGCAACAGGAAGCATTTCAGTCAGCAAAACCATTTCAGCATGAAGTTAAACTAATGAATTGTTTAAAAAAAAACATTGACCGGTATTCACTAACTGACCGGCTCCCTTGTAGTATCCACAGAGGTACAGCTTTCCCTCCACTACTCCAGTATTGGAGGCATTGGTTCGGAGGGAGAGTAGGGACGTGGGCAGTGTCGGTCCTGTCCTCCAGGTGTCTGTGTCTGGGTTATAGATCTCTACAGAGCTCAAGCAGCGACGTGATTGTCCACGGTCTTCTCCATCGCACCCTATACCACCTGAGGAACACACACATCACCGTGCTGGGTTCATACAGCAAATGTATTTAGGAGTATACTAGAAATCTGTCTTTTTGTCTGACCTAGTATGTAGATTTCTCCATTGAGGACAGCCGTGCCGCAGCGGTACCTGGAGTACTTCATCCTGTCACACTCTGTCCACCTGTCCTTACCAGGGTAAAACTTAAATAAGCGGTTGCTCAGCTTGTCTGGTTCTTCATCTGGTTGGTGCTGAGGGAAGTGAGGAGAGAAGAAAATTAGGGAGAAAATGGGATGGGGAGTGAGAAATGAGATGTTATAGCCTTGGGGAAACAGTGAAGGAGGGAACTATTCTGTACCTGTGGTGTCCAGCCACCCAGCACGTAGAGATGCTCCTTCACGGTGATGGTACAGTGAGAAGCTAAAGGGAGCGGCAGAGGAGCGAAGCTGAGCCAGCTGCCTCCTCTTTTAAGCGACCATCTCTCCACACTGTCTGTGATGATGTAATGATTATGCACTTTCATCTGACCACCTATCATGTAGAGGGCATCACCTAGCACCCCCAAAGCGTACATGTCCCTGTATGCTGCTGAGCACAGCTCCACCCAGCTGTTCTCCTCTGAATTATCATACCTGGAACATAAATAGTCAGGTCAGATCTAGCGTTGAATGCAGTGGCATTAAAAAAAATGAGGATTTCCTTCTCACACACACCTGTATAAATCCACCCTCTTGATCCTGTGTTGGTCTTCTGCCTCTATGGCCACCACTATGTTGTTATCTCGTGTCACAGCCCCTACTGTGATCTGCCCCATGCCCCCAGAGCCCCTCATTGGAGAGGTGATGTAGCAAGTCTTTCTACAATGGGGGGCAAAGCAAAAACTGAGATCAGCAAGTCCTCCGCGGCGGGCAGGCACTCCCTCCTCATTCACCCCTCCTAGGCAGAGCAGCAGGTCAGTGGTCTCCATGCCATAACGAAGGGCTGGCCGAGGCGGAGCTGATGTCTCACAGAGACCTGATGTCTGAAGAGCAGCATCAATCATCCCAAAGCACTCCGCATCCCGCAGCAATACCTGGAAGATTAATTTCAATGCATAATAATTTATCAATCTTCTAATCGCTTGATAAATGTAGATTAGGAGCCTTGGCATTTTCATTTGGCCCTTTACTTCTCACCGGGTTTCTTCTCCTGGCTTTACGGAGGAATCCAGGGTCCACAAGTTCCAGCCGGACACGCTTGAGTAACTTCACAGCCTGAGCTTCACTCTGCGAGTCCCCCCTACGCTTCTCTACCCAACGAAGTACCAGATCCAGCACAACCTCCTCCTGTGAAATGTTAAGGTCATCTGAACCAAGTAGATCTGCAAGACTTTGGGCATCCAGCTCCAGCACTTCTTCTTCTTCACAAACCTAGAAACAGCCAAATAAAGAGAGGGGGCAAAAACAATGAGAAGTTAAACAAGAACAATAGTTAACCAAAAACAATATGTAGAGGATGGAAGCATATACCAAAGCAAAAACATCTCAACACTTGTGTATGATGGTAATAAAAAGTTAAGTAATGGCAGTAGTGAGTAGCTGAAAAACTAGAGTCAGAGAGTGGGGAAGGCTGACAAATTATCACATAGCTTAAAGAACATCACCAAAGAGATCATCTGTTCTCAGCCTTTAAAGCAGGTTGGTCCTGCAGGGCTTATTATTAGACATGTTATAAGGCAGTTATTTTCACAAATCTTAATCCAGTCATGTTGTGTTTTAGGCCCAATATCTTGGAGCCAGGAATATTTTTGTTTATCTCTAAGAGAGAATTTTACACTAGTAATATGGAATATCCCACCTGTGCAAAGTGTTGGCAGAGGTATCTAAAGGCGCAATCAGCCAGCCCAGTGGCCCCCAAGTCTCTGGCCCAGTGGTACAGACCGATACAGTTGGAGGGGTCCATACAGGCCTCCATGTGGTTCTGACACAACCTGAAGCAGTAGCAACAAGGTGGCAATGGGAGCAAGGTTAAGGTTAATATAACCATTATGCCTTTAACACAGTACAAGTACTGCTGATGTTTATTATACTAATGATCAGCTTCCCAGCCTATTTTCCCACCTGAAGGCTCCGTCTACATGGAGCAGGAAGGCAGCAGCAGCCACTCCCTGAATGTTGTCATTGGAAAGGGGGAGTTCAGCATGGTACATGTAGTCCAGTAGCAGCCTCAGGCTCTGAGCAGGAGTGTCTCTGAGAGTTACCTCTCCTCCCTGAGTTTCTTTCAGGCCACATGTAAACATGGCCTGTAAACACAGATTTACCGAAATATCAGAACATGAAACAATTATACTATCGTAGCATCAACATATATGCTTGCTGACATGCTTGTAAGTATCAGCTCTGGAAAACACACATTATCATGCATTTTCCTGAATAAGCACTAAAACTTTCAAAAACCTGTGTTGTGCATGGCTACATTACCTGGAAGTACGGGCTGAATGCAGACAGCACCACCTTGTGGCAAGCAAAAGGAATCCCCTCAGCCAACAGCACCACATCGGTGAGCTCCTCAGCGGCCCTCATTCTCTGCAGCTGCCTGAGCAGATGTGAGCCATGATCTGCCTGCAGCACTGGAGCATCCATGGACTGCTGTTCTGGATGACTGCACCACCACTTTTCTTAGTATAGAGAGAAGGACCTGGCTGAGCGGAGCCAAACGCACATAAAAGAAAGAATATATATGAGAGGACATCAGGGGGAGAGTTTGTTTCATGCACAAACTTGTGCCATTCTCAACCTGAGAATAGAGTAACAGTAACATACAGTATGTTGCTACCAGGTTTGGTCACATCATAAAATAAGAAACCCATAATAAACTGATAACTAAACACTGGATTTGAGAATAACTTTGTAATCTTTTCGTGATTTGTAATTTGAGCTCAAACCACAGCTGTTATTGGAATCATATTAAAAAGGCCTGACTGGAACACTATTTGCAGTTTTCCAAAGCCAAGATTGAAACTGAACTGTTATGTAATTAAGTTTGGTGTACGGGATCCAAGTACAAAACACACTTGATTTTTTAAAATTTAGCTAATGAATCACTACAAGGTGTTTTGCACTAGTAAGCAACTGATTACTATGGTCACAATATTTCACGTAGGCATTGAGGAACCTGCGACCATTGCTAATGCTGTGACTGTGACAGTTCCTGTTAATCATCTCAGCAAACTAATCATCTACAATGGGGGATGTCTCAACGGTCAACCTCAGATCCTTTTGATTGGAGACTCTATCATCAGTTTTGTCAAACTTCCTGGTGGCCATTACCTACTGTATTATCTGGATTTAAGTATTTGATATAAAAATTCCTGCTATCTTTGATCTTTACCCCTCTGTCCACACACAGGAGCACGTTGGAGCTAATGATGTAATGTCTAGACAATCGACCAAACTTCAGTCTGACTTTAAGTCTGTGACTATTGAGAGCCATTGTAAAAACTGCAAACTGTTGGAAAGGATCCGGAACGTTTTAGTGTTTCTATTCTTTATAATTCACTTTTTGGTATTTGTGATTGTATATAATTTTGGTATTTATGATACCAAAACTATATATCTATAAAATATCTCTCTATATGGGGAAACCTTTTACAGTGCTTGCATATTGAATACTGCGTATTATAATTCATACTTAGAAAGTACAACTGAAGTGACATTCATTAAAAGATGATTAGTTAAAACATTTCAAAATGCACCTGCATTATTTTGCATATTGTGACTTTCAAATAAAAGACCAGTCATATATTTCCTCATTGAAGTTTTCTTAAAAATAGTGTTAAAATCTCGTCTCGATCTCGTGAACCCAATATCGTGTCTCGTCTCGTGAGTTGAGTGTATTGTCACCCCTACTGGTTACACAACTTCTGTATGACCACTGAATTTTGTTCTATGAGAAACTTTAATGAATTCTGGCCCAGGGTCAACCTGTACAAAAAGCATGGTATTTATCCAAATAGACTGGGGGTAAAGCAACCGACTTCAGGCTGTATTAATTCTATTGCATCGCTAGCCTGACAATTACCTACATCTAAAAATGGATGACAACAGAAATGGTCATTGCCCAGTCTCTGATCCCCCTTATATAACTGAATGTGTCCCTTCCAAGCCTTCATTTTGTTGTTACTACCTGTAATTGTGGTCCCTCTCTGACATGCCTTATCAAGTTTACTCCATTCTCTCTAAATAATCCATATACATTTATGCACTAAACTAAATAGTGTATCTAACCATTCCATTGTTGTAACTGGGATTTATATACCTCCTTCAGTTGATGATAGGTCTATTGATTATCTGGCAGTTACTCTCTCAGTATATTAACTTGGAAGTAATAGTACTGGGAAATTTTAACACTGATTGGTTGACTGTTGCATCTGACTGTTTAAAAGAGGTTTCTTCTAGCCTCAATTTATCACAATTGAGCAATTGATCCACTAGGAAGAACCCTTTAAGATCTACTCTCATTTATTTTCAAACAGGAGTGACAATATCATTCCAAGTGGTGTTTTCAAATTAGTGATCATTGTCCTATTGTGTTGCAGACAACTAGCTGTGGAGAATCTGTAACTCCCCTCCATTCCTTTGACGTTCTCCAAGCTGCACTTAATAAACTTCTTATAGAATCAAGTTTATGATATTCTCTAAAACTAGAGGTAACAATAGCAACCTTTCATATTTCCACTGTACAAAGGTCCATTATTGAGAGTTACAGAATATAATACCTTGGTTTATGGATAGATGACAAAATCACATTCAAATGTTATATAAACAATCTTGACAACAAATTATGAGAAAAAAGGTTGTTTTAAAAAAAATAAAGAAATAGAACTAACTTTCCTTTGTCTTGTAGGAAAAAGATTATTGAAGCTGTTTTATATTATGGTAAAGTGATTTGCAGGCATGCCTCTGCCTCTACTCTTAAGCCCTTGGATACTGTTTATCAGTCTGCCCTCAGGTTTATCACTGTTGATGTTCATAGTACTCAACATTATATTCTGTATGAAAAAGTTGGGTAGTCCTCTCTGTCTAAGAGACGTGATGTATTTATTTATCTACAAGGTCCTTATTGGGAAGCCACCATCTTATATTACAACTATGCTTGATAGGTCCTCTGGACTTAATCACACTTGGTCTAATGACTAGCCTTCAGTACAAGCCCTTAGAGCAGAGCACCCTAAAAACTGATAACCCTTGGACATTTTGAATCTATCTATCTTAATCACCAACAACTTAACTTCTGTTTGTACTGTTTAAAATTGATTTGTTTTTATATCAAGCACCTTTTATTAACTGTAAATATACTTGTTTTAATTGATCGTTTTCTTTTAACTTATATATTTCATTATCATTTTATTATTCTCAATATCATTTTAAATGAGGGCCAGCCTCAATGATTCTTGAATTTAAATACATTTCATATATATTATGAAGACATTGAATGCACAAAAAAAGTTGGTACACCTGGTTGTTTCCTGCTCACAAGTCAGTGAATGCAGATAAAATCCACTAGGTCAATCCCTCTTTGATTTAAAGTGTACTGATTTGTGTTACTATAACAATCACCAAAGAAACTTGATAAACGTTTGCAAATGAGACAGCAGATTATAGAGTAATGGATTGTACAATAGAGTCTGCATCAGGAAGTTGTCTCTTATATCTTGTACATCCAGTTATAATGTATGATATATACACCATAAACCATTTACACTAATATAAGGAAAAACCTTATAGGGGACCCTCTCAGATTTTGTGTTGGTCTTTCTGCTCTGTGTTGACCAGAGTTGTAAACTGTTACGCCCCCAAAGCAGCTGCAGCTCACCAAATTCACACTCTTATGGAGGCGATAAATACACTGTCAGTGGGTGTGCTAAACATTACACAGATCACTTCACTCCAGACAGACTGCACACACAACTTGCAGTTTGAGCAGTAGCATGTTAGCATGATTTTAGCTAAACACATGTAAAAAAGCAGCCACCATACCAGTGGTGTCCCGAGGCTATCCAGGGTCAGGATTCAGAAGTTTCTGAACTGAGATGACGCCAGTTTTGTGAGACTGTTGTATTTTCAGTCGCTGGCAGGTCTGTCTTGTGTTCTGTGCTATTTGCTGTCTGTGAGAGGGGGCAATAGCATGCTCACTGGTAAAAAGGTTTAAAATAGACCAGCAAGTGTTAGTCGTGCTGTTGGTCTGTTCAGGTTTCCAGAAGTGGCTGGGCAAACACTCTTTACAGTCATTCAAACAAGATCGAACCCATATTATTACAGGGGTTTGAAGTACATGCAATTTTCTCTATAATGTGAAGCAAATAAGAAGCATGATGACATGAGTTGGACATATCCATCAAACAGCCTGCACTTTTAAAAAAATTAGAGGAGACTTTTCAAATGCAAGAGGGGGTGGAATAAATGTCATATTCAATGTGAAAAAACATCAACCTTTCATTTATTGACCCATCAACAAAGACTGTAAGGCAATCAGTCAGTAGTCTTAGCTGAGGAGGCACAAGGTGTTTTCCATGAACTCTTCAACTTGTGTGTGAATACGTGCAAAAGGTCTACAAGGTTATCTGAATGTATATATAGACAATACATTTACCATGTTTACTGCGCATATATGTGGACCACATATATGTGCATCCATGTATATGCACAACAACATAAAAAACAACAGTTTGATATGCTTGCTTACACATTTGCAATGACTCATGAAGCATTAATCACAATCAGAACTAGAATCAACTTCATTGGCAAAGTATGAAGAAACATACAGATAATTTGTCTCAGGATTTTCAGTAGCTCTCATCCTCACAGTTCAAAGAATAAACATACACAAAAATAGACATGCTGACTATAAAAGATGAAGAAGCAAAGCATAAAGCTACTGTATTAAGTCAAGACAGCATACCCAAAGTATAGTTAGTATGCAGAAACTATAATGGCAACATGGAGAGCATAGAACAAGAACTATAAAACAGGTCAATGAGATCAATTCACCCACATAAAGGTCCTTATGCAGGAGATGAAGAAATTATCTAAAGGGATTCCTCGCCTTAGCTAAACCCACCTGATACCACTAAGAATGGAGTCAAGGAGTCAATGGAGTGCAGACTTTTCCCTGGAATCCAACATATTTTATTATGTGGTGTTATCCACTTCAAAAAACCCCGGCGTTGCAGTATGCTTGAGAGCATATTTTATGGTTATATAGTTACCTGCTGCCGTTTGTGATTCAGTAGCTGTATGCAACTTTGAAACTATGAAGTAACAGTTGTATAACATCTGGCACTACAATTTAGTGGTCTTTGGACAAGACAACTGATGAAGAGCACGACTGAACACACAGTCCGACATGCATACACACATTGTACATGATCATCATTTTATACACAATCCAACTGTGACAGGAGGTGTGTCTGCTTCCTGGACAGGTTATTGGAGGTGACAAATCTCAGTACAATGCTATTTCAGGCCACGCACCACTCATATTTCCATGCACAGTTGAGCATACTGCATTGCACAACAGCACAAGCAAAACAATGTGGTCCTCATGGTAGGCAGTGCAGATGAATCAGTGACACCTGGTCAGGCTGTATATAGGAATTTGCCTCCACGTGTGAAATGTTCTCCCTTACATGTGTCAGTGACAGTGCTGTTGTGCTGCCAACTCTGATCCCAACTCTTCATCAGGACCTTTGACCGAGTGCGTGCATCGTGGAGGCCTCAGTTTACCAAGAATGGATCTGCATTTACTGATGAAGTGAAACTGGCTAAATCTCTTTAAAAACAGGCAAATTTACAAATTAATAGTTTTCTCAACAATATGGATTAATGTTCATACACACATAGAAGCACATTTTGAGTCATTTTATAGCATTTGAATGCACAGTAGGCAGCTTCAAGCATCCAATATGTTATTTTCTTCTGTATGCTATTCAGTATGATTTTTCTTTTCTTGATTTTATCATTTATTTTTGTGAATTATACACTTCATTCTCCTTGTTTTACTTACACTAGTGATTTGGCTCTGTGACTGGCTGTTGGTCGGTCCACCACTTCGGTGCAGACTGAAATATCTCAACAACTATTTGATGGATTGCCATGAAATTGTATACAAACATTCAAATCCCTGGAGATGAATGCTACTAACTTTGGTGATCCAATGACTTTTTCTCCAGCAGGTCATAGTTTTCACTTATCAGAGGAAATGTCTAATAGATGGATGGGGAAAACATTTATGTTGACATTCATAGTTCCCAAACAATCCTAAGAAGTTTGGTGATCCTATGACCTTTTCTTAAGTGCCACTATGAGGTTCACATTTATGTTTTTAAGTAAAATGTCTCAAGAACTAAGACGGATTGCCATGAAATGTGTTTCATTCATGTCCCCCTCAGAAGGGTACTAACTTTGATGATCCTTTAACTTCAAATATTTAATTTGCCCAATTCTTTGCTGTATGACCAAATACCTGCAAAACTTTTGACATTACCATCTGCTGCACTTTGTGTTTAGTGCTAATTAGCTTATGCTAGTGTGCTAACATGCTAAACTGTGATGCAGGACATGGTCAACATTAGACACATAACCATGTAAATATTGTCATTGTGTGCATGTGTCTATTCTACTTCTGATACCACCTAAGACCAGCCTCAAATATTTGCTATCATAGCTGTTAAGTCTTGTTATGTATTGTCTTCTCTGTCTCTGTTATCTTCCCCTTTCTCCTTTTCTTCTTCCCATGTAGCACTTTATAACTTTTTTTTAAAGTGAAATTAGCTTTCTGGTATTAACATAATGTCAAGTTGTTGTCATTTGTAGCCCTACTGAACAATACTTATATCAACAAATTGAACGTTTTTGAGAAAGTAGGTCTGGAAAAAAAACAGATTTTGCCTTTCTGACCACAAGAACACTTAAAAGGTTATCAAACCTCTCACCTATTCATCCCAGCAGTTAAATGATTTATCTCGGTATTTACCTATTGATAAGAGGAACACAAAATAATATATTTGGAAGTCTACAGAGTTAAAGGATAAGATAACAGGGGGTTTATTTTTCATACTAAGGAACATACATATGTTGTTTTTTCATAATGCTTTTGTGCTGATCAGTGTGCCTACTCTGCTCTCTGTTACCTTAAATACTCAGATGTCTCGCCATTTAAACATTCATAGTCCTGCTGTTAACATGAGGCTTAACCTTGTTAACTTTTTTAATAGCTTCAATGACTTGAAATGTTCGGTGCTTAAAATAGTCTCATCTTCTAAAAATCAAATGTATTATCCTATTCTATTCCATGGGTTTGGGCAATAGCTTGAGTGTTGAATGTATGTTGTGTACTTCTTCACTCTAGTTATCCTTAAGGGCTAGTTGGCCATCAAAACAAGTTTTAACAGCACTCATTTACACGTGTGTGACAGAAGCCAGGGTTAATTTGTGCAAGAATGTTCTCTGTTACACCAAACACTGATCTATTACTGTTAGTCATTTCCATTGCAAAAGTGAAATCTCCTCCTGTGAGCCAGTTTTACCTTTACGTAAAACACGGGTCCTGTGATTCAAAATCCAGGAATAGGTTTATGTATACAGTCATATTAAAATCTGAAAGAACATAAATATACTTCCAAGTATTCAGTACACATGGAAAGTTTTTGTAATGAATTAACTGAAAATACCTTTACAGAAACAGTGTGCACCAGCTGCTCGACTTTATTCATTAATAAAAGGTAGGTATGGTAATTTTATTAATACAGCACCATTCAGACACCATGCAATTCAGTGTGCTTTACAAGAACATAGCAAAATGCATTGCAAATATGATTTTCAATGCAATTTTTAAAAAATAAGACAGAATGATATTTAGACTGTATTTAAAGTGTAAAAGCAACAACAAAAAACAAGCAGTTAGGAAGTTAAAGATTAACAATATGGTACATATCTAATTTACTGGAAAGCTGCAGTAAACAATGTTTTAAGCCCTGATTGCAAAGAGCTGAGAGTTTTGGCAGATCTCAGGTACTCAGGAAGCTTGTTCCACAAGTAGAGCATAGAAACTAAAAGCTGCTTCCCCTTGCTTCTGATCCTTGGAACAGTGAGTAAGCCTGTCCCAGATGACCTGAGGGGTCTTGGTGTTTCATAACATGCAAGCAGATAAGAAATGTATTTGGGCCCAAGACTGCTTAGTGTCTTATGGACTATAGTATTATATATAGACTACAGTAGTAGGTCTATCCTTTGACACACACATAAAGCCAGTGCAGTGAATTAAGGACTGGTGTAATGTGCTCCATTTTCCAATGAGCTGCAACTGTCTGAGTGGCTCTAAACTGCTAAAAATAAATGTGTGAGCTAGTTTTTCTGTGTCTGGTTGAGATAAGAATTCATGGATTCTTGTTATGTTTTTGAGGTGGTAGTAGTCTGACTAAAATACAATAAAATACCATTATTTAACTTAACTGTCCACTGGTATGTGCATTTTGTATTTAACATCAATTGCTCCTTATCTAAAAACATTAATAATCAAAGAGGAGCGGAACAGGTGGACTCAAATGCAGAAGACAGCAGGCAGCAAAGTGAAATAAAACAGAACAAATAATCCAAGAAGACTCAACTGACTGACTGACTGAAGGAGGACTGAATAAATAAATACAAACTGAACTAATGAAGGAATGGAGAAAAGGTGAACAGGACAACAGGCAATGAGCTGATTGGCTGGGAGAAACATTGGTAGTAGGCCAGAGTTGAGGAAGCTGATACTGAGTATGTGTGGAGGGAAAAGCAAGCCCGGGAGGAGCACAGGAGGCCAAGAAACAACACAATAAACACAGAAAAACAGGACAGTGACAGGATGATGACAATTGCAGTGATGTGCAGAAAGTCTGCTGTATGTGTACTGCTAAGTAAGAATCACTAATATGTTGCTTGTGTATCAAAGGGATCCTGGTTCATTATTTTCAGAGTTCTCTTGCAACTAGGTTATCCAACATAAACCCGCTTGTCTCAAACATTCATCATCTCTCTGTCAACAATTCAGAGTATGCTACCACTTTTCATAAATTCTGTGAAACAAGAAAAACCTTGATCAATAATGAAAATCACTTTGACCCTATTAACCTTACTAAACATTAACCAGCTCAACGTAAACATCAAATAGATGATTCGAAGGAGCCTGTCAGGAGGGTGACTGATGAGTTTGTGTCTTAAGGTTACCTTGTTCAAAGGTAAATATAACTTTGTTCTTTTAGAGAGACACAGGTGTGAGAGAAGGTGAGTAAATTGATTCAGTTAAGGAAAAGTCCTTAAATTTGGACTGCTAAATTCTATAAAATATATTGGGCAATGCCAGTGGCAAAATGTGTCATGCCTTTCCTGCTGACTATGAAAATATTCTTACTTTATCTCCTGCATGGGGCAAGCAGTCATAAAGATAAGATGTTTCAGTCAATCTGGCACACACAAGCCTGACATAGCGTCTTTTCTTCAGTGCTGTGATATGTGTGCTTTATTAAACACAATAAAAACTTGAATCTTTCACATAAAATGATTGTCATCAGGTGTGTGTGTTTCCATATGCATTGCTGTGTGTCTTTAAAAAGTTCAGTCTTTGAACTGCAGTTTTTACTAAGTTAACCACCATATGGTGTCATTAAAAAAAAAAAGAAGCACACCCTGACCACACACACATTACCTGAGGTGTACGTATGCTGGGTGGTGATTGGTCTCTTATAAGGGCAGGAAAGGAACAGTCACTCCCATAGTCCGAAAACAGCCGAGGAAAGGAGCACTGTCAATCAGTAGAGACTGAGGAGACTTTACTATCATTGCACAGTGTTTGTCTTGTCTTGGTTTTGTGCAACTATAACTGTCCTTTCCATTCAAGAGGACCCAAAGGTCACGGCTTCACAGAGTGTCTGCTGGCATTGACACTGACATGGGGGAGAAGGAGTGTTCGTCCGGGGAGTATTTTGTGCAGCGGGAGGTTCTGAATGAGTCAAGTCTGGAAGAAGTGGCACAAAAAGGAACATGGTCTACAAAAACAACCCTGGGAGATCAAGTGAAAGAGTCCCTGAGGTAAAAATAGAGATGAGAGTCAAGTGTAACAGGCAGATGACAAAATGTATACACAATGATCATGCATACTGACTAAAAGGATATGTTTGGGTATGGATGTAGTTTTACATGCTTGTGTGCTTGAATTGGGATGATTAAGAAAGGCTGACTAATAGTTTAATCTGAGTCTATTAATGACAAGTGACGAGCAAAGTCTTATTTAATTCTAGTTAGATGCTTCAATAATTACCTCTGATGCATTATATAAGACTGTTGGATATATTACCAATCACAACAGCACAGGACATATTTTAAGACAAAATATTTCCAATGCAATTGTTGCAATGTATGAATGGTGATCTTGTAATATTTCAGTAGAGGAAGATTCAGTTTGTGTTGCTAAAGCTCTACTAGGAAAAGTAGATATTTGTTGATACAGACATTCTTCTATTTTACTATTAGTTAACTACTACACTGTATCTGTCATAAGAAGTGAAGAGTAGCGTATACTGTAGACATGTGTTACCCAATGTGTCACGTTTTTTCAAGGCCAACTGATAAAAACTTCAGCAGGTGGTACAACTCTCATGTCTCACTTGATGATGTTTTAGTTACAGTTGCTACTTTAAAGCTAAAAACTTCATACGTATGTTTTCCAAGTGACTTTGCAGATAGACATGCACTCTCCCCACTCAGTGAAACATTTGGGTGTGAAATTGTGACCTCAGTATTACATATTTTACTGAGTGAGTGTATTTTCTCTCACAGGTGTTCAGTACCCAGGGTGAAGCAGACAGTAAAGAGCTGGGTGCCTGTGCTTAGCTGGCTGCCTAAATACTCCTTCAGAGAAAATGCCTTAGGAGACCTGATCTCTGGCTGCAGCGTGGGCATCATGCATCTGCCGCAGGGTTTGTGTGTATGAATGTGTACAGTGGAGGGAGCTTGAAGTTTACCTGCATCGCAACATTCAAATTAAGTTACCTTTGCCAATAATTTTTTTTAAGTTAACATTTGTCAGTTAATTATTATGAACCTACAGATAAGAGATGGTTAGCTTAGCTTAGCATTAAGACTGGAAACAAGGGGAAACAGTTAGCCTGCTTCTGTCAAAAGGTAACAAAATCCTCTCACTAGCATTACCAAAGTAGACCAATAAACATTTTTCTTGTTTGATTGGTCCGTAAAAAAACTGTTGTAAACAAAAAGGTATGGTTTATGGGGGCCAAAATGTGCCAGACTATTCATTGGTCAGGTGTAGTGATTCCCGGGGTTGTTAAGTTACCTTTGGACAGAGCCAGGCTAGTTGTTTACATGTGTTTCCGGTTTTTATGTTAATCTAAACTAAGCTAAGCTTACAGGCTGCTGGCTGTAAAGTCATATTTAAAGAACAGGATCCCAATTTTGTTTAATTATGTCTTAACATAATAGTCAGGTGCCCAAATGAACATTGACACATTTTTCATGCTGTGATCATTCCTCCTGTTCATACTGGCCATTAAGAAATCCAATGAAGGTGATGAGGGATAAACTTTTAAATACATTTTTGCTCAAAATTCCATCACTTACATTGTATGTGCATTTTGAGGGGATCTTCTAATACTCAGTATGAACAGGAGGGATGATAACAGTGAGCAAAACCTGTTTCAATGTTCATCTGGGCACCTGACTGTTGCTTTAAAACACTGTTTTGAATTTGTTTTGGAGAAGGGATACCCTTACTTTACCCCCCTCCTAACCCCCCCAGGCATGGCGTATGCTCTCCTGGCCTCTTTACGCCCCGTGTATGGCCTGTACACCTCCCTCTACCCGGTCCTGGTCTACTTCATCTTTGGTACTTCCAAACACATCTCCATCGGTGAGTGAGAAAATGTGTGACTGTGATTAAGAATGAAAGAAAAAAAGGTGATGTCAATATGGATAATCATCTTGGTCTTTGTGGAGAAATGCGTGTGCATGTTTGTGTTTTGTGTGTTCAGGTACGTTTGCTGTGATCAGCATCATGATTGGGAGTGTGACCGAGAGGTTGGCACCGGACAGTAACTTTATGGTAAATGGCACCAATGGAACGACAACTGTGGACATTGATGAACGGGACGCCTACAGAGTACAGATAGCATGTGCTCTCACAGTCCTCACAGGAATCTTTCAGGTGTGCATCTGTCCATTTTTGCCAAACTGAAAACTTTTAGTGAATGTACTGAGGTGCCTGACTCATATTTTCTACTTTCGGTGAACTGTCTGTCTTGTTACCTATCCTAAGATACTGTTGGGTGTGGTGAGGTTTGGTTTCGTGGTCACTTATCTGTCTGAGCCACTGATTCGTGGCTACACCACAGGATCGGCGTGTCATGTGTGCGTCTCCCAGCTCAAGTACGTGTTTGGGGTCAAACCGGGTCGCTTCAGTGGTCCTCTCTCCCTGATTTACGTGAGTATGCCATGTATTACTCAACTCAGATACAAACCACAGATTTACTGATAGACTTACAGTGGGTGGGCATAAATACACATTACAAGACAATGCAATTGCCCTGCAGTAAATACAACTTGATATTTTTTGTTTATATTGGGACTGTCAGAGGTATTGATTCAAACTGATGTTCTTTTTTTGAGTCAAACATTTTTGATAATATGGCAAATAAAAGACTGCAATCTTCCATTCCCAACATATTTAAATTGCCAAGGGTAAAAACACAATAAATCAAAAAGTTTATTTCATTGTGGTAATTGTTGTAAAAAAAGGAGGAGATGGTGTGTTGGCACGTAATCAGGTTAAAGCACACACAATAACAAAACAAACTTAGAACTGTCTGACAAAACTATAAATCAACCATTAAACTAGTAACAGGCTTTTACAGTCTGATTAAATTTTTGAGCTTCCTTCACTCAAATATCTTTTCAGAGCTAATATTTGTTTACTTAGATGGTTACTCCGACTAATCAGATCTCTGCTTCAGGTTTAGGTTGGGTGGAGGGGTGGAGGTATGCAGAGATTTACTGCTTTATATGCTTTTATGTCACCAAACGTTATGCAGTAATATACACCATAAGACTATGTAAATAGTTCCATCCTAACAGGTGCAATATAGCAAGGAGGTGGTCGGTCAATGTAAAACCAAGCTTATATCGGAGTCCTGAAAACACATTTTACCATTTCAAATTGCAACTTGTACTTCATAAGTTACTGCTTTTCTGACAGTGACATGTTAAAATGCCTTCCTTGAAAAAGGCCTGTAAGAAATAGGTTACAAATTAGCTTTAGCTCCAAAATCATCTGAGCTTTCAAAGAAACAGGGCATTTCCATGGTACAAAGATGCTGGATAATTGCGGTCTGAATTTCTGAAGTGTCACTCACAAACACTGCAAAACTGTGTTAATGTGGCATGGGGAAGAGTCTCAGGAGTATGTTCCAATGACAGAAACACAGCACACCAGTAGTTAATCTATATCTTGGGTGGTTTAAGCTTTGCACAAATATCACAACAGAAAAGACATGTGATAATTGAATCAGATATTACATGATGAATCCTATTTACAGGACACACAGAACACACAGCTGGAAGTTTAAGAAAGAACAAACAAGAAGGGTGTGACAGGTAGTGTGTTTAAGGCAGCAAAGGAAGGACACAAATGCAGATTAAAGAGGAAAGCAGGGACAGCTCAGTGAGTTTATTGTTAAAAGTGAAGTACGAAGGCTCACAGGCATTGGTGGCAAGTCCGTACAGTCCAAACCACAGTAGTATTAAATCCACAGAGTTGCAGGAAAGAGATACGGAAAGGTCCACACATGCAGGAAAGCAGGTGTAAATATGATACAAGTCCAACTAACAGAAGCGGTAGAGGGGACAAAGGATCTGGACTAGTATATAAAGTAAGTGGCTGATGAGGGAATGAGGTGCAGGTGGGGAGATCAGCGGGAACGTACATGTGGGGAGGAATGAGTTGACTGCAGTGATTGCAGGACAGATGGGAGTGGCAGGTTCAGCAAAGCAAGGAGGAAAACTCTGGGGACATCTAGTGGACTGTTGGAGAATGGCAATTAAGAAGAGAAGGAAGTGGGCATGCAGCTAGAGAAAGGGACATGGAGCCAGAATGTCGAAACAGGGAACAACCTATAGTCTCTTGCAAACGGTGGAAGTGATTGCACCAGAGTATAACAGGGAGGAAACACCCTATCCTTTATTTATTTCTTGACCCCTACCTAAAGTGTTTAGTAAAAACAAAACACCTTTAACAGTCTCAAATAAATAATAGCACTTTATGGTAAAGGCACGTGTTATGAATTCTTAGAAAACCATTCATTCATGAATTAACAGGAACGTACAAGAATTGAAAGTATCTCATCATTAATTGATCCAGCAACTGAGGTTTTTCAATCATCATGATGTCTGACTTATTAATGAGGCTCATGTCTCTTTCATAGTTACATCTGCAGTTAAATGTACAGGCTAAAAACCTTACTAGTCACAATATATAGTCTGTCTCTGCCAAAAATGTTGTTGCTTTCTTACAAATGTGACATAGTATGTTACCATTAAGTGTTACTGACATCTCTATAATTATATCCACTCCTTCTGGTTCGGTGCAGCAAGGTGGTGAAGCGAGCAGGCAAACCAGCATTAAACCTGTCCACACTTTGTTGCTTTCTATATGTGCCATAACTTAATCCACCGTCAACCACTCTTCTCCCCACAGACTCTGTTGGATATTTGTGGGCTGCTACCTCAGACTAAGGTGCCAGAGCTGGTGGTCAGTCTGGTGGCACTCTCTGTTCTAATTGTAGTCAAAGAACTCAACGCCTGCTACAGCAAGAAGCTGCCCCTGCCTATCCCAATAGAGCTCATAGTGGTGAGTGCGCCATCTCATGTGTGTTCCTTTGGTAGTCCAGCAGGGGGCATCTTAACCACTGTGATCATTCTGGAGCGTGGAGAGGGAGAGTAATAATTTACCTCACATATTGAACCATCATTCCTTGTGCCTTTGTTTTTTTAAATTAGATCATAGCAGCAACAATCATCATCCACTTTTGTGGACTTACTAGTACATACAACATTGACGTGGTTGGAGAGATTCCCAGTGGGTGAGTTTATCAAAGGTTGGAAAAGCTCCTGCTGTAAAAATGGTTCAATAACTGAGTTTAGTTTCCCCAGAAGGCATGACATATAGATGTGTAAATATAAGATGTAATTGCAGGTTATTGTAATATATTCTAAAACTACTTCAAGCTTTCCTTGTGTTTGTTTAGACAATCAACAGCTTTTGATATCCGTGGAATTCTGGATTAGTAATTCTTGGTAAAGATGAGGGTTTGGGCGTGTTTCTAAAGTATTAAGAAAGTTCATGTGTTTACCAGATGCAGAATGGGTGAGGCACTGTATTAAACAGTAACAACAATCTGCACACAAGCTGTAATGCCAAGACTGGATTCAGCAAAAAAGTGCACATGCTGCTATGGACAGTCACATCAATATTTAGGTCAAGCAAGCAGCTTGCAAGAAGTGTATTATTAGTTCATTTACTTTTACTACCAAGATGTTTTAACAGCTTTAGCAAATATACAAGTTGTACTAATGCTCTGAGCTGTTTGTAGAGTGTACTGTGTTTGTGTGAATGCCTGTATGTGCTTCACAAGAGAGCAGTTCTAAAAACCTGAACGATTAATCTTTTCCTCCTGCTCCAGGCTCAATGCCCCTCGTGCTCCTGATGCATCTTTATTCTCAGCGGTGATCGGTGATGCTTTTGCTGTGGCCATTGTGGGATATGCCATTAATATTTCTCTGGGCAAAACATTTGCCCTCAAACATGGCTACAAGGTGGATAGCAACCAGGTGAGGCATAGGCAAACACACACAAGCTTTTGTGGACACACACACACACACACACACACACACACACACACACACACACACACACACACACACACACACACACACACACACACACACACACACACACACACACACACACACACACACACACACACACACTAACAAACAACTGTGAGAGTTATACTTGGAGTCTGTGTTCCTGTCTGACTCACTGCTAACACAGTGGGTGACTGTCATAACAGTGGCAAAATTATTCAGGCTGACCTGAATCAAGCCAAAACCTACAGCAGAGTTATTTTCTTCTGTACATCTATTTATGTCTCTCAGTTCTGTTTAAATGTTCTGTTTAAAACCAGGAAATCATTTTAATCATCACTGTCTTTTGTTTCTAAAGCTGTAAAGAGCCAATTATTTATTTTACTGTCAGCGTGGCATTGTTTTTACAATTGTTTACCATTTTTCACCATTTTTTCCATATTTCATATAACATATCAGTATGATTTAGGAAAAGAGGTTTCTCTTTAGATGAAGGAATCTTCATCTAAAGCCATCATGATGGATTATATCCCAATAATGATGACAGACTGAAATTGGATCATCCAAAGCTCTTAAGGAGCCAGCCAAAGAATCCATTTCCAAATGGTATAATACCTCAAACATCTCCAAGTGCATAATATCGGCATGCATAGTTGCAGTTCCAGTAAATTTATTTTGCAGCTTATGTGCAAATGACAGATCAAATATCAGTTTGGAATACATGAAGTGCATCAGACAAAGCTTAATGAGGTGTGTTTAACTATTGTTAAAATAAATACAAATGGAGATACAAATTGCATGAAACCTCTACATAAGAGTATGTATCATTCCCACTGTCATAGAGATGCGATTATTCACTCTCTGCCAAACAATGACCTGAGATTGAACTATACTGTCTTCTTTTTGCTAGTACATCAGGTCATGGCTTCACTTTACTGGAAAAATGATGTTCCCTTAGAAATAGATGAATATAAAGACAGAACCTCTAATAACCCATATGCTTTCTACTTTTTGCATGCATGTAGGTATACAGGAGTGTTTTTTTTCTTTTTAAATCTCTTACTCTTGTTCACTGCACCCAGACTTGTGCACGTACACACATTTGCAGAGGCATGTGACTGAGATCACTCTGAGAGAGACAGACTGGGAGCACTCAGCCTGTAAGAGCTGGCTTGCTAAATCATTCATGCCCAACAAGCTTTATGCATTAAGGGTGCCTTAAATATGCTTGGCACCACTCTCAACGTGGCAGTGATGTGTTGACATGGCCATAAACTTAATGAACAGTACACTAATGTTATTGAACTGAAGAGTCCAGACATAGGTGGACCAAAGTCATTGATATTCATAGCATCAAATGTAATTATCAAATGTCATCTACCTCTCAGCCTGTAGGTGCATTTTATTACTTTCAGCTGAAATGTTGTGTCTGTTTGTTTTTTTTCCAGGAGCTGGTTGCCGTCGGTCTCAGTAACAGTATTGGCAGCTTTTTTCAGTGTTACTCTGTGACTTCCTCCTTGTCTCGTAGCCTCGTTCAGGAGAGCACAGGGGGCAAGACACAAGTAAATACATATGAACACATATGTCACCAGCAGCACAAATACCTCTGATTACATTTTATGCTTATATTCAACTTAGACCATTTACTGTACGGTGTATGTGGTTGTGTGTTTTGTCAGGTTGCAAGTGTGATTTCATCTATCATCGTGCTGGTCACAGTTTTGAAAATAGGTTCTCTCTTTGAGGATCTCCCCAAGGTAACACTGCTTCCTCTATCATTCCTCCCTAATGATCAATATTTCTCTTAGCAGGCTATTATATAGCAAATAAAGATGTGGGTAAATGTGAATATATCTGTGTGTTTGCTTCTCAGGCTGTCTTATCCACAATAGTGTTCGTGAACTTAAAAGGAATGTTTAAGCAGTTCATGGACGTGCCTCTGCTTTGGAAGACCAACAAGGTTGATTTGGTATGACTAAATCCTCTTTAAGAGCCGTTCTGTTCAGTTAAATACTGTGTGAACCGTTAAGTACTTTTGACGCCACTGACTGTCAGTGTTTTGCTGCCCTGTAGCTGGTGTGGCTGGTAACATTCACAAGCACCATCCTGCTCAACTTGGACTTGGGTCTGGCCGTCTCCGTTGTCTTTTCCATGCTCACTTTCATCTTCAGAACACAACTGTAACTGCACACCATTAAGTATAAACAAATATGAGATTCTGATTAGATTTTCACAGAAGGGTAATTTTGTTATTTTAACATCTTTCAGGCCTCGCTACTCTATCTTAGGCAATGTGAAGGGCACCGACTTGTATCTGGACATAGACACCTACAAGGAGGTAAGCATGTTTTAGTGATAAAAGAAAGATGCTCAGTACTGTATTCATCCACTGAATGTTAAATATTTGCCTCTTAGAATTCTACTGGCACACTGTAAAACAGTGGTGCATGTCTTTCCAGAAACAATGTCCAAGTTTAATAATCTTCAGAGCTCTTTGTCAACAGTTCTCAGCGGGACCATTTCCATGTAGCTCTTGTTTTAGATATGCTACTGGTGTTGTTCTGTAGGTCTGTACAGACTGTAGGTTTTGGACCAATTTCTTATCAACTACTGGATGGGTTGCAATGAAATTTGGTACAGATTTTCATGGCACCCAAAGGAGATATTCCCCTGACTCTTCATCTAGACAGGACATTTGTGGTTTTGGGTCAAATATATCTGTTGTGTGGAAGATTGGTACTGACATTCATGAATTGCAATTCACAGGAAAAAATTGCAATTGATTGATTAGTTTTCCATTTACTAACATCAATTATTTTTCTTAATTGTCCCAGCTGTACTTTGTGTTTAATTAGCAATCATGTTAACACACTAAGCAAAGATAGTCAACATGTTGAGCATTATCTGCCTACCTGCTAAACATGAGCATGTTGGCATTGTCATTGTGAACATGTTAACATGCAGATGTTGGCGTTTAGCTAATCTCTCTAGACTCTAGTCACACAAAATGTCATTCACATTCATTGGACTGTGGTGGTGACAGAAATCTTGAATTGCAAACAAAGCAAATACAAGCAAAACTTGTTGCATTATTGATTTTATTTCAAAATTTGGTTGAACTGAGCCTTTAACATGAATACTGTGGATAGGGTTATGCCAACCTCCAATCAGTAAGTGATAGGAGAGCTGCATTAATCCAACAATACCTGAGGGATGTAAAAAGTGCAAATGAAAGCAGAACATGGTGTGAGCTTCTGAACTCTTCTTCATGATGTGTCCCTGCAGGCCAAAGAGATTCCAGGAATTAAAATCTTCCGTTCATCCACAACTATCTACTACACAAATGCTGACATGTACTTGGAGGCCCTGCAAAATAAGGTGTGTGTGTGTGTGTGTGTGTGTGTGTGTGTGTGTGTGTGTGTGTGTGTGTGTGTGTGTATCTGTGTGTGTGTGTATCTGTGTGTGTGTGTGTGTGCATGTGTTTCAATAAATGTACGTGTGTGTTTGTTTGCAGGCTTGCATTTGATTACAAGATGTAATCCCTGTCTGCTGTTTACAGCACCCTTAATTACTTTCATTATCTCTCTCTTTCTCTTGCTTGTCTCACTTTCTCTTTTCTTTAATGTGATGCTCGGCCTTTTGTGCAGAGTGGAATTGAAATCGGAAAGCTGCTGACAGCAAAGAAGAAACGAGATGCAAAGATGAAGCGTGAACAGCAGAAAGAGAAAAAGAAAGCTAAAAAGGAGGAAAAGAAACAAGTATGATAATGACACATTTGAAGACACCTCAAGTGAATTATGGATTTGAACTGAAACATACCAAATAGTTATTTCCATCTTTTCAACCTCTTAGCAGAAAAAAGGGGTCGGCAACCTGTCCAACAGCACACTGCAGTCTGTCTCTGCAGGAGTGAAGGAACAGAGTCAGGGAAATGGTGTCGCCTTAAGCTTGAAAGAAACCTCTTCAAATGGTCTCAGTAAAGGCCAAGTAAACTGGGCTTACAAACATGACACAGCAATGTCAGACTCAGATTCAGACACAGCATGCCATGTTTATGACAGCATCACCCAGGTGTCGCACCAAGGTGATGTTGAGAAGGGAAGGGCCTCTGGCACGCACAGCATTATCTTGGACATCTCAACAACCAGCTTTGTGGACACAGTCACTGTGAAGACCTTGAAAAATGTACGTGTGCAAGACTTATTTACACTGAATAATCAGATATTTTGTTAAGTGTATATACGTGACCAGGGAGAGCTTTTACGCTTAGTTAGAAAGAATAGGTGTCAGAAGCAACTGTAAAGTGATATCTGTGTTTTTCTCCCAGACGTTCAGGGACTTTGGAGAGGTTGATTTGGACGTCTATCTAGCGGGCTGCCAAGGTGAGTGGCACACGAGACAAAACATAGACAAAGTAAATGTCCTTAATGCAAGGAAGTTTTAGATAATGAAGGCATCAAGGTCTCCCCCTCAGTGGCGCCACATTGTTCCCTGTCAGAAACATCAAACATATTTATTTCTATGGTCACAAAATGCTTTCCCTCTCTTGCCTTCATGTGATGCATACTTTTCTGCCTGTCTGTGTGGTCAAATATTAGCCTGTGTTGTGGAGCAGTTGGAAACAGCAGGTTTCTTCTCAGAGTCCATCCCAAAGAGCAGACTGTTTGTCACAGTTCATGATGCAGTGCTACATATTCTCAAGAAGATGGGACGGACGGACTTCATCCTTGTGAGTTCAACACCATTCATATTCATTATACACCAGCTGTCATTATGATAATATATTCAGAAATGTTCATACTCACTGCTCAACATCCCTTTTTTTCCCAGGATGTTTCCTGCAACACCCGGATGTGACCAGCAGGGGTCAGACTGTTCCAGCTCTCGCCATCTCCTTCCCCATCCTCCTCCTCTCATACTGATGGCTGCTCCATTGGTCACAATTGGTTGTCACTGACTCCTCCCCCTTCAGTGGGGGAAAATGCACCACCTTGACACGGCGGCCTGTTGCCATGGAAATACAGGGAGCCGTTGCTGTGGCAACAGGCTTTTTATGATATCGTCTAATGAGATAGCCAGAAATACGTCATTGCAGCTCTATTGCTGTGGTGTGTGTGAGAGACAGAGAAGGGGCGGGGGTTGAGTGGGAGAATGTAACACAGGACTAATAGGAGTCTGTATTTATAGCCTGAGTGAGAGAGTAGAGAGAGAGAGAGAGAGTGAAAGGCTGACTGTAACTCACTAAGGTGAAACTCATAGCTGAAAGATGTCGTGAAACAACGGCGTTTGCATGTGTGCGAGTCTGTCTGTCTATATTCCGCTGTCTTGGCCTGCTGTTCTTTCAGAGTAAGAAAAGGCCAAATGTTTTCCATGATGAATCAATAAAATGTAAATATTTGTCATTGATATGGCTGAGCCATTCCCTCTGGGAGGGGTTCTTAATCCGTACAATACCATTAGTTTGCACTAAAAGATTGCAAGACTCAGTTGAGTTGTGCATTGTTATATGTAGGTGTTACGTTTAAAGAGTAGCAGCTTTCAATCACAGTGTGGTTGTATTTATAGTCAGAATTCACACATCTGTTTCCCCTGACATCTTGAGTGCCTTTATATTTCTGGGATCCTGCGTCATGTTATCATCTGATATCACTATTATCTTCTAGCAAAACACTGTATTGTAATATTTCCCAGGTACAACATAAATTTGGGTCGGCTACCTAAAGAGATTTGCACTGAGCCATACAGTTCTACATGACGAGTGCATTCATGTAGTTTAATAGATTAGAAAAATGTGTTTTCTGAAAGCAAATATGTTTTTCAGCTGACTTTCAGTGGGATGTCAGGGCTTCAGTCTGCAGATAACACTGGTGTGTGTGCCAGGGATCCCTTTAATTATTTGTTTCTTGGGTTAAACACTCCACTGTAAAATGCCAAGTGAACTGAATGAATTTAAAATAAATTACAGGACCTGCATATTTCCTGTTTGTCAGAGTGGGCTGCTCAAAATTCAGCTCACCAACTGATTAAACTTCTAGTTAGTAGCTTTACAAAGCTGAAATTATTTCAAAATGTCTGTTTTTTAAAAATACAAATTTAAAGGTGTAATATTTTTCTTGTGAGTGTACCAGAATACTATCAGTACGTATCTACTGGAGTTATGAATGAAGTAAAAATGAAACCATGGAAATAAAGAGCCATAAAAACACAGTGTCCATCTTTATCTGGTCATTTATTGCTTCTTTCCTGACATTGGCATCAAGTCTCGTCCCCCTCCCCACAACCCTGTCTCCTGCTTTATGCACAATTCAGTCTGAAGTTTCTCTCCTTCTCTTAAGGTGGAAATACTGATCATCATCCCCTCCAAATATTGTTAACACTGATTCACAGATCCTACAATACACTGGATACTTAAGTTAGTTCATAACACACAGTTGGAAGTGATGATGCATTGTCTCTTTTTGATTATTATTATTTTTTACAAATGAAGGTTATTTTTGTACAGTTAATGAAGAGAACACAGTTGGCAGGAAACAATAGCCAAAGGCAATGCTTTATGTAAATGAAGACACCACTGCCACGGTCCAACACGCAGTCCTGACAGACACATGCACACGCCCACACACACACAGATAGACAAGCACACTGACGCACATACATACAGGCAAACATGCATATACACACACACACACACACACACACACACTCAGACCATGGCACATCAGCAGCAGATATGAGGTTTCGTCGGAATCTTTTTAGTTTATGCTCATTCAGCACAAAATAGCATGACGGCTTGGGACGGATGAGGCTGTTGACACCCTGACAGAGAGGCGAGAAAAAGGGAAGGTATCACAACTACACCGGACAACATCGCACTCACAGGACGAGACAGGACTTACAGCACAAAGGCGGGGAGCAGAAAGAGAGGGGAGAGTCAGCGAGGTAGAGTCAGAAAGCAGAGCAGAGGGGTTATAGCCTGTGATGACTACATGGGTGTGGGTGTGTGTTTCAGTTCTTCTCCCATCTAATCTTTGGTCCATTTGTCCAGGGGCTTTTTCATAGCTTTAAAACTTTGGAGTGTGTAACTAATCTGCGCTTTGCTCTCACCAGGCAAGTGTGGTGTGTATGCACTTCTGTTTTTGTAGTGTGTTCCTGTGTGTGTCTGTGTGTGCTGATGTTAAAAGGGCGACCGTGGCTCTGTGTTCTGTAGGGTTCAGCTCATCAGATGACACTTTCAAACAGGAGCGTGTTCTTGGTTCCTGTGGGGGGCAGCAGTTTGGCCTCGCTCTCTGGGGCAAGGTACTCCAGGTGATGTCTCCCCCAAACTGGGGTGGTAAGGTGTTGCCACCGCTACATGGAAGAAGACATGGGAAAAAGTTGATGATTCAGCCCTCTCTAATGAATAATGAGTAACAGACAGGGGAGGCAGGGCAGTATCTACAGAAACACATTCCTACTGACTTATGAATAGTTACAAACAGAAACACATGCACAAGAGAATGTGAACGAGCATGCACGCAGGCATACTGACCTCCCGCAATGATCCTTTGCAGCGCAGTAACTTGAAGAGAACGGTGATTGGGATACAGAGCATGGACGACAGGGCCAATAGCCAGCCAAGCACTTCACCCCACAAGGGGTATGTGTACACTGTGTTGTAGGTCAGGGGCTTGTAGTTCACCACGTGGAACAGGAACACTGCCTATATGCACACAAAAATGTCAGCTGTTGCAACTAGCAGAACATAAAGAAAAACACATAGAGCAGCACTTACCACACAGACAAATGGTGTGATGTAGGACCAGCACCACTTCATGTAGGGTAGGGGCTGATAGCCAATCATACGAGCCACGTCGTCCATGAAACGGTCTGCGCCTGACATAGATTACATAAAAGATGTTGAGAATAATGCATTGGTTCATGTGGCTGTTTGATACTGTGAATGCTGAGCTTGTGTCTTACCATAGACCCATGCAATCACCACACACTCCCAGAAGGCCTGCCACAGCAGAGTGATGCCACTGGCAGAGTAGTAGTCAAACAGCTGGAAGACATACATCCCTCCCTGACAGAACAGAGAGCAGTCAGCATCATTTTGTTAATACTTTTTATGTGACCTATTTAATCCCAGTTCCTTCCTGGCAAAACCCATTAGGCACCCAATCCATGTAGTTTTGAGAACTTTTTAAAAAATGTTATGCTTTCAAAACAGTCCTGAATAAGATCAGGTAAGTGACTGGATTTTCATCTAGTTTCTAAATGGCTTCATACTTATCCTAGTGATTTTTTGAGCAGTAATCTGACCTACAAATGATTGTGTATCCCACCTTATTCTGAATAACCAAATGAAACCTAATAACTCATAGAAATCCTCATTGTACCTCAGTGACCATTGACATGTCGATGAGGAAGCAGATGACACAGCAGATGGCTGCTACCACCTCTCGCCGCAGGGAGCCCATGGCAGACTTAGGGGGTAGCATGTCCATGATTCCTGTGATCAAACCCTCTACGCCTACAAACTGAAAAAAGAGGTACAACGGAGAGAATGAGAGAGGAAAAATGCAAGAATGCAAGAGATAGTGTGGATTTAAGTCTGAAACATACTTCTGATACTGCAAATGTGCAAGAGTGTTCTGCACAAATGTTTGTATTGCTATCTAATTATATATTATATGTACACGTAACGTCAGTGTGTTCACTAGGTGACAGTGTTGGATATACCAAATGAAAATATCCAAAAAATAAACACTAAAAAATGTTTTCCTCCTCCAGAATAACCTGAAAGGATAACAGCTGTGCAGTTATGTGTCACATAATTTCCTAGAAATAGCAGCACATGCATTGCCAATGTGGCAATGGCAGGAAAAAGTGAAAGAAGGATGGAGAAGAAATGAGGGACAGAATGGAAAGTGAGAGTAAATGAATGGACTGGAGAGCAGACAGACACTCTCTGTGTGAATCAGACAGAAGCTCATTGACAAATCTCTGGGCTGTGAAACAATGGATGTAGGCACTGTCTCAAACAGATACACAACCAACAGGCTGCTAAGAAATGCAATGCTAAAACTGGACATGATGAGTCTAGACCATTTGACCCCTTGTGGTCTGTGGTGTAATTGCAAGGGATCCAAGAAATAATTATATATATACATATATATAAAAGATCCTATGGCCTTTTACAGACATACCGTATTTCTGACCAGGTCACTACTCACTTCGACTGCAGAAGCTAACGGGCCTTTATTTCTAATTGCCTGTGTCTGATAACTATAACTGGCTTTATTTCAGTATAATGCCTTGTTTTATGCTGTTAATACAAACTCAACACTTCAAATTAAAAGCTCTCTAGCATTGCAACCATCATTTCTTAACAAGGCTGTAATTGTGAAACATTTGCAGGAACATGCTGTGGAAAACACATTGACCTGAGAAGTTTGGCATACGGTACTTAGCTACAAGGAGAAGAACAAGAACTGTTTTCCACTGTTTTCACAGTAGCATTAGCAACATGGAGAAATGGCTAAAACTAAACAAATGACTATCTGGTCCACAGAATAAGAAAAGCAAAACAGAGAGCAAAAATGCAATATAAAGAGATAAAAAGGATTACATCATATTCATGTTTGTTGTGCAAACATATGCTGTTTTATGCAGTATTAAAATAAAGCAGTGTGGGTTTTCCCTACACTTAGCCTAATGCAATGTCTATTTCTGGCAAACTGTTTTTTTTTTCTTTTTAGGGGAAGAGTTTCTGTACCCAAAAATAGTTGAGAACAACT
The DNA here is from genome assembly GCF_963691925.1 of Scomber scombrus. Lineage (NCBI taxonomy): Eukaryota > Metazoa > Chordata > Actinopteri > Scombriformes > Scombridae > Scomber > Scomber scombrus. The sequence goes on along the minus strand of NC_084979.1, from coordinate 18,295,482 downwards.
GGTCTAAACTGTGTCTCACTTGTGTGAGAGAAAGTGAGGGAACGAGAAAGGCAGATTAGCTATCTATACTACATAAAGTGTTAAGAAGTGATATAGAATTAAAAATCACAGCAAAACAAGTGTCACCTTACATTATCATATAGTCTGTCTAAGCTAAATGCTTTCTCTGCTGCTTTTAAAGGTAGATATAAAAAGTCTTGCTCAAGTGTTTCACTAAGTATTACCTGGCTGTCCAGGCCCAGTATGAGCAACATAAAGAAGAAAAGTGCTGCCCAGAGTGGCGCCAGAGGCATCAGAGTAACAGCCTTGGGGTAGGCTATAAAGGCCAGGCCTGGACCTGCACATTAAAAACAGTCAGTCAGAAGCACATCACACAGTATCAACGGCTTACTGTTACTCTTACTGTAATACTCTGGTCTTTGCACTGTGTTTTAGGGAGCCAAATCGTGGAGAAGCTGTATTCTTACCACTCTCAGCTACCTTACTGATGTCCACGCCTTGCTCTGCAGCCATGAAGCCTAGCACAGAGAAAACCACAAAGCCTGCAAAGAAACTGGTTCCACTGTTAATGAGGGCCAGCACAAATGCATCCCTACAGAGAAATACAGAGACAGAAAGAGAGACCGAGAGAAAGGGAGAAAAACAACACAGAGAAGGTCATTTGGAGAAAATTTTGCTTCATAACACTGTAACATGACACTCATGCAAGACGCCCAAGATAAATACTGGCAACAGAAGAGTTGGGCTGGGATGGTAAATATGGGATCAATAGCAATTTCTCTGAAAGCTGCTGTTGTCTTTGTAGTTGGCATATGAAGAGCAAATGAGGCAGTGGCAAGTCTCAAGGTCTTAGGGGGAAAGAGTGAAAGGAAAAGACCTAATGACTACTTGCTGCCTTAATATTTCACAATATAATAGTTCTTGCACGTATTAATAAATGAAAAATTTATGAGATCACATTTTAATTCAAATATAAAGTCCACATTATTATTGTACTGTGTACATAGCAAGGAATGACCTTTTTATCATTACAAGTCTTTCTGGCAACATCAGCCAAGACTCCTTTCTGATATGAAGATTGTGTAAACACCCTGGTATTACACCATGATGGCTATTAAAACACTGTTGCAGCTGCCTTCGGTTACAACCCCCACTCAGTCAACCGTCAATACACTCTATCAATCTGAAAAAAGGCACTCAAAGGAATGCTTCTGTATGTGGATAATCAAAACAAGTGAGTGTGAGTGTTTGGGTTAAGAAAAACAGTCCATATCAACACCACAATAATTAAACAAGACTAAAAGCTTACAGCCACACTAGCAGCCCTGGGATGTTGAAATTCTTATCACGGCCAGAAAATAAAATTGCAAAATTGTTGTATGGATGAAGAACAGCGACAAATGTAGGCGCAAACTTCTAAAATGTTGCATTCATGTTGTGGAGATGTTACATATAAGCATTTGTCTATTGTACAATGGTAATTTTAGGACATTTCAGACACAGCTTTTCAGGTTCAGCTCTACACTGTTAGACCTGGCTCGGCTTTCATCAGTCTAATTTGTATGTCAACCTCAAGTGTACCGCTGCTTTGAGCTAAATGCTGACGGTAGTGTACTATTATTATTAGTGTACTATTATGCACATATTACATACATATACATAATAAGTCCATTATACATAATATGTGTAAGCGTATTAAGTATTGGAGTTAATGTGCTGATTAACATGTAAAATTTAATATTTTGGAATGCAACATTAAGATTTTATATGTAGCATGTAATGCCTGTTTAAACATTAGCTAATGTTAGCAGATTAGCATGCTATGTTAGCATTAGTCAAGTGAATGTATCAAAGTTCATTTCAGTCTGTTCAATGTTTCGAGATATATCACTCCAGGCAAAAGTCTTGCACTGGTGGACTGACATTGTGATCCCTAAAGCTAGCTGTGTTGTTTATGTGCATCTAAGCACAACCTAAGAAAGTAGTCCTGAGTCTTAAATGTACTATACATTGGCAGCCGAGAGCAGTTGAACAACACATCCCTCCAGTTATTCCTGGGCTAGTCTCTGTGTGTGTGTGTGAGAGAAACACAGCTGAGCTGACATACCTCAGAATCTGAACTCATCTTTCAACTTCCAATTAAGGACAAGGCAGGGAAAATGTCAGATGGCAGGATATTTATGATGTTCCCCCTTCTATGGGCATTCCAAATATGCAAGCAGCAAGTGCTGAGATTGACTAAACTTATCCCTATTACTGTGGAGGAGCTACCTACCTCATAAGAGTCTTAATATGTTTACATATCTCTGTCTGTTTTGGGTAAACACATGCAAGCTCATCAACTGGTCTACAAAAACAGCAGTACTGAAGCCAGCTGGAGCTAGAAACAGACAATGAAACCCCAGTTTGTATCTCATTAAGGGTCTAATTGAGCTTCTATTGTACCAATTAATTTCTACAGCCTTTCAGAAACCATACTGGAACGTTTTCCTAAAAACAAAGTAGAGCTTGTTACATATTCAGGGCTTAAGGACACAGCTAAGATTACTCCTGGCAAACTGTTCATATCTATTTTGATCAGGGAGGGAAGTGACTTTACATCTGAAATTTAAGTAGCGTGCAAGGAAGTCTACGGGCCTCTGATCACAATTCCTGGCACACACATGCATTATGTTCAAGACTAACAGCAGACTTTACAGTATGGCCTTCAGAATGCAATGAAGAGAAATGGATTTGACCTTTACTAACATGCTTCTTTATATGCACTTTACACCTGTAGTACTTGGGATGTACGTAATATCTTCTAGTTTCACAAGCTACTTCATCTGACAGTTAGTAAAGAGATACTGAGGTTGCCTTCTCCTTGTCAGCGTGTCCGTAGTGAATGAAAGCCTAATTCTTGTGGATATACATTTTTTTCTGCCTTGTTTGATAGTACTCAACTGTACGGTCACATGCAGCAGTCTGCAGAGTCTGGCTGATGATGTTTGTGTTGATGTTGGCCTCCTTCCAGTTACAGTGGTGTTTGATTTTTATGTTGTGTTTGGACTTACTGGTAACAGTTGTTATGGAAGCGGTTGTAGCTGCCGAGTGCAGTCAGGGCACCCAGCCCGATGGCATATGAGAAGAAAATCTGGGTGCCGGCATCAATCCACACCTACCGCGAAGGGAAGTAACGTTTCAAAATCTGTTAATCTATTTTTCTTAGATATTGATTTACAAACCTGTCACATTTTGTCACTACACTACAACAGACACATTTGCACTGATACTTAAATGCAGGCTTAGGCAAACGTTATACCTGTGCTTCTCCAAGTTTGGACCAGTCTGGTTTCAGGTAGTACACAATCCCATCTAAAGCTCCAGGTAGAGTGACTCCATGGGCCAAAAGGACGACCAGAACCAGGTAGGGGAACAGAGCTGTGAAGTATACAACCTACAGAAAGAAGGAAAAGAGAACTGTGAAGCATACTTCTAGATACAGTGGAATCAATTTTCAGGATATATTTGAGGGTGGGGGGGGGGGTGAGGTTTGAGTGCTATGTGTCAGAACTCACATGAAGTGAAAGTAAAAATCGTCACAGGTTAACCTTTTAAAACATTTAAACTCATCACATTACATGAAGTAAGTACATTTAAAAAAGATGTGGTTATATGATGAATTTAACAGGCTAATTTAACAGTTTAGTGCTTATCAATGTGGTCCATCAGCTATGGTCAAATGTTTCAATGTAACTGCACCTAAATATGTTTTTAGCACTTTGATTAAGCAATTACCTGCTTTGCAAATACTCAAGTCTTAAGTAGAAGCCCATTAGGTCCTTCCTGTAGTAGATGTGTAATGGGCCCTGTCATGTTACTTTGAAGAAAAGGTAGCCTGTAAATGGAAAGCCAGACAATTTGTAAACCTCCTGCAATAGCAGGGGTTTTTGGCAGACCTTTTCAGAAGGTAGTCTTTGTCAAGTTATGCTGAGAAAGCTGCCCCCTGCTACCCAGTAGAAGCATCAAGTCCTAGTTCAATCAGTATGGTAAGAGCAAAGTAGTGAGAAAGCACATATTTGCCTTGATCTAGTGTGAACAAGGGCAGAAAAGCCCCTTTCCATGGGAAAGATGGAAAGTTACTAATCGGCTTACAGCTGGCCGGCTGGCTCAATCTCCTTCATTATTGTCCCTTGCTCTATGAGCTTTGGCTACTCTGGAGATACAAGTATGCAAACACAGACATCTATCTCCATATGCTACAAAATAAGGATACTTTCATTATCCAATGTATCTTTAGATGGAAATCACTGACTGAACAATGCTTATGTAGATAATAGGGATCCAGGGATCAGTGGAAGATTATAGCCTGACTGACGCATTAAACTGAACATATACATTAATACACGTGAGAGAAACAGGAAAAAAAGCAACTACACAAATTAGCATAGACATTCAAAGAATACACGTGTGTGCTTATATTTGTGTTCAGATGCATTTCAGTCTAGACACTGATCCTCTCACTATACAAAAGCTGATTTGGGGTCAAAGGGCAAATTTAAACCTTGGCATGAAACCATGCAAAATATTCATCTGCACTCCATGAACCCTGGCAGCGGCAAGTAACCTTTCATGTACAGTGTGCAAATAAAGCCAATAACAGCGGTATGTGACATAAAGCATCATGAAACAAACAGCAAGAAAACACCTACCTTGCCAGTAGATTTAACTCCCTTCCACATGCAGAAGTAAACAATGATCCAAGTGGCTATGAGACACAGCACCATCTCATAGCTGATGTCACCAGGCTCGTGCAGCCCACCAGACAGACGGAGCACTTTACGTCTAGGAGCAAGAACACAGATATGCTCATTAGAAAAGGGAACAAAAGTTTTCCAAACACGCCTCAACTATAGTCAAATATGTTGATAACTTCAACACACTTTTGTTTTGCGAGTCAAAGGAGGCTTTTTATGTGCTTAGTCAATGCCCGATAATGAAACCTTAAATGTAATTAACTTTGCAACTGACATAAAACTACAGATTAATCAGATTCAGGTCTGCACAACTAGAAACTCTCAGAGTACACAGCACACTGTAAGCATTTTCAAATATATCATTTTTAAGACTGCGGACACCCAGCACAACTTCTCCACAACAATTTCTAGATAAGAGATAACATACTCCCAGAACTCGATGACCGGGGAGCGCATGCCCTCAGCCTCAATGCAGCTGCTGTTGAGGAAAAGCTGGGCTGAGGACAGGTTCAATGGGGACGTGGAGGAGAGGAGGTTGGAGGGAGTGTCAGCAGGTGATTGCAGAGCCGACTGGGCAGCGCTGCGGTTGTGGCAGAAGCGGCGAAAGTCCTGTGTGCAGTTGGGGGTGTTCCATGGGTGTCCACAGGTGGCCCAGGGAAGCGGGTTGATGAAGGAGTGGAAGAGAAAGTAGAGACCCCACACCAGAATCATAATGTAGTAGGTGTTACAGAAGAACACTATTACCATTGAGGCCAAGCCCAGACCTGACAGAGAGAGCAGAGGGCAGAGGAGGAATGAAAGGGTGGATTTTGCAAATCAGAGATGATAAACAAATAATCCTGCTTCAACTGTATTCTAGGTGTGTCAGACACACTAACATCGACTCAGACGTACCTTTAAAGAGGGGTGCGATGTTCCAGGCCGAGACTCCTCCCTGCTTCATGAACTGTCCCAGTGCAATCTCCAGGAAAAAGACTGGGATGCCCCCAATGAATACTATCAGCAAGTAGGGGATGAGGAACACTCCTGCAACACACATATTCACATACTGTATTACACTTGGATTGCCTCGTTCTGGGAAATACTAAATACTGATTGATTAAACATTGATTAGAAGTGAAAAACAACTACCCTAGATCCAGATTAAATAAACAGCAAGGTTTGGATGGCCAGTAGGAACAGAATAATATTTGAGTGGTTTATGGTCCTATTGATTGCATAATAATGACAATAATAGTATCCAAAAAAAAAAAAAAATCAATACATTCCTTGTTGTCACACTTAACCACACATCAACCACAAGTTTGACGCTCTTTACACTTTAATCAACAGTTATTTCAAGATTAAATGAAAATGAAATATATTTTTATATAATATATTTTATGCATCATTAATGGCAGTAATGTCTGCAAATTGACATTTGCTTAGCCGTTCTGAGACTTCATTGTCAGGCTTCTTTGTTAACCATGGGATACTTAGTCATAATTGTCCATATAGTCTGACACTCATGCCACTATAAAAACAGAAAGTAGAGTAAAGTAAAAATTAAACATATTTTGGGGGGGGGATTTAGGATGCGACAAAGGTCTTAAACCTGATATGTTGCAATTACATGGTAAGAGACTTAATTAAACTTCTTGGTCCTCACAACACCCAATAGTTAAGTAATTTCAGTTTGAATCACAGCTGAAAATATAAATAAAAACAGCACAGTTTTCATTTTTTGGTGGCTAAATTACACCTTATAGATGTTATGTCTTGGTGTGTATGGACTGCATTCGTATGCAATAAGAAGTACAGATGAGGTTAATATAAAAAAAAAGGATTAAACATAATACACCACTTTGACAATTATCCTTTATAAGTTTACATTTTGGAGAGTTAAAGGAGAATAGAAACACATAGGGAGACAGCATGAGAAAAATTAATCTAGAGAGAAAATGATCATTATAGTCGTAATAATAATCAACATCTTTAATGTATCTTAAGGAAATAAATATCTGAAATATATCTTAACGAATAACATTATATAAGCTGTTTATATTAAATTAAGCAGTGAGTATTGCTGTTGTAATTATGCACAACAGCATCATTAAGTGTGCCCTGCTCTTGATAGTTATAGTACAACACGTAAACAGTAGAACATATGAGATAAAAGTCATCATGTTTAAAGTTCTTTAGAAAAGGACACAAACTAATCAAGAACTCGACACAACGCCAGCCACAGAGGAGCAAGAAGTAAAAATGGGCTAAAGAGTGAAAGCCAGGGACAAGTACAGACAAGGCAATAGATAAGAGGTGCATTGAAACTACATGGGAGACAACCACATTGTCTCCCATTCCAAAAGTGTTTTGACAATTTTTGGAAAGTATTGTCCTTGAACTTGAAAGCTGTGTAGAGAGGAGAGAGACAGAGGCCTATCAAATGGCCAAAAGAGAATGGACTCCTGTAGGAGTTATTAGTCCTGATAGAGACATCCAGGACTTGTTTCATTTTGATTAGTAGTGTTTGGCCCTGGGCGCAGGGTTTTTGCAGTGTTTCCGATAAATAATCTCCTTTGTGATTCTTATACTGGAGCAGAAGCTGGCTGTAATCAGAAACACACATTAATAAAAAAACAAAAAAAGATATGAAAAAGGCATCATGAGGCATTCGACTCAATGGCCATGATTTGAATAGTAATATAACTGGGTGATGCCACCACAGTGCGCAGAAGGGAAAGAGTCACATGACCGGCTATGACGCAGAGCAGAGAAAGGCAAAGAAGAAAGGAGGGAAAGATGGATAGATCACAGAGGAGGGAGGCAGAAAAACTGGGACAATGCTGTGGTAGAAGAGGCTCAACAAATACAAAAATTACACACTAGGGCATCTACCTGGTTAGCTCTGCAACAGAGCTATTGATTGACAATTTGTGCCTCATTCAGTCCATCATTCTTTATGTCATTCTCTGAGAGCAGAGGGCTGTAGCCTTATAAGGAAACATTCATGAGCACGAGTCTAACAGAGAAAAGGGGTGGGAGAGCCAGAGAGACAGAGAGAGACAAAAAGAGAGAGAGGGAGAGCGGGAGATGCAATAGGAGGCGTGAATGGAATGAGTAGAGAAAATGCTTTACTGACATACTCCAACATACTGGCAAAAAATCATCGAGGAACTGCGGCCTTAATAGGCTTAAGTAAATCCTCTCTGATCATAAATGAACCAGACACATCAGGCCTAGCAGCTGAGTCACAAAAAAAATAAATGAGATTTAAAGAGCATTAATTCCATGCATTTACAGTACATTAAGCTATTGCTGTCTCAAATTCAGTGTAACCTTGTTTCAATCACAAGCAGGTCTGAAAAAGTGCCCCAGCTCTTATCTGATATCTTTGTTGTGTTACAAGGTGTACCCTGCGCTGGTCAAGGACACAAAATGAAGTACTGTAGCGGATGTGGCTGCGCTGATACTAAGAGGAGGAAAGAAGGGACGGGCACACACTCACAGGACGGGTTATTGTGTGACATATCCATATGCCGCCTAATCAGGGAGCGAGTGGGAGAGAGCACCTTTGTATGCTACATGAGTGCTGGGCAGGAGCACAGGGGGTGGACTGTGTGAGGCAAGCCATTGTTATACGATACCAGAAGGTGGGTATCAGAGCTACGGGTCACAAGACACACACACACGAGGGAGAGGGAGGGCTGGGCTAAGACACACACACACACACACACACACACACACACACACACACACACACACACACACACACACACACACACACACATTTTTATTTCAACGAAACACCTCATTAAAAAAAAAGAAAAGTGGGTAGGGCAGGGATAAGAGTAGTAAAGGGCAAAGGCTGAAGTCAGGGCAGGTTACTATTGGACTAGTTGGCACAGATGAAAAGGAGAGGATATAAAACAAGTAACCTCACGTGCTCGGAGGATTGTAGCAGAAAAACTGTAGGGGAACTTGTACTAAGTCTGTTTGTTAAGCGACGGACAGCTAAAAGAAAGTGAAACCACGTGGTGGTGGCGGTGGTTGTGGGGGGGGGGGGGGAGTGTTTAAGCTACGTGCTCACAACCACGTAGTCCCTGCCTTGTCTCTCTATTAAGTCTATGCCAGTATTATGCCTCACCATGCTACCTGTCACTGTTGCCCTACCCTAAATGTAAACAAACCACAACTGTCAGCAGGATCTGAGTTGATTCAACACTGTTGTAATAACTGACCTACATAAAATACTAGAACAATTCTTCTTTTTGGGAAACTTCTTTTTTGAGTAAAAAAAAAAGTATCTTTAATTCAAATCTATGGTTTGTTTTGACTCATTAATGGTATTGTATTGTATTTTTGAGAGTGCCAAAAAAGTCAAGATGTTGTTTGTTTGTTGTTCAGCTCAGAATTTAACACAATCACACCCAAGAAACTAGTTGACAATTTCGGCGCTTGAGGCCCGACCTTCTCTTAGGGGATACTGAACTTTACATACCTCCTCCAGGTGATCCTCAGGGCTGTATACTTGCTTGTTAAGTTTTACACCACCATAACTGGGTGGATTATATACAACAATTTGGCATCATGCTGGGATGAAGTCAAGGACCTTGGTGAATGAGGCACTATATGACTAGTTTTGAATGGCGGGTTCATGCACCAAAAGAACTAATACAAGATGCTCTACTTAAATACAACTACAACCTTTGCTTGCACATAAACATATTATATTCATGTGTAGTTCTTGAAAACATCTGCATTGAGTATAAATCCTAAGTACAGTTAGTACTTTTCTAAATGACCCAATGATATTTTAAAGGGATAATCCTCATGTGTACATTTTAACAATGTTCATTTGTTTGCATGCATAACACCAGACAGCTACATAAACTACACAGTGCCACCGAAGCTCACCTCCTCCATTCTTGTAGCACAGGTAAGGGAACCGCCAAACGTTGCCCAAGCCAACAGCAAAGCCCACGCAGGACATGATGAAGTCCATCTGTCTGGTCCAGGTTTCTCTCTCGACCGGTGGTAAAGCTAAAGCCCCATTTCCAGTTCCAGCTGTAGTCCCGTCCTGGCTCTGCAGTGGGCCAGCCCCTCCACCCTCACCACACCCTGGGCCTGCTCCAGGCACAGGCACCAGAGGGCGAGCTGACCCCCCTCCCTCCTCCTCAGACAGGGTCCCTGCCTCCATCTGGGGGAGACTGATATCACCTGGACAGGAAAAGATGAATCAAGATGGACAACGGTCAGATGAGAGTGAATAGATAAGCAGACGAGGGAAAGAGACTCGGAGGAGAACAAATGGAAAGCAATAAGTGTGCAGGAATCTGAATGTCTCAGTAACACTGATGAAATATACACATTCTTATCACAGACAGATAAACATAATTTTAAAAAAACACTCATGTTCAAAATATCACATTCACAACTTAATTTCATACGTCCGCACTGGAGACACATGAACCACAGTCTCTTGAATGAAAGAGAGGGAGAGAGGGAGAGAGACAGAGACTGCTTGTTTTCCATTCATTGCTGTGAAGCGTCAGTGCAGCCTTGGCCAATTATTACAAATCTCCTCTTAAGATTTAACAAGGAAGATCATCCTACCGTCATACATTCATTAGATTTTTGTAACTACAATTACAATGTTGGTATTTGGGTTAGAATCATGTTGCAATTGTACTGTCATCACTCCGTCAGCTCTCCCCCGACATTCATTCTCTCTGTCTCTGTCTCACAGTCAGAGTGATTAGTGTGCTGCGGCGGTACAACACAGTTGTAGAGAGCTGGTTCAAGGTATATCTCAAGCTCCTCTGTCAGTCAAAAGAAACTGATTTACCCTATTCCTCCACAGTACGAACAAATGTAGACACACAAACACAAATAAATACAATCTGTCACTTCATTAGTGCCATGGTATCAGTGCCAGCTGCCCTGTTCTGGATGCAAAGCAAGGCAGCTGAATCCAGATCAGAGCAGTTTGAGGGGGTGTGTGCACAGAGGAGGGGAAAAAGTGGGGAAGGTAAAGGATGCCAGTGGCTATGGTGCCACGTATTACGAGGATACCTGTGGTTTTGAATAATTTGACAAATGTGAGCAATAACTGTGAGCATTATGGGTTTATTTCAGGTTCTCCAGCACAGATCAATGCTTAGTTTAAGTAAATTAAGACATTTCTTTTCTATTCTTGGGAATAAATAGGCTCCATCTCAAGAGGATATAAATGAATACACCTAATTTTACAAGAAGCAAAAGCCAGAAATAAAGCTAAATGGTTCTTTCATGATACTAACATAAAACTTGACATGTATTTGATTGGTGAATAAGTACCATCTTTATTCACTGACACCTGCCACTACAGTTCAGCTCAATGTTTACCTGTTAAATAGCTTTAATCCAATAAAATAACCTTTGATGTAAAGTGTATATTTAGATATCCTTAGATGTATGTATGAGATGTCATTAGAAATATATATAAGAGCAGGTAAGCGCTGCTCTTATCCTGAAAATACTGATATCAAAGTGGTGTCTGGTTTCATTCACCAGCATGTGGTTGCTTTAGCTAGTAGTGGATGAATGATAGCAGTGGTGAATAATAAAGCATTGTGAAGCGGTGGGAGGCTATGCACCATACTCACCGTGACTGTTCTCCTCCAGCTCAGGTGACATACTGTTGGACGGCGGCACAAAAATATTCTTTATTTTGTTAAAAAAGCAAGCTGGCTGTTGCTCTAGCCAGAGGCTGCTCAAGTTTTATAAATGTGCCTAGCTAACGAGGCACCCAGCGGGCTCAGGGAGGCAGACACAGAGATGTAGCAGCCACGGTATACAGTGCTCCAGTTGGCTTTTTGGGGGATTTTCTGAGTTTGTTATTTCGCCTTCTTGAAATTAAAATAAAAACGCAGTTTTTGTGATTATCACACGTTGGAACCCCTCAGCTCAGCCAAGAGATGGAAATGTCTCACAAAGCGCCGCGGTCAGTTCAGCCGTTGACAGAGGAGATTCAAAAGCAGTCAACGAAGCACTTGAAGGTAAGCCTGAAGAATCTCATGGATAACAGTTAAATGAAAATGATACTGCGCCTTGAGGTGAAGATTTCTTTTGTTTAAAACAGCCGAGTCAGAAGTCCGTGAACCTGTACGTGGTGCCGACAGACGAAGAATGTGATCTGCTGCTCTACGGTCCGTTAGCCGTGACGGTCGCTCCCCCCGCCTCCTCCCGCCGCCGTCCGACGTGATTGGCTGAAGGGAGCCCAGTGCAGTGCGCACAGCATCAGCAGCACCACTGTGACAGAATGAGAGGAGTCACAAGGATGGGTTTATTACACTGCAGACGTCCTTGACCTGAAATCACACAAGGAACTGCAAAATAAAATACCCAAAGCGATGTCTGATGGCGTTTGGCTCTGCTTAAGGAACTGGCTTTTACGCAAGGCTGCATTAAGAGCCGCTGGGTACTGAAGCTCATGCCCCCCCCCCCCAAACAACTCTTATTTTATTCTGATTGGATAACGCTGCTGTCGGGTGGAAACCTTGAAACTCCATATTTAAACTCACATTTAACTAACATATTTTGTTTTAATCATACAAGGTTATGACAGAGATCATAATTATTAACATCAAGAGAATGGGTCAAGCCCTGTGTTGTATTTCTGTAGAGCACGACAACCCCCCCCCCCACACACACACCCCAAAAAAACAACAAACAAACAAAAGACATAACAAAATAAAAAAAACGCACTTTTTTTCTCCCATCATTGAGGGTCCCTCTCAGTTTAAGGGCCCCTGGGCACTTGCCCAGATTGCCCGTATAATAGATCTGGTCATGGTATTATGTCTCAATTCGATCTTGGGGACCAGGGATCACCAGGTGCACTGTGAAGGCTCCAAGAGGACACACCAACAAATTTACAGTTGTATACCAAAATCTTAAGACTTTAAAAAATGTTTTTTTTGTTTTGTTTTGTTTTTTTAAATGATTGTTCTATTCTTCCTTCATCTCCCAACTTTCAGTGGGGCTATTGTACTCTCACAAGAATGTTTAGGAATTTTGGTACCCACATGATTAGTCTTGGATCTGTAGACTCTATCCTCGCCACCCTCCACTACCCTTACCTTACCAGTATACTGGTTACAGCACTGTGGCTGTAGGGAAATTATAAAACAGAGATGAGATAAGCAAATTTAACAAAGTAGTATATTGTTTTGAGGAGTGTGTACTTTACAAGACTTCCCATTTTTATGATACTACTTCTACATACATTTTAAAGGGATACTGTATTGTTTTCCTCCACCACATTTATCTGACAGCTGTATTTAATTTACATTATATTTTACAAACTGCATCAGCTTCTAAAATACATTGATTTTCAACAAATTAAACCAAGATGATATAAAGTACCACATGCAACATTAAAATGCTGCACGCATGATGTTAAGTAACAATGATCAGTTATTCATCTATCCACATTTTTAATGCTGCACTTTTACTACTTTCAATGGTGGCATTGTTACCCTTGCTTAAAGAAATTAAAGAACTTAAAAATGATAAAAACTTACACAAGGATGTTTTTGAGAGTTTGTGTCTGCACTGGGGTCTTTGACAGAGACGTGTTTGTGAAGTTAGAGTGGCATGCTGGTTTACAGTCAGTGTCCATCCAGAATGTGCAGATGCCATCACCAATATGTCAGTCACATATATGCACCGACATCTTGGGCCTTATGCAAAGGAACTGGTGCAGCTGTTGTAATTAATACCACAATTAGGGCCTGCTAAACTGCTTACTAAAGATAACATTGGGCGACATCTAGTGGACATCAAGAGAATCACATCAATGATCACACTCAAACACCAGTAATAAAACATTTGTTTATATAATTCATAACATAAAACAAAAACAATAAATACAGTGACAGATTCAGTGCAACATCAAGCTGTAATAAATATGCATTCCATTAACTTAAATCACCAAGAGGTGACAATAAATAACACTCAAATAAATACTCTGACAATTAAATATTTTTGGGTTGGAAAGAAGGGAAAACATTGCAATATCAAAGACCCAAGTCCAGACTAAAACAGTACTGCATTTGCAGTAGGTGTGGTAAACCCTTATTAAATATAACATTTCATAAAAGCTCATTAACTCTAGAAACAAACTTAAGAACAAAACAGACATATATGATCTTATAAAAATGCCCCTTGGAACACATTCACGGATGAGTATTGTGATATGGCTCATAACAGAAGGCTTAAATTCTATTATAATAAAAAACACTGACCTGCAAAAGGGGCAGATGCCTTGTAAAACTACTGAGAAGGCAGATAGGCAGAATTATCGCTTTAGACGTGACTGCATCCAACTCATCATGGGATTCATGTATCTCTGTTATCCTGATTAAGTGATATCTCGTTTAAGGCGGGAGTTCATAGAAAATGGAATTCACTCTATTTAATATATTTGTTATTTATGATTATAAATTGAGAAGAAACCAATGCATCTGCCCACCACAACTTTATATGACTATATAACTCTATAACCTTCCTAATGAGATTGATGTATGTACTGAGTAAATGTGAACAGGTCAGGTGGGGACATGAGACATAATGCAAGACAGAAGAGGATATCTAGGACCCTATTTTGTGCAAATTTTTCATTTTGACTACAGCTTCTGACATTGTGGAAAACTCAGCCCGGCCTCACTGGCTGACTCAGTTTTAAAATGATGGTCGTTTTATCCCATCAATAAAAGGGTCTGGCTATAGATCCTGGTGGAGGTCACTGTGCGAAAGAGGTTGGTAATACTCCTCCATGCCCGACTTAGCTCGATGTCTTTGGGCAACTAGTCTCTGGTAGCGGGCCTGCTGCTGATAGTCTGGGTCCACATTTACCCAGCTGTTGGCGACCCACTTCACGCCGTGCTTGACTGGGCAATCTCCGTGCAGGGAATACTCATCAAGCTCACCCATCCAACCTGGGAAGAACGGGGAGGGGGAGGGGGAATGGAACAGTCATTAAGATAAGACAGGGATGACTAAGTGTAGTGCCGCTTGGACACACAGACAGGAGTTGGGTGAAAACTACTAACAAATTCAGATGGAAGTTTTTTGTTTTGGTAGAGGAATAAGAAAATAATTCTTCTGTGCAAACCCAAAGCTTCTGTCTTTGTTTAGGTTAATCCAATATCATCATTGCATTAGCGAGTGAGATACTGGCACTTTTGTGATGACTGTACGGTCTGAAGTCACCACATTTCCTGTATCTCATGGTCCAGCTCTATTTGACATATGTTGTTGCTAGGTACTTCATTATGTTAGATTTTGACTGTTGAATTGAGCATCTGTGGTCATAGTTAAGTCAATGTATTTTAAAACTGATCTACTTTCCCTGAATTTAATTAACTAATTTCAGTCCAAGAAGTTATAATAGTCACGCCAGATTGAATGAGATGAGTTAAAGAAAAATGTGTGGAGAGGCAGAGAAAATGAGCATGGAGTTCAACACAGAGTAAAATTCAAAAACAAAAACATCCACTACAAAAAGCCAAGGGAAGAGGGAAAAATCTAAATCCAATCTGAGAATTTGAGAATATTACATGGTTGACACCTACCCACCCTTTGTTAATTGAGTTTGCTTTTGTTTATAAAGCAAAGATGTGCTCTAGTTTTTTTTTCCTTTTTTTGATTTTTGACTTGAATGTTTGTTAACCCAAAGCTCAGCTAAAACTGTCAAATTGCCCCCCCCCCCCCCCCCCCCCCCCCCCAAAGTCTTAATAACAACACTAACAAATCCTTTCCTTCGAGTAATTTTCTCACCATTTTATACAGTTTATATAGACGTCACATTTTTAGATCAAAACAGAGAATAGAACATTTTCTTCTCTGTAAGGTGACGACCCACAGAGACATTTTAATTTAAAAAGTACACTTGCATGCTTGGTTCTTGTTTGATGAAGGTTAGAGATTTGGGACATTCTTATAAAGGACGGCTGATGCAAATTGCTTCCTACAATTGAATGACCCAAATCAACATAATGCAAAGCTCACTGGGTGTGTGTGTGTGTGTGTGCAAATAATATAGCTAAAGCCTTCAACTCTTACCTCTACCATCAGAAAGATGATTGTACCAGAGCAGAGCTGTCCCAGCAGTAGGTTTCAATCTCAGATTTCCTCGACCACATGTCTCCTGGGTGTCTGTCAAATCAACTCCATCCTGAACCAGAGCCTAGAATACACACAACTGTAAACAGCTTGGGTCTAATCATTTGTTTTGGCACACTGCGTTCACTTAGATGTCAGATTCCTTGTCATGGGTCATCACTGTGTGCGTGTTATCAGCAGCATTCAGGTCATGTACCATTGTCATCATTTCAAAGTGTCAAAAAGGAAAGAGGCCTTGCTGGTTTATGATCGTGGGCGGTGGGAGCACACTCACCTGCTCATTGTAGGTTCGATTGTCTGCCACAGGAAAGGTTGTCTCACCACCTTCCTCTGCAGAGCTGAGGTAGAATAACACAGTAAGATACCTGCGAAAAAACAAATAAGAAAGCGATAAATACAGATAACTGTGAAACAAGACCATCAACAATTTGAATAACTGTTTGAAGGCAATAACAGAAGTTTGGCTGTAAAATTGAATTTTGAAAGTAATCCTTTTGAAAAAAATAGACAGGAAACAAAGAAATTAGTGCCTAACACAGATAATAAAGTTTAAAAAAATCTGTGTTTATAAACCAAAACCAAAACATAATTTTGAGATAATTTAGGCGGTCTGTGTTGTGTCTGTGTAATTATGTCAGCAAAAATTCCACACAAGCAGAATGCAAACTAAATACAAAATACATTCATACGTGTAACAGGGTGTAATAGTAAATGCTCTTATTGAGGAAACATCGTTATCACTTTTGTGATTATTTCTCCCTGTTTTCAGGTATGTTGTCAGCGATTCACGCTGTTAAAGTGGTTGTGAGAATGTTAGAATATGTTTTGTGTGTTAAGAGAATGTTTATGGAATATTTTGAGTTCAGTTAAGAGTATTTTGCTGAGCACGTGCGTGCGTGTGTGGAAGATGTCCGTGCTTGTGTGCAATGTTCAACCAACAACTGCATCGAGTGTTTCTGTCACATGTGAATACATATGTACACTTTGGTAAAAAGTATTTCAAATTGTTTGTAAATTGTGTATATGTAGATATATATCAGTAAATGCTTTTATTGAGGAAACATCGTTATCACTTTTGTGATTATTTCTCCCTGTTTTCAGGGCGTAACATATGCACCTGCATGAGACCTCTCTAAGAGAAGATGTGTTTCCCGCCAGTCGCGTGTGTGCGCAGGTCGTCTCTGAATGGGCAGGGCTGCTGTCATGGTGGGCATCACTGAAGTCTCCGTGCTCATAGCGTATCACCTGCAGTGGCTCACCCAACTCAACCAATGCAGAAGGCAGACGTGTCAGACTGGTAACTCTGAGTTAAAAGACATTACAGAGAAGAAAAGTGTGTCAACAACTATGGGACACTAAGAGTTTGACAAAGTGTATGCACAGTGTAGTTACCTGTTCCTGAGTGTGTGCAGTACGTGGTGGGACCCCAAGCCTTGATAAAGCCACGTATGTTTATTTCTCTGTTTGAACTGAGTCTGGAGCTTCCCACTTCGCTCTTGTCCTGAGCGCTGAGACACATAATAAACACGCCTAAACTCCTCCAAGTTCAGCATCCCTGTCAGGCAAACACACACAACCACACACACACACACACAAACAATCCTTCAGTGGACTTTTTCATTTTCATTTATATCGATATAAAAGAAAGCATTTATATTGATGGCAAACAACAACAAAAAACCCTAAATAAAATCCAACCTCATTATCACAATATCTATATAAATGTAGCGTTCTGAAATGATCAAATCAGCTATACACTCTCACAATTCCAGTTCGATTTAGTTTAGCTTTGAATTCTTGGACAATTTATTGAACAGTAGGTTATAACCCACTCCCATCTCTCTTTTCCTCCATTCCCTCCCTCTTTATCCAACCGTATGCTGCTCTCAGCTAAATGAATGTCTGGCTCTTGTCACTTCCCCAGGGAGACCGCGCCCCAGCCGCAACAATGGCTCTGGGGTGCCAGAGAAGAGGTGGCAGGGAAAGGGGGGTTTAACGAAAGACTGTGGAAGAGGGAGTAGGGGGGGGGGGAGTACAGTTGATCCGGGGGGAAAATAAGAAAAAGGGTTTGGAGAATAATCAGTTTTTAATGAGATAGGATGAGGCATATCCGGAATGGGATGTGTACAACGCCTAGCACAATGGCATCAGGTCAAAACGGTGTCACCCCTCTTCCGGCCTTGCCACTCACAAAGACTCGCACGCAATCACAGCCAGCCGTCAGCCACTTACTCTGTGTGGCCACTGCAGAAACACTCGCATACACAACAGAAGGAGGTCCAGAAGATTTATAATTTACTTTAGAATCTGAGATGCTCATCTTGAACCAAAAAAAGTTAAGGGACACTATAACTGAACAAAAAGGCCTAAAAAGTTATTTTTTTAAAGCACAAACTAGCTATCAAGAATTAATAATAGTAGCACCAGTCTCTGTATATGGACTGGGCCTTTGCTCATGTGCTATTCCTGTTATTTCAAATATGTATTTCAAAAGAGGTCAGAATTTGAAACCAGTAAATGTCTTTTAAATTGATAAAGCTACATTTAAAGTAATAGGTAACAGGTGAGTTGAAAAACATAATTCATTTAAATTAATCACATTCAGTTTCAAAAACTAAAATTAACTGATGCTGTTTTCTAATCAGAATCTATCACAGCAGTAACAAATGTACTGACACACACTTGCACATACACACACAACCCAGAGGAGCATGAACCTGTTGGGCAGGCTTCCAGACCAGTGAGTATCTGCCGTAAGTTGTCTGGGCTCAACCAAGTCCCATCTCGAGAGCGCGAGTGACTCACAATCTATAGGGGAGACCAGAATATTTTCATATTTTCATGACTGTTCATGGTATTTCTGGATGTGAATTTTCTTTAACAGCATGTGACATGAATGTAGTATGTTTCTCTCTCATCACCTCATGCTTCTGCAGTAGACCGTCCTGGTTTAGGTCCAACAGACTGAAGACCTCCTCTGTGCTGAGAGAAAGCAGTGGCTGGTTTGACTCCTCTTGTCCCTGGCTGGATGCTGTCGTCTGTTTCCCCATCAGACCCTTCAGCTGAGCCAGCTGCACCACCACACGGCACTCCTCCTCTGACAGGAAGCCAGGGATCTCTGACAGGAATAGGAAAAACGCAAGTGTGGCGAATGTTAGAATACATTGCACATTTCTTTTTCCATTACAAATTATATGGAGTCTGTGGGGAAAAAAACAACTTAGTTGGTGATTTTGTAAAGCACACTATGAGACTTTGCCAAACACACAATTACGGAAATGAAAGGTCCATATTACCATAATACCCGCCAGCCCTCAGTGTTCCTAAGATTAGAGTGAGGATCAAGGATATACAATCTATCAAAGAGATTGGCTTGGAGATTATGCAACGCTAGTCAAAAACATGCAAAGTGTGGTTGAGATTCTGGGTTCGTTCATAGATTAACTGTTGTGCTTTAACAACTCACACATTCACATGCAAAGATTACACGTGATGATCAGGAAAGAGTGACGGCCACTAACTTATAAAAAGTCGATAAACTAAAACAGTTTATTTTCCATTGCAGATTGACAGCGGTGAGTGTTAATGATGATCACTTAAAATTAATTCAAATATTTTCATGTTTGACAACCTCTGCACATACGCATATCAAACACTACTTTATCATACATCGGAGAAGGTGAGTGAGTGATTGACCTTTAAGTGGATTAGAGGATCTCTGTTAACAGTGCTGGTTTGATCTGTCAGACTGCTAAATGGATTATTTTAGATTGCCTCACACAACCTTTTAGGTTCAAAGGGGAACTCTGACATAGTTTGATCAGTCTATGCTAATAATACTGATAGCGTTTTCAGCACCTTGTATTTCATGTGAAAAAAAAAATCATGCAGATGCTTAATTAATCCACACTTTGTAATTAAATACTATTAAATCAAATTGTCTGTTTTTATCAGATTATAATGAACTGTGATATAACTACTTAATTTGACTTAGTTATAACACAGTAATTGGTGTTAAATCAAGTTGTTTTAAGCACAGGAACTCTTTAGGGACAGTATACATAGACTGTGTATATAATGAGTACACTGTATTTCCCTGTGTCACTCCCCAGTGAGACATTTATGATATAGCCTGTCCCACTGGGAGGTTTAATGAGTAACATCAGTGGACTTATGCTAGAGGGGGATGAAAACAGTGCACTCTTACGGGAGTCAGTAATTGCCAATATCAATTAACACAGATTAGTAATCATAGTGTTAGTCTCATTTACACCTATCGTACTTATTAGTTATTCTGTTCTTAGCCATCTTTTTTTCTGAACCATTTCTTTTTGCACGTCTACCCACAAAGGAATTACCACCTGGGTTCCCTAGAAAATTAGTTGCTGCTATTCTATCCGACAGATTCATCTAATTTACGATGATCTGTGTGAAGGCCCAAAGTACTGTTTCACGGTTCCCTGCTGCCCCCCTCCAAATATCCATCCATGCCTGTCAGTCATTTCCCCTCCTAATAAAAGGCTTCCGGTAGGTTGGCTGCCTGTACAGTAGCGGCCTTGTTTGTCACCCGTGTCTTTTACACTGTACCCACTTGGTTAATCCCTATTGTCCAGTCAAGCCTCATTAATCTGGATAACTGATATGAATGAAGAGGGACTGAACCTTCCTCTTCTCCCTCCCACCACTGTCTCTGTTTCCCCCCCGCCGGAAAGGAAGTGACCTGCTTGTCTGAACAGGAATCAGGCCATGGCTACACAGCAGGACAACACCAATTTTGTTGTTTTCTAAGCACACGTTCACACACCCACGCACAAATGCACATGCAGGGTTCATTAGAGCTGCAACTAATGATTATTTTCAAGATTGATTAATCTGATGATTATTTTCTCGATAGATTATAATACATCAGAAATTAGACAATCCCCTTCATAATGCCCCTGAGATCAAAGCGATATCATCAAATCTCTTGTTTTGTTTGACCAACAATCCAAACCCCAAAATATTCAGTTTACTATAATATAAGACACAGAAAAGAAGTAAATCCTCACATTGGAGAATCTACAATCAGCTAATTTTTGCCAATTTTCTCAAAAAATTGCGTAAATGATAAATCAATTATCGTTGCCTATTCATTTTATGTCAGTTAACTAATCCAGTAGTGATCATGGCACACATGTCCCAAATATTATTTTGAGGGAGACTTCATGTTAACTGAAGAATTAGGCTTCTGCCATGCCCTCACCCTGTGGGCAGCTTCATTGTCTCCTGACTGTTGCTGGCGGCTTGAGTCTCTCATGGGCCATAACATAAAAAATGAACTCTTTCCCTCTTAGAAGCAGGGGTGGATTTAAAAAAGAAGAAGTGCAAAAGCAAAGAGGTCATGGCGGGACACAGTACTTAAGTGTGGGTTGGAATAAAATGCGGGATGGAGGAGTTTAACTATATGAGGGCCAGTCAAGTTGTGGGAATGGAAAGGGCAGTGAGCCCAAACTATACAAATGCCAAATCATCCACCTTACTAATCTTGAGCTCTGTCGAATACACTTAAATCTGCTCAGAAATGCCAGTGGATCTGCATCTCCAATAACACTTTAATATGTATCCCACCCCTTCTCCCTCCTGTTCTCTACACCTCCCCTTACCCCTTCCTATGCAAATGTAATCACCACCCACTATAAATACACCTATTCTGCCTTCACGCAGTGTCACAAAGGGTTCTTCATTCACTCAAGAGACACACTTCAGGATTTTTCCTCCTTTCAACTTCTGTCCCAGGATGATTGCATCGCTCTGTCCTCATTTTATCTGCAGGAAGTTTTCCCATTCAGCCTGCCTACTCTTCTTCCTTCTGCTTGCTGGACCAAGCAGCACATTAGCGCTTGGTGGTGGAGGTAGAGTAAGGTCAGGGCAGGAAGGACGATCAAGAGCTGAAGGTAGGAGAACTGAAACTGGGTTTGGAGATAGTCGTGTTCCTAAACAAGGAGCTGCGATGCCAGAGGATGGTGAGGTGTGGGGGGACCCTGGTACTGCTACTGGTTTAAGGCCCATGTTCTCTATGGGTGAAGGGGGACTATGGGAGCCCCGCAGTTTCTCTCGCTGTGTCCCCATCCCGTCTGGTATGGCCTTGTGCCAGAACATTGGCTATGATACCATGAGGATGCCCAACCTGCTGGGCCATGAGTCTCCAGCAGAGGCTGTACAACAGAGTGCCAGCTGGTTGCCACTACTAGCCCGAGAGTGCCACCCTGATGCACGCATCTTCCTTTGCTCTCTTTTTTCACCCATCTGCCTTGACAGGTAAGTTTAAACAAAACAGATTTGTTTCTTGTTAATATACATTGTCAAATTTGTCAACTATTTGTAGGAATTGAAATGTTCATCAGGCAGCATCAATTAAATTCAGTATAGTTATAGAAGTAGTGTCCCAGTATAGAACTGCCCTTACAATGCACTGGGGACAACCAGTAGTGCAATCTTACTTAACACTAACATACTACCTGGCATGCTGCATAGAGATGACATGGCTTTCATTTTTAGATAGCTTAAGGAGTCAACAAATGGTAGATTGAATCCACTTTTTTACATAAAAAATAGGTGAAAATAAAAGGAATGCTATTATGATATGTTTATCAAGATGGATAAAAGAAAATATTAGATATTAATGACAAAGTCGCAAAGGAGCAGGGTCGTCAAGGAATAATGCCCTTTGGGGATTTATGCAAATTGGTGCTAGTCTCTGAAGAAAGGCCCTAGTTTCACACCGAAACCAAGCCATTAAAGCACTATGATCTCCTTTTTGTCACATTAGCAGCTCTTGTTTTGCTGTTGTTTTTCCCCCATCATTACACTATTAATTTAAATCCTTTCATCTATTCAATGCTGCAAATGTCCCCTCTCCATCTCTTCTATGTCAGGTTCATATCACCTTGCAGGAGTTTGTGTGAATCTGTGCGGGACAGCTGTGCACCAATCATGAGTTGTTACGGTTACCCCTGGCCAGAAATTCTGCGCTGTGATCAGTATCCTGCGGACCATCTCATGTGTATCTCTTCCATCACCAACAGCACTGTTCACAAAGGGGGACGTAGAGGTAAGAAATTGACTACAAGACACATTTTTAAGTTGACTTCACTGAACAAACTATTAAGTTAGTTCTCTGACTATTTCAGCACCTCAGGCAAGTTGTCGGGATTGTGAGCTGGAGGAGGCCTCTTCCTTAAAAAATACACTAGATTCCTTCTGTAGGAGTGATTTTGGTGAGTATCAATATCCTTATATATAAAATATAGTGTTTATAAGTTCTTAATTAATTCCTGACAACAATTAATATACAAGAGGACACTGCTCCTTATTAAATGAATGAAATTCACGCTTTATGTTTATCTGCCGTCTTCCCAGTTGTGAAACTGCGTCTGACACGGCTCAAATACAGTCCGGTAAGCTTGTCTCAATTCTCACTGGCTACCAAACTGGAAGTTCTGAAGCATGGACCCTTGCTGGGTGGGCAGATACGATCCCGCATTGAGCTGTGGCTGGAGAGGGATGCCACCTGTGTAAGGAACATGACACGGCAACAACCACGAGGCGGCACCTTCCTAGTGACAGGCACAGTGCAGGGGGAACGCCTGGTAGTCAATAAGGCTTATGCCTGGCAGAGACATGACAAGAACCTGATGGCAGCTGCGCGCAAATGGAAACATTACCGATGTAGGACCTAAGATTATGTGCAATATTAGAGAAAGAACAACAATGTCTACCAAGTATTAAACAGCTAGAGTTAGGGAAAGCATAGGCATAGCATTTAGAATTTGAACATATAGGTAAAACTGTAAATAGTGACTGCTCCAGTTTTTTTTAAATCATGTTCAAACATCTGTGGTTATGGAAGAGATAATATGCAGTTAGCTGGTGACAAAGGAGCTCAGAACAGTACAAACAGTGTCAGTACAGTGGTGGTCAAAGGAATAAAAGATGTTTGATGGAAAATGTACATATTTGTGAATTTTAAGTAAATATCGCCGGTCTATATTTGTATGGCTTTGAGAAAAATTAAATTTTGTGTTCTAAATCTTAATGAAATTTCATTTATTCACGAGAAACACATTATAACCAACGACCACAGTGTACTAACCAAAAAGCAGAGGTTTCAGGCTGAGCGTCTTCATTTCGTGTGTCCTGTCTGACACAAGGGACAGGTGCTGAATATGTCCCACCTGCAGATGTACAAAAAATATTATCAACACACTAACAACATAGGAGGTCAAATGCATTGAAGCTGCTATAGCAATCACATTAAAACATTAGAAATGTTTAATCAGTTTTAGTTTGTGCTGCTGCAATTACATTTTAGCTAGGCAGCAAAAATCACTAATTCAGTCCTTAACATATGAGCAGGGATTTGGATGAGTAGGGATTAATGGCTTTACAGCATGTAGTGAATGTGTGCAGTTATTAGTATTACTCTTGTTACTGATATTGTTTATTTTACACCCTGAACGTATTTTAAAAGCTCATTTATAATTTGAATTTATAACGTAACATCAGTAAAAACAGTTTTACTCGTGTAACACATTGCAATGTAAGAATCTTTTCACCACTGATTAAGTTACAAACCCAAAGACATGCTTCATGTCACTGCGATCATGTCAGTTTACTTACCCTAATACCCTCAATGCGAGGGAGACTGAAACTTTGACTGTAGTCCTCCACATAGGACTCTCCTGAAGGTGGGGCAGAATGGGTCAAAGGGCTTTCAATCTCGCTGACAGATGCAGAGGAGGCTCGGTCACCACTGACTAGCTCCCCGGGGCCATTATTATAGTGCACGTAAAGCAGCAGGGCGATAACATTCAGGATGTAGACATGGAAGAAGACCATGACCACAACAAAGTAAGCCCGAGAGCAGACATTACTTCTCTGGAGGGGCAGTCGAGTCGAGCGGAGCGGGGAGTTTAAGGGCGAAGATGATGAATCGCCGCTGTCGTTGGACTCCTCCTGCTGCATTAAATCTTCTTCCATTTTTGTACGTTACCCAATGACCACAAATCCACCGTGATGCAAAGCAGTTGGTGTTGATTTGATGGTAAGGCTACTGCCAATGTCTTATCACTCACTACGGCTACCTGATAATGGTAGCTGGATGCTTGACGTTAGCAAAGCAAACCCAAGCTATGGGGCAAACCCTGCTGGAAACCTCTGGCTGTTCCGATAAAAATCGACGCTGTTGTCTCTGCTTGTACCCAAAGAGAGAGGGTAGTTCTGAGCCAAAAAGCAGGTGTGCCAACAGTCGTTTTCTTTGATAAATAAATGTGTCATCATTAACTAAATTCCCTTAATCCCTTGCTAGCTAACTGGCTGGTGCGCTGCCCCTGACAACCTGTCTAACAACAAGCAGACGAGCTAACGACAACGGTGCAGCTCCGTTTCAGGTCCTACAGTCAACCATTAGCGGCCTCTACCGATTTACGCCGAAGTGTGTTGCACAGTCATGACCCGCCCTAGTCTACTTCTGATTGGCTCACCTTGATATTCTTACCTGAACTCTAACCAATTGCAGTCCTTATGCCTAAACCTAACCAATCCAATCCAACAAACAGAGCCACAATCAGAGGTACAATAGGGCGGGTCATGGCTTCAGCCATAGACATATCGCCAGCCTAAGAAAATAATAACAGGTGAAGTATCCATGTCCTCTACATTATCATGTGTGATCTCATATTTGAATTAATTTGTGGATGACATGGTGTAGGAAAAGGTTGATGAAAGTTTTAATTTAATTGGAAGAATGTATTGCTTGGTCTCATGGAAAATAACACACAGACATTTTCATTTGTAGGCTACATGATAAATCTGATTGCATTTAGCAATAAGATCAAACAATACATCATTTCAATTCAATCCTCCTTAAAACCAAAAGCAATTAAAAATGTAACACATTGTGCTATGTTAAAATCATTGTATAAATCCCCATCCCCCTAATTTCTAGTTGTAAAAAAACAGTAGGCTACCCATGTCCTTTACTAACCCTAAGTAAAAGTACAAATATGACAACGTAAAGGTCTGCACTGTCACAATCAGCTACTCTGTATGGTTACACAGTTTAGTCAGTTTAGTAAAACTGCTTTTTTGTAAGGGTGCACAAGCCAAAAGAGGTTATAGGCCTAAACCACGTCTTAATAATAATATTTGTCTTTTGTTCAAAATCTTAATTTAACAAGCAACTTAGTAGGAAGTACATTACTTGCCTTTAAAATTTAGTGGAATATAAGCAGCATAAAATGGAAATACTCGAATAAAGTACAAGTGCCTCAAAATGAAGTACAGTAAAAGTAAATATATGTACTTCTCAACATTGCATGGTAGGTCTATAGGAGTGGTAGATCCTTTTTTTATTATGAACATCGTTTATTGAGCAGGACCAGGAGTTTTGAAATATATAGAGGTCGTAAATTCAAATCCCCACCCCAAACTACAAAGAAGAGAAAAAAAAGTCATATTTTTTATTCAGTCATCATTAATTTAATTTACTCAGCCACATTTAAAGGAGTGCTTCCAATATGGTTTGGGGAATTACAACGGTCAACATACAAAACACTGGATATATTTCCCATGATGCAGCTTGATAGTGTCTGTCATCAGACTGCCTGCCTATTGTTAGAGAGGTACAGGCCTTTTTGTTGTTTTTGTTAAAGCAATATAAACACACCTACAACACAAACCACAGCTCAAATTGTTATTGAGTTTAAGCAACAGCACTATTCTGATACGGCAGTGACAGGCAAGTCTGGCCCTCCAATAAAACATTTGGCCCTGTTTTCCTTTTTTATAGATTACATCAAATATTTTACATGACTCTTGATAAATCTACAGTAGATAAGACTGTAAACACAAGGCTCATGTAAATTCCAATGGATATGTTAACATCTTTATAAATGTGCAAGATGAATAACACAGATACATAACATAATCTGGCCTATCTGACCAGCACAGATTGGTGCCAGTAACAGAACTTCGCTTCAAGCATAAATAAATAAGTTCTCATTTACATTTCTAGTCTCTTGCGTGTATGAGTGATTTTTTTGCCAAATGAGAGTCAACAAAGGCGGCTGTAATTCGGTTTGCCCTTGCTTACTAATGGAAATTATGAGATCAATTTAATTTGTGAACGAATAAAAATAAATGAACAAACACAAACACACAAAAAAATAATTGAGCTGTGTTTTCACTGTTTCTGTAAAATGTTGCATCCCCCCAATACACACAGCTAAAAAAAACAAAACAAAAAAAAAACAACTGGCCCATGGTTGAACTTACTGCTGACCCCTTTGTTGATTCCTATAATACACATGATGTTGCATTATTGTACAGGTTTTCACAGTCAGAAATCCAGTGAATGAATTTGGCTTATGAATGAAAACATGCTGATGTTGCTCAACTGAACCACATGGTGGCGATGAAGACTAATAGACAAGCATAACTCCTCATCAAACTGTTTGCTGTGTCATCTGTGAATCAGGATGGAGCCGGGTGATCCCTATAATAGATAATCTGTTATTTTATTCAAAGGACACGATATACGCACAATTACCATCCAGGTAGCCGTCTAATCAAAACAACACGTATCTAGCCCGTTTAAACTGTTACTGAATGTCATCCAGGTGAGCAGGCACATCATGCCACTCTGTGTGTTGAGTGCAAGCTTTTAAAGCACAAAATTGTATCCCAAAGGAAGCAAGCGAAACTTGGCAACTAGTCTAGTATTGATGTCACTCATGCTGATGCAACTAAGCCGTGGTGGATCAGTCTATTGCATTTCCATTTCTCATCCCATGCATTATTCACTAGGATTTTTCTCTTAGGTGCATATTTAGATGGGAATGGAGCTTGGATAATGAAGGCAAATTTCCCGATGACACTGCCCCCTAAATTAATCTATCTGACCCCCCTCTTTTTTTCTTTTTTTCTTTTTTACACAGGGAGAGGGGTGGGGGTTAGGGTTACAGAGTCTGATACACACACTCAAACACACTCACACACACCCCTTGCGGTGTTTTCCGGGATCACGCCACTGCCTCCACCAGGGACCCACACAGTAGCAGCGATATGGCTGATCATCACGGGACGGGACGGTGCTGTTTGTGAGCGAAAGTAAAGCCAAATAATGCTCTATCGCTGGTCAACAATGTACTTACTCAGTCAACGGGACACTGCGACACACTGTCTGACACTGGGATAAAGATTTATCCGGCAAGTAAAAGGCTATCTGGCGTGTTTTACGGCAAAGTAGTTGGAGGGGAACTTGTCGCAGTGGATTGATCCCAGCGTGCTGTGCCTGGATTACCATACACAAGTGGAACAATAGTCTCCTGCAGCAGAAACACTATCAGGTTGGTGGCAGCGGTATTCTTTCAGTCCATCTATCACTCCACGTTTTGATGCTGTAATGACACAGTTGGGGCAGCAAACAGCAACTAAGGTTGCCCTCTCACCTGACATTGCAGGTGGAGTAATTTTTCCACTCGTTAAAATAATCAAAACAGTCTATTTGCTGTTTTGGCAGGGTTATAATGCGTA
The DNA here is from genome assembly GCF_963691925.1 of Scomber scombrus. Classification (NCBI taxonomy): domain Eukaryota; kingdom Metazoa; phylum Chordata; class Actinopteri; order Scombriformes; family Scombridae; genus Scomber; species Scomber scombrus. Next base: position 18,267,025 of record NC_084979.1, on the reverse strand, counting down.
AGAGTGCGTCAGTATGGAAATAATGTGGATAAAAATGAGAATCACAGTAGAGAAAATTAAAGTGAAACCACATCAGGTAAAAAGGGATACGATGTCGTATGAGTGTATGTGAAATGTTAAAATGTTTTGGGTGTCCTAACTCATGGATATCTACGTGGGTGACGTCGGGATAGTTGATATCAGTCCTATCTATGGAGTTCCTGGGTCGGCTGGGTTGCTGTGTAACTTTTCACTGCCCTGCCTGACTCACTCTCCTCCTCCCGGATACTTGCGTCAGGAAAACACGGGGAGAGAGGAACTGACCGAAAACATAAAAGGCCTGGAAGGTAGAGGAATCTCTGCCAGCCAGGCCCGACATGTACTGCCGCGTGTTTGGTATGTGTCCCGTGATGTTTATCGTGCGGCGGCCCGCTGCCCGCCTCCCATCTCCCTGCCTGCGGTCATGTTGAGTTTCATGCGATATTCTTTTCGCTCGTCCGCAAATCTGACAGTCCGGTCCTGCGGTCCTGCAGTCCTGCAGTGTTGTCGTTCACTTCGTGGGTGTTCGCGATTGGCAAACCATATACTAAAACGAACATATGCTGGACAACTAATACCCGTAGCAAAAGCATGTTTCCTGATGGGACAATCATTTAGCAGCTAAATCATTTAGGTCCATCTTCAATGTGGGTTGTCCAGATTGGTAATCATGCGCATCCGTTAGTGTCTTCGCCCTTGCGATGCACCCCGATTGAAAAAAACCCCAAACTCTTATAATCCCAACGCCAACTCTGAAGACACTGACTGTTACTGTGTATAATCATGATAATTGGACTTGTCTTGTAAGGGGCTTTCTTGTTTAGCAGTCTTTCAGCAAACATCCTAACCTTTGCATTCTAATTATATGTGTGTTTTTTGCTAAGAGGGGATTCCTGCATCATCTTAATTTCATAAAGTTATGATGTAATGTCCTGAAACCAGGACCTGTGCAGCTATATTAAGCTAAATCTGTATCTTCTGGTTTCAACGTCACCCAGTTGTACACTCTTCTGAGGTCAAGTAATGAAGTTTAAAGTCTAGGAAAGTGCCAACAAATCTATACAGGAGTGTCCGTATAATAATGTATAATGCTAACAGTTTTCACTGGCCAGTTATTTAATATTATTGTGAATCAATGGTCATATTATGTTGTCATCATACTAAATTCTATTTTCCATTTTAACAATTCAAATTAATTTGCTTATGTTCATTAACGTGTGTAAACACACTGGTATTTTACAGTTTCTGCTTACATTTACCATATGCATATTGGAAAAATATTCTTATTGACATTGTAATATTGATTTCAGCCACGTTGCTTAGCCCTAAATGAAGTAATAGGACTCTTTCTGCACTTTGTTTGACCGCCTTGTGAGCCAGATCTGCCAACAGTCAGAGACACTATTCTTCTTCTTCCCCTGGTGGCGGAAAATGACATCTCTGATCTTTTTTTGCAGTCTGTGATTTGTTTTGAGTCTTGTGCTTCCCCTCAGTCATCCACCTTCTTTCCATAATTCTTTCTCTCCAACTAACTCTGAAGATTTGGGTTAAGTGACGGAAGAGATGCTGAGGAGGAGCCATTGGGATTATGTAGAGAATGGACTACTTTTTGGGTTATCTGTTAGTTTGCCTGTGTGTATGTGGGGATGAATGTGTGTAGGAGACTGTAGTTGGGCAGATTTGTGCATTACTCATGCATCCTCAGGCCGCTGCGCCAAGCAGTGTTCAGAGTTCCACTGAGTGCCCATTCCATTCTGCCACATTGTATGTGTGTGTATGCATGCGTATGATTCATGTGCCACCAAATTGCAGAAGAATGCTTGTTTGTTTGTGATGTGAGGGAAATAAAGACTGGAGCAGGAAATAACACGATAGCTAGCTGAAACTAAATAGAATATTAGCCACACATGCTGACACAGTTGTCCCTTCTGTTTTGATAAAATTATTTTGAGTGTGTATGTGCTGGCCCATGAGTGTGTCAAGTATGCAGCAAGCGAATGTTTGTGTATGGCATGTGGATACTGCAGGCTCAGGTCCTCAGGTTCATTCACTCCTAAAGAGGAATCATTGGCAGCGGAATCTCAAAGCCAGGCTGGCAGGGATCGCTCATTGCAGCATTGTCTGGCATCCCAAGCACCCGAGGGCTAGAAGTTTTTATGGCTGACACGAGCATGTGTGTGAGAGTGTGTGTATGTGTGCTTATAGAGAAGGGGAGATGTGAATTCTCAGCTTTTTTTGCCTCTCTCTGTCTCCTTACTTCTTCTCCTCACCTCAGAGACAGAAACTGCGGTTCCAGTCTGGGCCCGTAACCTAGCAACCCAAATGGTGTGTGTCTTGAATAAATCAGACTGTGTGTTCCTGCTCTGTCCTCCTCGGGGGTGTGTCAGTTCACCTCACCTCCACCACATCCATGCAACCACCCATACACACACACACACACGCACACACACACATATGCACACAGATTTGGAAACACATGTGCACATGCTCACGGACCATTAAGAGACACATAAATAATATGGTACAAAGTTGGATAAGGTTTTATTTCTTTACTCCTTTGTATCACTCAATCTACCAACCTTTGCTCACTTTAGTTTGTTTTATGGCACAGTCAATCTTGAACTGATTGTGAATTCATCAACAGTATAATGCATTGCTTTTACAATTAAAGCACCAGAAGTTGTTCTGCCTTTAAATGCCTTGGGCAGTGAGATCATCCTCCGTCATCTAGAGTACGTCCCTCTGTTTAGTAGGAGTTATGTATCACAGCCGTGGTTTGCCGGGTGTCTGGTGAGTGTGGCCTGCACATGCTGCAGCCTGGAGCCACATGTCTCTTCCCACTCACTGGTGTGCCTCTGCCAAGCTCTTCACACTGCCACGTCCATCGGCACCAGACAAGACTCAACATCCAACCTTTACCATTCAATACACTTCATTCTTTCTGAAACTTTTTTTATTACAAGTTGACCAATGCTGATACACTTGAAATGTCTTACATTACTTAGAAGTGTAAAAGTGTCCTACTGAATGCAATCTGGTGTTGTTTAATTACACAAATCTATTATTGTAGCAAATAATCAAAAGGCTATATTGCAGTAAAATAGGTAATAGTAGTGGTAGGGGATAGATTGTAATTTAAAGCAACTTAAGTGCAATCACTGGGCACAAATATTTGTGTTTGTGCATAACATGCAATGACAGATGGATAGAAGAAGATATAATCAATGCACAGCGAGTATCAACATCAAAAATATTGGCCGGTATATCTGGCATTTTAGAAAATGGTTTTAAAAAGTAGATACGAAAAGTTTGCCAACTTTGTAGAAACTAAGTTTGTTTCTATAAAATGTATGTTTGTTTATTTTGTGTAATTTGTTACAAGACAGACTACACATTATTTAGTTACAGCTTAAATAAAATTGGAAATTTCAGCTATGAAATATAGAGCGATACCCTGATGTGTTTCCCTCTAAGAGTTGCCATGTAATGAGATTCCGTCTGCATTACTGTTCGTGCTAATTCAACTGATAAGATGAAGACTGTGAAATTAGTCATTATTGTGTGTGTGTGTGTGTGTGTATACCCAAAAACGTGTGTGTATTAATGATAACATTGATATGTATTTATCTGGTTAATAAGTTGTGCATTATATTATCAGCTACTCGCCCATAATGTGAGTAATTTATTCCTGAAAATTTGTGAATGACAGCGGGGTTGCATGAGGAGAACCCAATCTCCTTGTCCGAACAGGCTTTCCTTTCTAGCGAAGTCTGGAAACACATGCAAATGAGGGGGGAGGGAGATTGGTTCCATACTGATAATCCATGGGTGACGGATGATATGAAATGAATGTGAGTTGCTCTCCTCTTGCTCCTTTGTTCCCTTCCTCAACTTTTTTCCCCCAATCTCAGACAAACGCCTTTGCCTGAGGTGCAGACCACATCCAAATGTGCTCATGTAAATTGGCCGAGGCAACATTGTTAGCAATGCATCCTTGCCTAAGCGCATCTACTAGAGGAAAAAAAGACAGTCGTCCTGATTGAGGATTGCTGGGTTTGAATTCCCTTAGAGCACTGGGTGTCTCTAATAGGCCTGAAAGACTGAGAGCCTGAAAGGATGAATGGCTTTTGTTGAAGCCTCCAAGGTTGGACACAAAGAGAAAGGCTGTGTGTATGTGTGCACTTGTGCATGTCAGCTCCCAGGCTCTTATGGGTTAGATAGAAGGAGCAGGAAGTAGAGGGGAGACAGAAATACTCTGCCATAGCTGCCTCTACCTCCAGGCCAGTAAGACAGAGCGAAGAGGAACACTACGCAGAAAGTGACTTCATCACACACACAAATACACACATGGAAACACAGTTGTACTGTACATACACACTCAAACCCGATTTTAAATGTCTGCTGAAGGGCACTTTAAACAATATATAACTTTGAAAGCTCACTGATGTTAAAACACAATACCCGTATACTGTAGGCGGGTCACCAGTGAATATAGAGAGTACTTTACTGTTAGGAAAATAAACAATACGTGTGCTTTTAGCTCTATTTATTTTAAGGATGGGATGCTTCTTTTTCCTGTAGCCACATATATAGCACTCTGACACTTCATCAGAGTTGTGTAGTGCTCAAATGGAAACTCTAGCTTAGGTTGGACTACTCATACTGATAGGTTTGGTGTGTAGATTCAGCTATAGATAGTGTGTATAAAGAGAGTGAAGACCCTAACCCATTTTTACATTTAATACTGTAGATGTGTGCTAAAATGTTAATACCATAACTTAATTGTAGATAGTTAATGTAAAAGCCAGTGAACTTTGTGTCAATCACAGCTCATCTGGGAGAATTGTTGTTGTCTGATACCTCTGGGGAGCTGCATAGTCAGCCTTTTACATGTTTTTTTTTGTACATTTTTGTTTGTTGCTCTCTTTCTCTCTCTTTCTGTCTGTCTCTCTGGGTCTGTCTCTCTCTCATTCTGTGTCTTTTATTCTGCAATGTTTGCACTTGGGATACATAACAATGAGAACACACGCCATGTGAGCAAACACAATCATGGGGAGCCCAAAGAACTGTAGAAAATGCGCCGAGGCTGCACTGCAGTAGTTTCACTGTACAATGAAGATTAATGGGGCGGTGTGGATATAGCTGTTGATGGTTATAATGAGAACAATGGGCATGATTATGATGATGGGGATGCAGGTGGTGGTGATGATTCTAATGATGATGATGATGTTGGTTGTCTCTCTTTTCTCTGCCCCCCCCTCAGGCCCGTGGGCCCTGGTGTTGCGGTTGAGAAGATGGACAGGATGAAGATAATCAAGCGGAGGCTGTCCATGTCTCTACGCAGCGCTCGGCCCGTTGACGACTCCCTGTCTGAGCTGGCAGAACAGATGGCTTTGGATGAGCCATCCGCGGCCAGGGACAATGGTGAGAAATGTGAACAATTGCATTTACACCCACTCACAAACAGGTATAAGCACCTCAGCAGATGCCATCACACAATCATAAAGTACATGAAAGAGGACCATTTCAAACTTTGCAGCTCACTCTCAAACTTAAAGAAACAAAACAAGTTAATTACGTGCATGTGTGTGTATAATACATCCTGTGCATTATATCAGCATACTGTATGTAAGAACAGTATCTTGATTTATAACAGAAAAGCTTTTAAAAAAGGCAGCCGGGCAGCGTGTGTTGTCATTATGATGAAGAATAATTGTGTCCCCTCCATACCCGTCTCTTGGGAGTCACAAGGTGAGTTTGACACCAACATCTGTTCTGGCTAGTATATTACCACACAGTAGCAGTCAAAACATGGTATTAAAGAGCAGTTTCTCATGTGCTTTAGTAGTTCAAGACCTCAAGACTTCATTTGAAGCCTTTTCAACAAACGAAGAAGCACAAAGTGATATAGTGGTATGCAAATGAGGGTGTAGGTGGAGAGAGTCAAAATGGAGGTTGTTACTGATCATCGCAGGAGATACACTAAAGTTATGCAAAATTATGGCGGCATATATTTCAAAGCCCTCTATTATTGTATGTCTTCCATTTACACCAAACTGCCCCCTGATATAATGTATTGTTAATGCAAGTGTCTCATATATGTGCCAGTGTTCTTCATCTCATCGTTAGCCTCATTATCAGCCTCATCACCGTCACTTCTCTGTTGACTTTACCTTATCTAGTTAATCATCAAGACTGAGAGGAGTATACTGGAAGTTTTTATTGTGGATTCAGACTGTTTTGTGTGTTTGGATGAGCAAAAGAGAGTTCTTCTTTTAGGTCCTAGAAGAAAGTGCAAAAAGCAACGTCATTCTCAGAAACTCTGGGTGCCATCTGCTGGACAGTGGACAAGAGTGCAGGTCCCACTTTGTTAAAATCAAAGACCTTACGTGAGACAAACACTGTGTGTGTGTGTGTGTGTGTGTGTGTGTGTGTGTGTGTGTGTGTGTGTGTGTGTGTGTGTGTGTGTGTGTGTGTGTGTGTGTGTGTGTGTGTGTGTGTGTGTGTGTGTGTGTGTGTGTGTGTGTGTGCGTGCTCAGTCTTTGTGTGTGTTTATGTCCTATTCTTGTTCGAGACAGAAACCAGCTCACAACACAAAGCAAGGGAGGTAGCCTCTGTTTCAGTAGATGCTTTTGTCTCAGAGAAAGTGAGAAAACAAGAATAGTCTCAGTGTTCAAATATAGCTGTGCCGTGTTTTAGGCTAGAGACGCTGCTTGCTTTGCAGTTTGAGTACAGGGAGTGTTAATGTTTGTTGTTTGTTGTGTGCTGTTATTCCTGCAACATCATCCATACCCCTCCTCCCTGGGCTCTCTCCTCTTCCTCCTATTTTAACATCTCTCTCTTTTGTCTTTAATAGCTCAAGCTATGTCAGTTCATTGCCACAAAGTGCAAGGAGTAAGAGAGAGAGAGGGAGAGAGGGAGCTGGATGAGGAAGTGATGTAGAGGATGAGGAGAAGAGACATTAAACTTTAACCACTGCTCTACATCTTTTACTTACCATCTCCTCTTGCCCTTTTCCCTTGCTGTATCACCCTCCCAACCCCGCATCTCACTATATCTTAGTCAGACTGTGCAAAAGAGCCGTAAAAATACTCCTCACATTTTTCAGAGTGCTAATTAGTGGCAACATGGAAGCTGGTGCTGACATGATCTGTTCTTGGAGGACTGGGCTACTGAAGGAGGGACTGAAAGGGAATCATGTGAGGATTTCTAGGCAACGCTATAGCCCAATGCGCAGGGATCACAGTGGAATTTACTGTGCAATGTGGAGGAAATTGGGGATTATTTGAAAGATAGGTGATGTGGCATGTGGACTTGCACATACTGGAAAAGGGATTCATTAATACTAATGAATGTGACAGAAGGGTGATGATGCGTGCATGCCGACAAGGTGTTTCACACACTCATTTGTGAAGGATTTGGTTAAGATGCTTTGTTTTGACAGTCAGGGAGCTTTTGTTTATCTATAAGATTAAATTTACATCATCCACAGACTTTAATTTTCTACTAGCACTAAATATTATTGAGTATTCTGGCCTTTCCATCAATGATTCAGTTCTTTCCTCTGCGGCCTATTTTCTGCAGTCCGTCTGCTAATTTTTGACGAGGGATTTTCCTTTTTTTACGCTTTTTAATTCAAAATCAGTTTTTATCAGTCGGTGACTCATATTTTCCGTTACGTATCCTTTTCTCACGGACTTTCCATGGTTATTACTGTATGCCCTTCTAACATGAGTAATACATTTGTATTTATTGCCACCCTTTTATCTTTCATAAATACATATTGTACTGTTCCTACATGTTCTGCTACCTCTCTGTGTCTAGTCTCTGTGTGACCTTGTGTCGTCTCTTTTCCTCTTTCTCTTTTTCTCCTTTTCCCTCCTACAATTTCTGTCATCTGTCTGTCTCTGTTTTGCTGCTTCTGTTCCCTCTCTGCTTTTCCTCAATTCTTCATCCTTCTCTTTCTCTCTTTTTCTTTTATTCTTGTCTTTTTCTGGCTGCGAACTCTTTTTTTTCTCTTTTCTGTCTACCCGCTATCCCTCTGAGGTTTCTCTTCTCCTTCACGCCTTCTTTTGCACTCTTTTTCTTTCCCTGCATTTTCTTCCTCTCCCTGGCTTCCCTTCTGCAATCATGTGTCTCAGAGCCCATGGTGGTGTGTGCCGTCCACCCTCCCGCCTCCCACAGTGCTCCCTCCTTCCTGCGTCAATATGCCGGTCATCTGGGCCGCACTGCCCTGCGCAGAGAGCCGGGTGGGGGGCTGGAAAGAGACAGAGCCTACCTGAGCCTGCACAGGACTGGATCTCTGGGTACACACACCCACACGCATGCACATACACTTTGACAGAGGGTTGCATGCACACAGAAAAAACATATAGCTAAATGTACTAACTAAACTGGTTCATTCCAAAGTGAGACATATAATTAAATCAAAGCATGAAGCACATTTCACGCCAGCATTCAGTAAGTGAGTCACAAACCAGTGATTAAAAGTTGGTTCATTTAGTTTTTTTATTTTTGGAAAATGCTTGTGTGTCTGAAAGGAAAACAAACAAATCTAAGTAAATTTACTAGGCATTATTAAGCAAATCTTTAGGTATTTCCACTTTAATTGAATATTTCCATTTTTCTCTGATTTGTACTACTACTTCACTACATTTCAGAGAGCTAGTTACTTTGAAGATCAAGGTTTTCCATAAAAAATGTATGATCAGTTTATCAAATGTATTGTATTTTTATAAAATGAACTTTAAGCTGTAAGCTTTACTTTAACCAGCTACAGCATAAACATTAGCATGTGCACTAATATATATTGAATAATAATCCAATAATACAATTTATAATCATGCTCTCTCTGACAGGAGCCATTCCTCTGCCTGCTGATACTCTAAGTACAGCAAGTTAGTTAGTTAGTTAGTTAGTGTATCCAGTCCATTTCGACTTATAAGTCACCAAAATACTGTTGTAGTGGTGAAACATCTGTCCAACATTCGCAAGAAAAAAACTTCTTACATAACATAGCAAGCAAAGGACTTTGTCTTCTGCACCATACTCTACAAAGAAAATCTGCCACATAAGAGTTTCCCTTCCTGAGGGGCACCAAGGGACTCTCACAGCTTAAATTTCTTATAATCATTCATCCAGAAAAACTCCAGAAAATTAAGGACATTTTACTAAATAGTGTGGCCCTAAATTATTGTATAATAGGCAATAAAATGTAAACAGGACTTTGTCTTCAGTCTTACCTTAATCACATAGCAAATAAAGTCTTAAGTGAGGGCAGTGAACCTACCTGTTTCTGTAGCTCATGGTAATGTAGCTGAAAATAACTGCACACAGAAATCTTTGATATAGTTGTTTTTCATCATACAATATGTTCTTATTTTAGGTTTATACACTTTGCTACTAGTACTTCTATACTTCAACTTTGGTAAAATACTTTTACTTGTAGGGGTGTATTTTTAGCTCGAGGTATTAGTACTTTCACCATCTTTTACCTCACATCACACCACACATAGACGACTCATCACACACTGTTCCCTGGATCATTCCCATCATGTCTTTGTTGTAACATTTTCCGTGTGTCAGTAGTTCAGTAAACAAAACTCTTCTTTTCGTACTTTCATGCATGAAGAGTAAGTTGTATGCCTGTTTAGCTGTGTGTTCCTACAGTTTTTCACCACAGCAGAATGTCAAACTTGAGTGATGCTGCCACCTGTGGGTGGAAAACACATATACACAAACTCACACTGATGTCATTCAGATATCAATTTTGCTCACAACAGGAGGAAGTGTGTGCTTTTGTTTGTGTGTGTGTGTGGTGGAGTTCAGTGTGTATGAAACACACACACACACACACACACACACACACATATGCACAATCACTTTTTCCTTCTGTCCGTCCGCATTATGTAATGGAACGTGTGGTCCGTAGCTTTTGGATCTCAGTAATCTCATTTCCCACTGTGGCAGAACGGCTTATATCAGGAGCAGCGGTACGGGGTGAGGAAGGGAAAGTCAAGGATGGAGAGAAAAAGGGAGCGTAAGAGAGGACCCGAAGACTTGTATGTTGAATACTTGAAATGAAATAGAGCTTAAAAAATGGCAGAGAGATTGATTTACATGGGACTGAGCGATAGAGAGGGAAAAATGAAAAGTATAGATGAAAGGAAGAAGTGAAAGACAGAGTGCTAGGAGAGTGTTAGTTCCACAGTGGCTCCTTCAGGAATCATATTAGCTTTGTGCTGTGTATCCCCTGAGTCCGCGCCTGAGTGAACTGCAGATAGACCACAACGAGACTCCTTGAATCCATTGAATTCTTGCTGACAAGAGAACTATTCTTGCACCAGGAGCTTACAATTCATTGTTTTCCTGCAAGCTGAGAGTATGATAAGAACGGCTTGATGAATCCTACAGTATAATATGGATTTCAGGACTATTTCAAATATATTTGACTTTCTACCAAATCGATATTTTTTTTATACCTTATCAATTGAATTTCAAGTCAATTTTATTTATATGACACCAAATCACAAGTTTTGACAAGTTTAAACAGGTTTTTCTACAAATCCTGTTGCAGCTGTTACATAATGTTGCCCAAGATCTTGAGGGCTGAGTATCGAACATCTGCAGCTATACTATTGATACAGCAATAGCAGGACTCAGCACTTGGTAAGGGGGGTAGGGATGGAGTTAATGTGGGGTATATTAAACATAACAAATGTTATAATGCAAGACCAGAGGTGTAGGAATGACAAGGACAACATACATGAATAATAGTGTGTGTTTTGGGTTTTGGAAATTAACATCACTAAAGCACGTTCAAACACATGAATAAAGTTGGTAACATTTGAAGTAATTTTTCTAATGTACTGTGTGAGGAAAGTATGGCAATGTGGAGAACAGAGCCAGACCAACACTATATTTTTATAGGCTTATACTGATATCAATATCTAAGAGTTACGCAAATCTGATAATGATAAACATTTGATAAGGATCTGTTCAATTTATGACCAAGGTATGAACTGAGTAACACATTTTCCTGTTGAAAGATAAACTTGTCAGTTCCTTTCCAGTGGACAACCTATGTGGTGGAGACACTTCTTTGAAATGATCTTAAACATGTTCTGGGTATTTTCACACTCCCATTTACATTAGCTGACATACAGTATGTGCCGATACTCATATCAGAAATATGCCAGTATTTGCAGATATATCTGCTGGCTGATTTATCGGTTTAACTTGAGAAACACCAGTAGCATGTAGAGTGCATCTGTCTGTTGGTCTGGCAGAGTTACTTCATTCTGTGAAATTCACTGCTGCCTCTGAGCTCATAAAAGCCCTCAAAAGGATGCAGCTCAGACTCTACTGTAGAATAAATGCTTTTCTATTATTACCACCCTGATAAGGTGTAGTTTGAAATTTTAAGTGGTACTCCGTGTGTGTTTGTGTGTGTGTGTTTCCCACTGGTTGGTCTCGCTGACTCACTGTGTGCCATTCAGCAGTCAGAGCACGTCGCACCCTTTAAATGGAGCAACACGATGATGCAATCTCTCTTGCTTGCTGCACTAAAGAGATTACCTAGCCGTTCTCTCTCTCTCTTTTCTCTGTCTTTTGCTCACTTGCTCTACCAATCCATAGGAGTTTTCAATTAAATACACTTCATCTGTGTAAGTGCGCCTGACTGCGGAGTTATATGTGCATGTTAGAGGTGTTTGGCCAGTAGCCAGATGCAGAGAGCTTTTACAGTTTTGTGATTCATCTGTTGCGAACTGGGCCAACACCCACTTGGACCACACTGTACTTACAGTGCGGGAATATGAATGCTGCACTTTTCTTATTTGCTTTTCACCATCACCTCATCTCTTTCTCTCTACGTAGTTATATTGTTGAGGATTAGTCGGCCCTCTTGACTGTTTTACTGAGAGAGAGGACTATGCGGGAAAGCGGCCCACTTTTCTCAAAACCTATCGCAGGCTGCTATTTCTGATACCGTCGCAGATGTCTTCTCTCGTTCTTTTCCTCCTTCTGTCTCCGTCTTTTCCCCTCTATATACATCAAACACTATATTTAACCTCCAGATAAAACCATAATGGGGTAAAAACTGCACTCACTCCAAGATTGGATTTAATAATAACAATGGAGTGGACTCTTTATGCAGTTGGTCTTGTAAGCTTTTTTGTTTTAAGACTGCTTGGTGTTACACTAGCACATGCTTGAGGCTAAAGGAAGATGTTGCTAAAGAGTGCTGGTGATTTTTCCGAGCTATACAGGAAGGGGAGGAGGGGTTGAGACGTTGGGGGACCAGCACATACGGAGCTGGTAGCTTACAGTAGGCACTCCTGTCCCAGTAATTGAATAATAAGATTCCTCAGATGCAGATAAAAGGTTTAGAGGTAATTACTGCAGACTAAATTCTCCCTCCCTCCAGCCCTGTGAGTGCGTTTCTCTCTGTTTGGGTTCCTCAGGGATGTTATATGCACTTTGATTTTTTATTGTCCCACTAGTCTAGAGGCAGACTGTGGTATTTATGGTAAAGAACATATTTTTTTTAATTTGAAGCCCAAATGTAGTCAAGCAAAATTGTGACAGTGAAGATTCTGAAGATTAAAATTAACAGTGAGCGAAACCTTGAACAGAGTGAAAAGATGTGTGGAGGTGGCTGCAGGGCAAGAGAAGAATCTTTGATGTATACAGGCGCACTTGTGAATATAAAGAAGCAGGAAGACAGTGATGGTGAAGGGCTGAGTGGCGAGCTTTTGTCCTTGACTTTTTAAACAGCCTAAAGCTCAAAGATGCAGCACTCTGCATCAATATATGTCAGTCAGTGCACTGTAAATCGCCATTAGTCTTTACTGGAATCTAATTGAAAGTAGACAGTAATGAGGCCCAAAGAAGACAGTCGTTAGTACATCTCAAAAAGGTTTTGGTCGAAAGCAAACACTGCCAACCTATAGTTCTTCTAAATATTTATTTTAATGCTTGTTCCACACTTAGCTAGATTAAAAAGATGAACACTCTGCCAGTGTTTCCACATGTTTATTATCAGAGCTAATGATTATGTCACATAGTGGCTGCTGCTGCCAAGTGTGGTTGTGTGTTTGTGTAAGTTCTCCTTTACAGTGGTGGGAACTAAATAGCGTTCACTCAAGTACTGCACTGTGTATTCTGAGGTACTTGTAAATTATTTGAATCTGTCCTTTTTCAGCAACATTCCACTTCCACTCTAATGCATTTCAGAGGGAAATATTGTACTTTCCACTCCATCTATTTGATAGTTTTAGTTACTTTTCAGATGAAGATTTGACACAATGAGAAATATGGACTATAATGACAATAATTGATATTACAGCTTTTAAAATACAGCACATTGTTAAAGATGAAACAGTGAAAGCAGTGTGTAGTTGGAGTCACATTTCAGATGTCTATGAGCTGTTAACTTCTAAATGGTTTAATTTCAGTAAATGTTCAAATGATAATTGTTTCACCAAAAGTCCAAAAACTGAAAACCCATCAATCACCATGACCTCTCACATTTTTCTGGTGACCCTTTGGAGGGGCCTGACCCCTAGGTTGGGTGCCACTGGACTAAACGAGCTAACTGTATATAAAGTAGTTCAAACTAGCTCCACCTCCAGTAGCTACAACAGTAACATGCTGCTCTAACACTGATGCTACAGTATTAATAATTTAATTATGTCATATATAATAATACAGTATATCTGTCAGAGGGACCAAACACACTACTTTTACTGCAATACAACTAAGTTGCTACTAATACTTAAGTACATTTACACAAGTAAATGCAGGCTTTTACTTGTAATGGAGTATATTTACATTGATGTATTCCTACTTTTAATTCAGTAAAAGGTCTGAGTACTTCCTCTCACCACTGCTTCTATAATTAAGTGTATCATTCATTATTGACATGTTGGGTGTGCATGAGTGCCTTTTGTTAGTTAAGACAACCTGATTATTGACAAGAAGGGAGAGGTGACATTTTATCTTGCCTTAGTCAAACCCATCTGATGAACAATTTTTTTTAAGTGCTAATACTTGAGAATGTTATGAGGAAAGGTGACATTTGATAGTTTTATCTTGCTGACATTTTGTTTGCAGCCATTCAGCATAATCATGTTCTATAATCACTTCTTCATATGTAACGTATTTATATGTAAATGGCTTGGAAACATTGAGGAAAATATGAATGCAAACAGCCAACACACTATCACAACGATTATCTTTCTCTATAATATGCTGCATTGTACTTCATCTTTTTTCTTTAAACAAGATACTTCCATCAGTCAATCATTCTCAAAAAAATTTCCATTGGATTATCCTTAAAAACACTCGCACTTTAAAGATCCCCTGAAATAGGCACTTGAATGTTGTAGTAGGTTGAGGTGGAGCTAACTAGAGATACAACGATATCAATACTGATATCAGATATTGGCTGGATACTGACTCAAATAGCCGGATCAGGTATCGGTGACAATGGGCTGATCTGGTATTGGATGCCATTATTTTAGTATAACAATTCATGAAATTTTTTTTTTTTGTTGCATTTTGGTTTACAGTGTTAGAAAACCAATGATAAAGTCAAGCCTGATTTTGTCTTACACATAAAAGAATGATGCCAGTCTCTTCCACACAGTAAGGCACACAGCTTGTTAGTTAAACACTGGTATTGGGTTGGTACTCAGTGTCAGACGATACCCAAAGCCCAGGTATCGGGACTGTAAAAGTCGGAATGGTACATCTCAGGAGCTACAACAATGCATCATAGTTTCTAGTTGGTTGTGTGTTTTGTAGAAAAAATATAGAAAGAGGAAAAAGTAAAATGTTAAATAAATGAAGTAAAAAGTACAACATTTCCCTCTGAAATGAAGTGGAGTGGAAGTATAAAGCAGTAAAATCTAGAAACACTCAAGTGAAGTACAAGTATCCTAAATCTATATTTAAGTACAGTACTTGGAAAAATGTACTAAGTTACTTTCTACCAAAGACTATTTCTCAGAAAATGGTACGTGTTTCATGTTGTCTGAACTAATAGGTGTAACAACTGGAAGAAGTTCCAACCTATGAAGTACATCACAGGCATATCCAACTATCCCCTCTTCCTGCTCATCCTGCTCATCCTATCAAATCGATTCTGGCTGTAACTAACAACCCATTGTGTTACTCATAAGATTGATCCCTCAGTGTCGTCTTCCAACAGGAAATAGGACCACATTAAGGAAGTATTGGGACCTTTAAGCATGTAGGTCACGCTGTAGAAAACAAGCTGTTGATGCACACAGCTGTTCTACGTTCTTGAGGATTAACACCTCTCTATCCGGCTTAATAGCCCCCTTGTTTGAGAATTGTATCAGGAATATGTTTGTTCATAATCCGTATGCTCTGCAGGTGTATCAGATAGAACCATTTATGTGTGCAGTATAAGGGAGAGTGTGTGTGTGTATGAGCATGAGTTTAGCATGAGTAATGGCCTGTGCTTCGGGGACCATGGGAAGGGCTAAGAGAGAAAGAGGAGGGTGACAGAATGTAAGAGCGGGGAAGATGGGAGCTAGGATGCCGGAGGTGTCACTCAAAAGCCTCAGGTTTCAATTTCTGCGCTTAGGGAGTGATAAGGATGAGGAGGCAAAGGATGGAGAGGAGGAAAGGGAGAGAGAGAGAGAAATGCTAGTGATAGAGACAGAGTGCAGGGAAGAGGCTGATCAGGCAGAAAATGTTGTCATCGCTCTGAATAGAAAGATTGTATATTCAACACCATCTCTGGACCAAGGACCAAGATAGAAAGAGTGAGGGAGGGAGGGAGGGAGGGAGGGAGGGAGGGAGGGAGGGAGGGAGAGAGAGAGAGAGAGAGAGAGAGAGAGAGAGAGAGAGAGAGAGAGAGAGAGAGAGAGAGAGAGAGAAGAGAGAGAGAGAGAGAGAGAGAGAGAGAGAGAGAGAGAGAGAGAGAGAGAGACGAGAGAGAGAGAGAGAGAGAGAGAGAGAGGAGAGAGAGAGAGAGAGAGATCACATGAGAGGGAGGAGAGTAATAGCAAGGTGAAGGGAGGGAGCTATCAGCACTGAAAGCACTGATAGGGGCGCCAGAGGCAAGACGGAGCAATTGAGAGAGGGGAGTGGAAAGAGGGAGACTGGCAGTACAACAGCCTGAATAGAGTGGCGTGCTGAATAGCAGGGGAGGAACAAGGAGGACAAGGCAAAATGATCTGACAGAGAGGCAGAAAAACATCAGGAGGAAAAGACAGGAAGTTCAGGAAAAGACACTGGACTGTAAATGAAAAAAACAAACAATGGAGAGAGCTTAAAGGGAAGAGCTGGGAGCCAAAGAGGTCAGATAGTTGTACACCAGACAGCTCAAAGTGTTTTTTTCATCCATGGAGGAGCCGTAAGTTTGGGTCCCTGCATGTGTTTGAATGATATAGATGGAGGCAGAACACCTGTTATTCTGAAATGACAGGGTGTAACAGTTTTCAGCTTGCGTGTGTTCGACTGTCTCTGCAGCATTTTGTGTACCTGCATGCTGTGTGACCTTCCTTAGTCAGCAAGCAGAGTGCGACTGCAGATAGAAAAGGAGCAAGAAAGAGAGAAGGAGAGAGGGAGTGTCTATACGGGAAAACAGAGAGAGAGAGAGTGCAAAAGTGGAGTAGTGGCTGAGGGAGTTGTTGCATTGTGATTAGTGTGTCTGAGCAGTCTGAGCTGGCTTCCACTGTAAGGTCTGTTCATTACTGCATGGGACTCCTGGAGGCAGCCTGAACATTGGATTGTGCTCAGAAACTTTGACTTTCAATCAGCTATAACTCCTGAACCTGGGTCCCACCCAGATCTGTTGACTGGACACCAAGACTGGACTGAAGTTATCTAATTTTTTTTTTCTTTTGTCTATTTGGGAAATGTATTTTTAAACAGTTTTTTTTTAAAAAGGTGTAGTGCTTTGAATCTTCTGGAAGAATGGATATGTCAGGCAACCCCAAAGGGTGCTCTGCCGGTGCCCCGAAGGTGGGAGACTCTAAGATGGGGGAGGTTAGATTGGGAGAGGGGGTGAGAATGGGGGAGAGAGACACCGCACTGAGGCTGTCACCTTTCCGTATGCTTCGAGTGCTGGACTCATGCCGTCCTCCTGGAAACCGTATTGGTGAGTGTAATGACTGTCATCTCGATCCTCATCCACCAATTTCCTCACAGCCAATTACAGTTCCAAGACTATAAGGATCCCATGACAGTGTTATGAGTTAAGTGAATTTTTAAGAGGTAAAATGTTGTCCAGCAGATGATACTGGAAATAACTCCACATTTTTGTGCCATAGAAAGGTTTAAATTGGTTTTATTCCTATTGCATTTAGCAATATGTCTCTATATATTCTGTATGATTTCATTCTCTGGGACATGAAATTAAGATCAAACGTGTGTCCTGAGGTTTTTTTGTTACATACAAAGACACGGAAATATGTTAAATAACTTTCTCTCTGAATATGCTGATTCTTCAACTTTGAACATCTTCAACTAATTAATTTCTAAATAGTATTTCTTTTATGTGGCAAAAATTAGAAATGCAGTTGGTTGGCCCAGGGCAGTGTGTGTGGGTATCTTCAGGGATCCCATGGACTCCTCAGAGAAGCAAAGAGACCTTCAAGTTCTTCTTTTGAATATTTTATTCGTTTGCTCATCAGCAATGACTACAGTATCTCTATTCCTGCTGCTCAGGCCAAATATAGACTTTATGCTTTCCTGTGCTTAAAATCAGTTTGAGAACTCCCAGCCTAAGAGCAACAAAGGGTGATTCAGTTCAGAGCCTAACAATAATAGTGGGTAATGCATGGGATGTGGACAGTGGCAACTATTCTACCAGTGCACCCCTGAGCAACCCACTGAACTCAATGTCTGGCCTTGCTGCGGGAGGGCAAAAAAAAAGATTTCTATTACTCTTTGAAGGGTTCTTGAAGTGAATCTTACGCTTACTTCTTTTAACATCCTCTCCAATAGCTTTTCAATCATTTTCTGAGGGGCTACCAACATATGACTGAAATGGATTTCCAGCAAAGTAGCATACATGCCGAGTTGAGTGAGGTATGGATAGTCCTAAACTGACCCACTCACTCTTGTAGACATGCTAGCAGGGAGTCAACAACCCTAACTAGGCCAGCCAGGCTCCACACAGGGAGGCAGTGGTGGTTCATGACATTTACTGTCTGCTGTAAGTCTGCCTTGGAAATGGAGCAGAAAGAACCTGCAGGAGACTGGAAAAGAATGTCCTGCATGATTAGGAAGAACGTGTGAATAGGCATTTTCACACTTTGGTGAAAGCTGGTGACATACAGCTAAGGTAATGTATTAGCTAATGTATTATCTGTATGTATTGTTATTAGTGTTATCATATTATATTGTTTCAGAACCCAGGAGGTGGAATTTTCCTCACAGGTTAGTTGGCCTTTCTCGTCCACCCGCATCTGCTTGACTGTTTACACAAACAGACACAATCAGGAACTCTCCAAAAGCGAGAAAGACTGGTGACATAACAGCAGCACTGGATACTAACTCGTTGGGATTCTGTGGTCATGTGTGTGCGTCTGTCAGTATGTTGATAACCTGGATCCATTTCCCCTCACTCTGGTGTCAGTTAACTTGAGTTTAATGTTTCACCATCAAGGTTGTGAGGGTTGATGCCTGATATGACGAAAGACTACTCAGTTTTCTTGGCAAGAAATTCTATTCGTTTAACATATCCAATATCCCTGTGCCTGGCCTTGTGGCCGTAGGCACTAAGTCAGACTCAGAGGTTTACTGAGGATTTACACAGATGGATTTGTGTTTGGGTTGTGTTCTGCTAATGAACATATGCTGCCTTTGTCAACAGATAGTTAGACCAATGGACAGATGTAGGCTGAAATTAGCAGCTGGGATCACTGAGACACTAGTTGAAGCTAATCTCTGCACAATTCAGAGGTAATAACAGCTTCTGAAAGGAATCCATTAAAAATAGATTAAAAGTGTAGAAATGGTTTTTAATAGATTTTTGGAAAGTTTTTTGACACACTATATTTGTGACACATATTTTCAGGCCAAAGTATATTCTATGTTGCACTCACTATAGGCTATAAAAAGTTCAAAGAAAGCATGTATTTAGTATATTTTGTTGATACCCTGCTCAATATTCCATCTTTTCTTAAGGCAGAGTCCTCAGGCCAGCTTGCCTTTCTCAAATCCTAACCTTGACTACATGAAAGAGAAACTCATAAATGACCTAGAATCAGACTCAAGCGGTGTTGTCCCGCTCTACAGCCGACAGCTGACATTTATATAATAAATTGCTTTTCCTATCCGATCTAGCCCTCAATTGTTCTTTTCCACGGCTGACGTGCCACAGTCACTCAAGGGACCTACAGTATTTTTTGTTCCTCATCACCTCTTCCCACCTAAACCATCCTCTTCCTGCTCCATTTCCAGAGCTGATCCACTAATCTTCCCTCTATCGCCCTCTTCTCTGCCTATGGTGGCTGTTTAAAATGTAAACATGGTGGTAAGGTAAGATGGTGTTGGTGATCACAGTGAGCTTTGACATCTGTCATTTCCTCATTTAAAGTAGTTTGCTCCACCAAACAAAAGACAAACACAGCACACACATACTGTATGTGCTGTACATGACCCAGACTTGAGAGCAATCAGGCATCATGCACTGAAACCCAAAGAGGGACCCCTCCCCCCATTTACTCACACACAAACACACATACAGTACACACACACACACACAGACTTGCACACCATTGAAGACGGCAGTCCTGTCTGCTGCACCGTGACTCATTAATCAGATGGATTCTGGAGGGGATGGAGGTGTGGGGGGTAGTAGGCAGAGACGGGAAAGCTCCCATTGCATGCAGGGTAATATCGACCTCCTCATCTCACCAATGGCATTTTACGCACACTCTGCTAACACCCCTGCATGGCTGGTGGTACAATCCATCATGTGGGGGTTTGGGAACCCTACTATGGCTTTCACAGGGGGTGAATGAAATCTAAGAAAGACAAATGGTTGTGTCCTGCGATGGACACAAGGAGATGGTTGATAGAGGAGAAAACCCAAAACAAAACAACCAAAAGGTGATCTGAAAAAGAACAGAGATAAATGGAAGTACTATCATCTCGAAGATGATTGTAAAATACTCAGCTTAGGTTTGGTTTCTCCCCCAGCACAGAATGTCACAGAGTGTAAATCCTCACAATAACAGTCTGTTTGTGCCCGTGTTTTCTACAGGTATTGTCCATGAGAATGTGAAGATGGGTTCAGATGGGGAGAGCGACCAGGCATCTGGGACATCTTCTGATGAGGTCCAAAGTCCTGTCAGGGTCCGGATGAGGAACAACCACCATCGGCGCATCTCTAATGAGGTACTGGAAGCCAAAGACGCACACCTGCTACATACACACCTGCTTTTACACCAGCCATACTGCACTCATACATCTAAACAGACAGAAGCACACCTGAACACAACATTATTCATTGAGATTTAACAATGATCTCACAGATTACTTTTGGGCTCTGTCCGTAAACATTCACTCCTTCACTATTTGCTGAAATGGTGTACTCACTATATTCTATAGTGAACTACTATTATACAGTAAATAGTGAAAGATTAAGGACACAGTCCTGGCTTTTGTGTGACCAGGTTTAAGTTGCCTGCCTCCGAAAATGCACCTGTGCTTTCTATGAACAGGTAAAGTGCTATACGGTAAGTTGCTTTGTTTAGCCTCTTCGTTGAGTATGTGTTCTTGTCTCGGTCAGACAGTATGTGTGTGCTAGTCTGTTTGAAGGAGTTGCAGAGTTGATGAGCACAGCAGCATTATGGGAAATGCCTCTGGACACACAGGCTGCTGCGAACAGTGGAAGGGACTAATTTAGACCATGTTTACCACACAGAAAGAGAAAGAGAGGAGGGGCGCACTGATGGAGAGGAAAATGTTAGGATGAGAGGGTAATTATGGAACTAGGAATAATTATTGGTATGACAAAGAAAAAAGAGATACGGAGGAAGAGAGAAGAGGGAGAAGGAGAGGTGGAGGACAAAATGACGGTGGGAGAGAACAGAAAAACCATGTTTCCTCTCAGTCAACCTCCTCCATTCACCCCTTCCCCCCATCTGCCTTCCTCCCCTCAGGAATCTGTCCATTCCTCTCTCTCCTCTGCTCCTGCATTCCCCCTCCTCCTCTTCCTTTTTCCTCCTCCTCCTCCTTCTCTGAGCATGTGGATGGCACTCTACTACAGGGCCTCTCTCTCTCTCTCTCTCTCTCTCTCTCTCTCTCTCTCTCTCTCTCTCTCTCTCTCTCTCTCTCTCTCTCTCTCTCTCTCTCTCTCTCTCTCTCTATCTCTCTCTATCTCTCTCTATCTCTCTCTCCCTCTCCCTCTCTCTCTCTCTCTAACTGTCAGTGTGTGTGCAGTCATGTGGCAGGTCAGAGACATGCATCGTGGAAAGCGCATGTGTGTGAGTGTATAGAAAGACACGTTTAAGGAGGACAATGAGGGAGCTACTAGAGCTGTTCTGCATTGTGAGTATGGGGGCACATGTGTTTGTGTTTGTTTGTGGACCTTTATTCAGTCTATACCAGGAAATAAGAGGGCATGAGTGTCAGTCTTTGTGAACTTGTTTCCATTGTTACTCTTTTGAAAAACGCATGTGTGAAGATCTGTTGTTTTGGTCATCAGAAGTCACTGGAATTATGAATTGTATTAAACATTTGTATTATTGGAACCATTTTAGGCAATTATTAAATTTCTGAGAGGAATATACATCTTTATTGTGATGCTCTTACCTTATATGGCATTGCTGTGCTTGCTTTCCACATGTTTAAAGCTTTTCAGACATTCAGCTTACAAATATGTAAATCACTCTGGTCAAAGTCTGTAGGTCATGTCAGCGCATGTGTTTGTGGCTCATATTTCATATCATGTGCTTATGCAGTCTGCAGAGCATTGCCGGACCTTTACTCTCTCTCTGTGTGTGTGTGTGTGTGTGTGTGTGTGTGTGTGTGTGTGTGTGTGTGTGTGTGTGTGTGTGTGTGTGTGTGTGTGTGTGTGTGTGTGTGTGTGTGTGTGTGTGTGACTGTGTTTTCAGAGTGTGTGTGGAAATTGTGGAGTGTGTCACTGTCCTTCGGGTGATGGCTTGTATGTTATACTGCATGTTGTGATGTTAGCCAGTGAGCTCAGATAAAACCATTACAAGCGTAAAATCCCACTGCCTTTCATCTTCAAGCGCACACACACACACACACACACACACACACACACACACACACACACACACACACACACACACACACACACACACACACACACTCACACACACAAACACAAACAAACCCTCCCACTAATGTTCATATAAACACACGTATCATTTCACACACACATTTAGGACACATATACTGTGGGGCTGTTGGGACTGGGCCAAGCAGCCCCTGCTGCCATGGAAACAACGTCTGATTGGCACCTTGCCAGAGAACATGTCCTACATGGATAGCGTATAGGAGAGATGCGATGTGGGAAAAGTAGCATCACACAAATTGCATTTTGGCAAGGGCTAAAAAGTGAATATTTTCTTTTAAAAAAACACAGTGACCTAAATATATGATGGTGTTTAATTCTCAAAATTACATTTAAAAATTGGGTCATCTTTGGCAGAAATCTAACCAAATAATGGTTCTTCTCAAGAAGAAGTATCTGACTGGAATATACATTTTGACATCGAAACAGTACACATACTCAAAGAGAATTCAACTACAGTAGGCAGAAGAGAAGTTCACTGACTAACATATTAAGCATTTTTAGCTACCAGTTCCAGATGTGTTCCACATAAGTTTCTAAACCTTCTCATCCTGCCAACAATGCATTCTGAAAATGAGTCTGTAACTTGTAAAGAACTAGTCCCATCATTCAGTAACCTTGCACTGACCTTTCATTCATCCTTATGAGACATAAATGTTACAACAACAGATGGCACCTGTAGACCAAAGATTTGTATTTGACTGAAGTGAGCGGCTGTCACATCACTAACTCCTTCCTGGAAGAGACAGATTTACAAGCTGACTGCATTTGTTTTTTTAAATAGCAGACAAGTACGTTAAGTAACTAAGGCTTATGAAAGAGTTTTTATGCTAGATCATGGGGATCAATTTAGGCACATGATGTCAGTTGAGAAAAAGTGATGAACACAAGAAGACTAGTCTAGGGTTAATGACGGTTAATGGTGCAGTTAGTGTATTAAGACTAGAAGGTTATACTTCTAGTCATATTGTCATATCTACTTTATTTAAATTACACAATTTAAACAAAACGTGATTATTTTCAGAAAAGTCCTCAAATATCTTCTTTTTTCCTGGCCAACAGTCCACAAACCAAAGTTATTAAGTTTACTATCGTAGAAAACCAAAGAAACTACAAAATATTTAAAAAATCTGGCACCAGAGAATTTTGACATTTTTTCTTAAAGAATGACTCAAAACGATTAATTGATTTGGAAATTTCTGTCAATTAATTAATCATTGCAGCTGTATATTACACTACACATTATAGTACATTTAATAACCTAATATACAAATGTCAAATAACATAGAATCTTTATTCTGGCCTTTATGGTATAAAATGAAATTACTACGCTTGATATTGTATCAGTATGAATGGACATTTGTTTTTTATTGTGTATAGAAACTCCTCCTCAAAACATGCCAACATTCATAGCATTACAAGTTTCAAGTTAGGGGGGAAAAATCATCTTGGATTTCTTTTATATAACTTCTTTCAATTCTTCCAATCATTCAAAGCGATTTACACAGCACACCAACATTCACACTTTCACACAAACATATTCACACACTGCTGGCATAGCCTTCACAAACAATTTGGGGTTCAGTATCTTGCTCAAGGAGACTTCAATACAAGGATCGAATCACCAATCTTTCTATTGGTGAACGACCTGCTCTACCTCCTGAGCTGCAGCTGCTTGTTATGATTGATATATTGTGATACTCACAAACCTCTTTCTGTCTCTCTCTGAATCTTTCTCTTTCTGTTTCAGGACATAAACAAACGTTTGTCTCTCCCAGCTGATATCAGGCTACCGGAGGGCTACTTGGAGAAGTTTGCCATGAACAGCCCACCATTTGACAAACCCATGAGCCGCAGGCTACGACGTGCTTCATTGGTCAGTGCCAAATGTGTGTGTGTGTGTGTGTGTGTGTGTGTGTGTGTGTGTGTGTGTGTTTGTGTGTGTGTGTCTATGTGTGTATTTTCATCTGTATATTTAAACTAGTTTTTGTCAGCTGCTTGGGTGATGTGTACTGTGTGTCTACATGCATACTTTCATGAGTATGACTCTTTTGATCTTGCTTTGCCTCGAAACAAAAGTAATATGAACCCGCAATGCCATTGTGTGCTACTAAAATGGTTGACTAAGACTAAGACACACACATACGCTGCAAACACACAAACACTCATTTTAAATGCGCACTGAGTTATGCTATAGAGCTAACAATGGCTCAGTAGGGGGATGAATGATGAATTCTGTATTATGTATCCAGGCCAAGAGCATTATGGGTAAGAATCTGAGGGTGGTAGAGTGAGGAGGGGTCTGGATGGATAGAGAGGGGGTCAACTGGGGAGAAATAAGCAAATATTCATGAATATGCAACATATCCCTTTACGCGGCTTTGTGTTGCTGCTGAAGTACTCTTATTCTTTCACTTGGTTTTTATTTTGGTCGCACTTTATTCCACATCACTCTTTTGTTTCTGCCATCACTCACTCTCTCAAGTTAAAGGAAGAGCACATGCTCTCAGTTTCGCTCATCCTCCAAGCCTTACATTTATGCTCTTTACGGATACATTTAACTTTAAACACGATTACAGAAAGCCTTGAATAGTCTATGGGAAAGTGCAGAGAGTTCGCCCTCCATCAACCATTTTTGCTGTAATTATTGAACAGGGCCAGTGCCCTGCCTCCGGCTCCCTGCTTGAAGTGATTTAATGACGCAGCTTTTCTGCAGGCGTCTCACAGAGATGAAAGGAAATAATCTTTTGAAGGGAGGTTTGCAGGGAAGAAGAGAGGTTTATGTTGTAAGAGTGGATGAGAAGAATGGAGTAGACTCGAGATATGTTAGTGTCTTTATCGTGGAAAGGAGTGGCAGACATGTGCTTGGGTATGTCCACTTGCGTGTTGCAGTGCGTCTTTAGGGTTGTTGTATGTACGTGATGTAATAGATCAATCAATAATTCAGCGGCAGTGTTCGACTCATCTGCTGCAGCTCCTCTACTGACTGGGATTACACAACGGGACACCTTGAAGTGAGCGAGAGAGCACGGAAGTAAGAGAGGGAGAGAGGGATATTAAGGAATAAGCGACAAGAAAGTATGATTTCTTTTGGTGGTAAGATTATGAAAACATGGATGAACAAATATGTAGAGGGGGTTGTAATAAAAGACAAATGACTGCTGAGATGAAAGTTAAGACCAGTCTCAGACAAGTTTAAAAGCAGGAAAAGAAATGTATTGTTTGATCTCGGCCATCTTGCTGAGTATATGCAGGAAGCTACAGCACAGCTAATGACTCATATTGTTTACTGTAAGTAGTTAGGTGCATCCTTGCAGACTGTGCAGTGCACTGTTCTCACAAAACGTTCACTTATTTTGCTTCAGTCCTACTTTTATACAGATTTAGTGACAACATTGTCTGAGCTGGAACCTTGGAATAAATTGGGACACCACTTTATATGTGTTCTCATACATTTTAACACTGGCCCTTAGGTCAGTTTGAGCTCAGTTTGATTGAAAAAACATTGGCACACAAAAGTCTGTGTGAACATACATGTAGCTGCAGTGGGCTCCTTCAGTCAGTCACAGTTATCTGAAAGAATTTAAGCTTTAAAATTACAGTATGTTTCTGATGTAATGGCTTTTGGACTTCCAGCGTGCTTGTCATTTGTTACCGTAACAGAGAACACGTGTCGGGTGTCCCGTAGCAGACGGCCACATTTGAAACTGTGTATTTTGACCTTTGAATCGCTTCCAATGTAATGTAAGTGAAGTTGGTTGGTATCAGGTTTCTTTCATGGCTGTTGCCCATTTATAATCAATTATTCACGGCATGCCAATGAAATTCAGAGTCCAACGGTGCTGATGAAGGAGATGTCATTTAATCTCAAACCACATCCCTTAACCGTGTTATACAACACTTTTTTTGGACACGTTCAGCCCTGAAAATACAGAATATCAAACTCTGCAACTGTTAAACATCCACCAGTATATGTGCTTCTCTCCCCTTGGTTATAAGTAAAAGTTAAGATTGTTAAAGGATAAAAACAAAAAAAAGTCATTACTGAGTTCAAGTTTCAGCCAACTCCTTTAGCCTTGTTCGTTGCAAGATGTTTATTGGTTGATTGATTGAAACGACTGGCTAGGTCATGTTAATGAAAGGGCTCCTTTCCTCCCACCTCCCAAAGCCACCTATCTTCTTAACAGAAGGTCGTCATTTTCCCTCTCCCACTCAATACTCTCAATCCATCCTGTCTCTTTTCCCACCCAGCATTCTTACAGGCAGCACGTAGAGAAACCCTGATTAAAAATGAAATGTGGTCAAGGTAATGGACATTCTTCACAATACGCATTAGATTCCAGCTGCAGACATCTCTCTTCTCACATTTCTTACTCATTGCTGTCAGTCTATCTATCTGTATCTCTCCTCAGCTCCTCTACAGGCACAGACAGAACACACTCACATACAAGCAATATTTTGTTTGGTTTTATGTTGCTTTCATTTTGTCACTAAAACATAGGCTGACCTAGTTCTGCTGAGTAAGCTCACTGGAGTGTTGGGAATGAAATTAACCCGTTGCCATCGAAAGCATACGCAGGCGCACATGCTCACACAAAAAAAAGAATTGTGAGGTACGTGGACAGGCAGCGCAATTAGAGTGGGCTGCAAGTAAAGAGCTGTGGTTCTCCATTGTGTCAGAGACACACTTCAACAAGGCGAGAGGCCGCACTTTTATTTTCTGGAGCGGGATCGGTGTGGGAGGTTGGGGGAGGTAGCGATAGCCTATGTGTGTTTTATGTATTTTTGGTGTGTGTGTCACTGTGTGTGTATATGCGTGTGTTGCTCATGAGACAGACTCCCCTCAAATGAGCAGTACAGCTTAGCAACAGCTCCTGACAGCTCCTGTCACAAACACAGAAAGGGGTGCTGTGTGTGTGTGTGTGTGTGTGTGTGTGTGTGTGTGTGTGTGTGTGTGTGTGTGTGTGTGTGTGTGTGTGTGTGTGTGTGTGTGTGTGTGTGTGTGTGTGTGTGTGTGTGTGTGTGTGTGTGTGTGTGTGTGTGTGTGTGTGTGTGTGTACATTTGAGCATAGGCTGTATGTCTCATGACAAAATATTCTCTTGCCTACAAACAGACAGAGGCATATACGTGCAACACATGCCTCAGCACATAGTACATGCACATGCACACACACATCTCTGAAGTTTTTACTGATTCATTAATCTGTGTATTTTATTGTTTTCAATATTTATTTTCAATAATTGCAAAATACCAGATGCATAACTAGATATTGATACTAATTTCTTTTTTTGTTTGATAAATTATGCAAAATACAATGTGTGCATACCCATGCGCACACATACACACACACACACACACACACACACACACACACACACACACACACACACACACACACACACACACACACACACACACACACACACACACACACTTGTTTCAGTGTGAAAGTGTGTCATCTTGTGTCCGAGCCTGATCCGTCGCTTTTAGGCATGCCTTTAAAGAGATCACATGCTTCATCAACTAACTTGGTCACTGGAGACCCCTGCCCCTCATACACACACACACACACAGATACGATTGTCCTAACATTCATATCAGCATCATGATGGGACGGGCCAGCATTAGATTGAAAGAGATGGGTAGGCTCCGAGAGATGAACACAGATAAAACATGGCTGAAACGACCCTGACAGAGATAGACAAATAAATGAGGAAAAGTGACAATGAGAGGGATAAACACTGACAGGCCTGTGGGTATCACAGTTTGACATAGCTACATCCATTTATAATTCATGACCTCGAAACCCGGGGGCCACATACATTATGCAGCTAAACCTTTATTAATGGTATTCAGGATTAATTCAGAATGTAATATGCATGCACATCTGTGAAGTGTGCCACTGAATATCTATATCTATGTTTAGAAATAAATACGTAATCCCCTTTAAGTTGTCTGGAGTGAAATAGCTTCTGCCATATTCGGCTGTCGTTGTTATACTGACTTCCTGTGGCCAAAGTATATACGTGCAACTTGCAAAGACGTCACTTTGTAGCAACAGAAAGGGAGGAGGCACTGAGGTGGAATAACATTTTGTTCAGATTAGGCCAACAAAAAATCTGCCATGTCTACTAAAGTATGAGACACAGATGCGTGTGCGTGCGTGTCTGTGTGTGTGTGCAACTATGTGCATGTACTGTATATGCTATTGCATGATGTACAATGTTTCAGACATTCACTCTTTTTAATGCCAGTGTCAGATATTACACCAAGATATAACATACACTGAGCTTGCATTTACTGAGCAGGTTGTACTTATTAAAATGTGATGTTTGCACACTCAAAAATGTCAAATAACATAAAAATGGTCAAACTAGCTAAGACCCTGAGAAAAATTTCCAATATCCAATCTGACACATACCATTTCTACAGGGTGCTGAACTGTTTCAGCAGTGATGGGACAGTAACATCCAAATTTCGGAGAAGCTGAGCCGACGTTTTAGCACAGTCACAAAGACGCACACACAGAATAACAAGGCTTGGTGACTCAGACCCCTGCAGTTGTAGGCCAAATGTCAAGAGCAATGGGACTGAAATCTGAACTAAGAGCTGCGACTTCGAGGATTTGATTCAAGAGATATTCCAGAGAAATATGGTTGACAATCTAGCTTGGTCTACAATCAGTCTGTACCCAAATTAAATGTGAACTGGTGTCTTGATAATACACATTTATAGTGCTCATAACCTCCTTAACTGTCTCTTTTCTGTCTTCTCTAGTCTGAAATTGGCTTCGGGAAACTCGAGACCTACATCAAACTGGACAAATTAGGGGAGGTAGGATCAATCAAAAAATCAGCTAAAGTGACATTAACTACATAGAAACTCCTCCTGAAAATGCATTCATTTGCTTCTCATCTCTACAGGGGACTTACGCTACAGTTTTTAAGGGACGAAGCAAATTAACAGACAACTTAGTAGCGCTGAAAGAGATCCGGCTGGAGCATGAAGAGGGTGCACCCTGCACAGCTATCCGAGAAGGTACTGAACTGCTGTTAAGTTTAAATCATGGTCGACACTGGATCATACTGACAAGAAGCATGTAGAGGATTGTTTTAAGTGTTTCTGGGACATACAGTAATTGTAGTGTCTTGTATCTTCCTGTGCTGTTGATACACTATGAGCTGTTACTTCTCATACTGTAGGTTGTCTGTATTTGACTGACAGTCTCTGATGTGTCTCCCTCTTCTAGTGTCTCTACTGAAAGACTTGAAGCACGCCAATATTGTCACTCTCCATGACATAATCCACACTGACAAGTGCCTGACGCTCGTGTTTGAGTATCTGGTGAGTGTGTGTACTGTGCTTTTGTGCATGTTGACTGTGCATTTGTCTGTAAAGGTCTTATTATACTAATTTGATTGTATAACTAACATATCTACGCTCTTTTCTTTCTTTCTTTCTTTCTTTCTTTCTTTCTTTCTTTCTTTCTTTCTCTTTCTCTCTCTCATTAGGAAAAAGATCTGAAGCAGTACATGGATGACTGTGGGAGCATCATGAGTGTACACAATGTCAAGGTAATTCAGAGTAATACATCTGTTCAGTGCTGAGTGAGAATTCTGAAGTAATGAAGGAACTACTGTTGAATGTTTTTTCAGTAATGTAAATACAGAATAATCTCTTCTTACTGCTTCCATCTCGTCTTTGTATATAGTGGTGTAAAAGTGGTAGGCAACTTGGCTTCTGAATGATAAATCTAAAAATGTGTTTGAGTTATTGAGTATTGCATTGTGTTGTAATACACTAAATTTGTTTTCGTATTATTTTTTATTTTCTTCGTAGTGTTTAATGTAATATCAAACTCTCCTGTCCTCTGCAGATCTTCCTGTTCCAGCTGTTACGAGGTCTGGCATACTGCCACAGAAGGAAGGTGCTCCACAGAGACCTTAAACCCCAGAACCTGCTCATCAATGAAAAAGGAGAGCTGAAACTGGCAGACTTTGGTACACTCACTTTTACTAGAATAACAATAGTCTTGTTGACGATCTTAAAACTTTGTTTGTTTGTTTGACTTCTTAGATGAAGATCAAGAGTAGACGCACAACAAGTGAAATTTGTTATTCTGGCAGGAGTAGTATTGATGTTTACCTGACTTTCCTACAATAACAACTACAGTTTTCAAGTTTGCAAAATGTTCAAAACTAGATGCAGCAGCTACAGAGAACTTATAATTTTTTTTTCCTTTTATCAATGTTTTCCTAAAATATCTTTTATTCTATTATAAAACAGAAGTAAGAGTGTGAAAGCCTCACTAGCGGCCCCTAAAGGCCATACTGCTCCTTACACCCAACAGGGCAACATAGATTGAAGTGATTTACCACCCAACACTGCCCTCTACAGGCAATAATCCATTATGACATACTGTAGTGTAGTGTAATCCCTCATTATAAATTTCTAATTAGGCTTTTCAGGTAAAACTGTAATTACATGATCCACTCACACAAAACAGTTTAACATGATGTACAGTTTTCCCATTTTTAAAAGATGTCTAAATCAATACGTAAAAACAATTATGCCCTTATTCAATGTGTGAAGTTTCATTCTGATATGACTTGTGACAAGTTCTGACAGGATTTTTTTTGTCCTGTTCACCTGTGTTGCCCCACAGTATGTAAATAAGGTAATATCTTTTTTATCTTATTTCTTATCATTTTATGTCTTTTTATTTGCTTAATTAAGGTTTGGCACGAGCCAAGTCTGTCCCCACAAAGACCTACTCAAATGAAGTTGTAACATTATGGTACCGACCACCAGATGTGCTTCTAGGCTCCACTGAATATTCGACACCCATAGACATGTGGTGAGCAAAAACACTATTGTCTGTCTGTCTTTTTCTTTACGCCCATTTTCTTAAATTTTGTTCTCATCTTAAGTGCTTCTGTCCATCCCCCAAGCTTTCCCCCAAATTTGCAAATTGTGCTGTTACACAGTTAATGTGAAAAGTCTTAATAGTGGGTTAGGAGGAACTACTTGGTGCTATAATATGTTGAATGTTTGATCTACTTTATAAACGTAACTTGATTTCTTTTCTTTTAAATTAGTCCCTTGTTATGCTTTGCTGGGGTCTTTATGTTGTGTGATACTGTATATGACCATTTAAAGTACTCAGAGCACTACTGGGAGTAGTTTGCTTTTATTTGCATTTGTATTTGATACTACTTTGTATAGCATCTGATCACTTTGCACTTTATGATATGAGCATTTGGAACCAACTATGATACTGTTGTTAAGCAGTCTGCCGATCTTTGGACTCTGCACACTGTAATCTTTGGTCAGATAACATTACAGTGTTGCATTATGGATGACAGACATTAGAGGCATAGTGTATGTTAATATCACAACCTGCTTAGATGTCACATGTGTCTTTTGTAGGCTAACACTTATTCTGCTGTTTCTGTCTCTTTGTTCAGGGGTGTGGGCTGTATCTTCTATGAAATGATCACAGGCAGACCCCTCTTCCCTGGATCGACTGTGGAGGATGAGCTTCACCTCATATTCCGCATCCTTGGTGAGATGACAGCAGGAGAATCTGCACAAGCATTTCCTTGTGCAACATTTTTTGTTGTGCGTATGTCACCTAATCTAATATCTCTTCAACAGGTACGCCTACAGAAGAGAGTTGGCCTGGTATAACCACCAGTGAAGAGTTTAAGACATACAATTTCCCTCGATACAACGCAGAGCCCCTTGTCAACCACGCACCCAGGTATGTAGATTTAGGTGCATGTGCTCACAGCTGTGTGTGTGTGTGTGTGTGTGTGTGTGTGTGTGTGTGTGTGTGTGTGTGTGTGTGTGTGTGTGTGTGTGTGTGTGTGTGTGTGTGTGTGTGTGTGTGTGTGTGTGTGTATGTGTGTGTGTGTGTGTGTGTAGATTAAGTGACTGGGATACATTAGATGTAATGAGATAAGATGCAGGATTGATTTTCAGTAGGAACAGTAGTCAAGCATTTCCGTCACTGTTGGAACGGCAGGAACACTATACTGCTTTATGAAGCTTAGGTCAGCATTTGATTACACTGACTCTCTACGCTTCCTCTCTGCGTTTTCTGTCACACAGGATAGACAACGATGGTCATGACTTGCTCTCCGTGCTTCTGCAGGTATTAGACATTGCTGTATTACAGATAATGATACTTTTAAGATAAGTGTATCTAATTCATTGGATTAAATGCTAATGATCGTATCTGTGTCTCTAGTTTGAGGCTAAGAAACGTGTATCAGCCGAGGATGCTCTCAGACACACGTATTTCAGAAGTCTTGGGGACCAGCTTCAAACACTGGCTGACAGTGAGTACAATACTAACTTTAATATTACGCATGTAGTGCACAAACGCTGTCTCACCAACTTTCTGTTTTCTGTTTCAGCTGCATCCATCTTCTCCATAAAAGGCATTCAGCTCCAGAAAGATCCAGGGAAGAGATCCTCAGTCTACCCGGAGTCAAGTAAGTCCCCCACGATAGAAAAATAAAGCAAGAAAAGTAGAAAATGAGGAACTCATAGTGGGAATATGATAGAAAATAGGTTCTGCTCCCTGTCTTCTTCCTTCTCTTTTTTTTCTCTGTCTAACTTTGCTTTATGTCGTCTCTCATGCCACTGTGTGGTCATAACTGTCACACACAGATTTCCCAGTCTATCGCCTGGTTCGTGTTTACATCACATACAGATCCACAGCCCCTACAGCTGCTGCAAGACACATTAAAGCAATGTTGAACCTAGTTTGACATAAGCTTCTGGCCATACTGTATAAAAGTCCAAATATGGTTAAATGCCTGTATAGTACTTCTGTGCTCTTTGAAGAAGAAAGGCGCTCTGTCTCCACTCGGCATGAAGAAAAATGTAATGAGTGAAAGAAAAGCACATTTTCTGAATATAAATGAACAGATTCTGACCAAATTCAAAACAAACAAAGCAAAATATAGTTCTTCTTAAAGTTATTTTACTTTGTGAGGAAAGAAAAATGCCAAATTTTGTCATGCAGTGAGCAAACATATCTGTCCTGCCTGTCCTACTCAGACCACAAGAGTATCTAACACAGACAATATGTGGATGTATGCAGTATCATGGACAGGAAGCCATTAGGTTCCACCAAAGGTCAACATTGCTTTAAGTGCTGTCAGATTTTTTTAAAAAGATGCAGTAATTACAATACTATTCAAGATATATACAGAAACCCAACTATAGAATTACCAACCAGTCAGCTGTTTATACCTGATGTGCCCTTTTGACATTTTGTTAGATTTACTTCAGTGTTTCAGTCTCTGTCACAGTCTCAGTGTTTGTGTGTCTCTTTTCTTTCTGCTTCCACTGACATGTTCTGATAAACTGTCCCCCTCTCTTTCTTGGTACCCATGCACTCTTCTTTCGCAATGTTCATCTTTTCCTTAATCCTTTCTATCTCCCTTGTGTACCCTACTCCAACTCCTCCGTAACACCTTTATATTCCCAACCTTCCCTTTTCCCCAATTCCCCCCAAAAAAGCGATGGCCCATAAGCTAGGCTCTGCACCTTCGCAGTACTTCCAGAGAGAAGCAGCCAATCCCAGGGCTCAGAGTCACACTCTCTCCTCCAATTCCACTGGCTGAGTGGCCCCTACCGTCCTGGTAAATACGGTCTCTTTCATTCTGTCTGTCTTCTGTTCAGTTCCCATTCTCTTTTTTTCTGTTTGGCTGTCACCTGGCCTCTTTTCTTCTATCTATTAGCACCTTGTCTTTGTTTCAATCTCACTATATATAGTGGGATTGTCTCTCCTGGTTGCTGAACTGGACAACATGTGGTTGCATTTCTCATCCCCTCTTGCATTCCCCGAACCAAAACAACATATTATTACCTCACTTGTTTGAAGTCATACAATTGAATCCTTTCTATTGTTTTTTTCTTTGTCAACTCTTCTCCCCATTTTTGCTCCCTTGGGCGGCTTTATCTCACATTTCAAGCCCTGGGCCCACATGCATCATCTCAGCTTTCACTCACCTAATCCTGTTTTTCTCAGAGCGAGCCTCTCCCAGTGTTTTTTTCAGGGGATGAAAGGGGCAACAATATTTTCATAAAAGAAAAGAATGGGATCAGAGAATGGGGAGTCATTTGATTATTTTCATTTGCAGTCCTGTTTAGGTTTCTCCAGCGAGAGATGTAGCCTGTAAGTGAAGGGTGAAGTGAGGGTGTAGCGTGTGTTTGTTTTTTGTTTTTTTATTAGCATGGATATGATTGTGGTTTTACTGCAGTTGTTTTAAAGTTACTGGTAAGTATTGTTTAGCTTAAGTGACATGATATGTGCTATATTACAGGTTATAGAAATAAAGTATTGGCAGTGATAATAACACAGTTCCACTATGTGGCCAATTTTATTAATTTTGGTCTAGGGATTTAAGAAAATTTCATCCCTTTTTTAAGTGCCCTTTACTTTTTTCAGCAGGGTGTTGCATGCACTCAGAACCTAGCCAAGATTGTAGAAAAAAATCAGGTCATGCAACAAAGGGGACACTGCAATTACATAATCAGCATTTTTAATCAGGACGCTCCAGTTGATGGGGATTCTTTTGTGCTTATGCGGTTAATTGTTTGATTATATTTTCTGCAATGTAATTTTCCAGCATGAAGATCTGGATACTGTCTCAAGGCTGGACAGTATTCAGTTTTTAATAATTGTAGTTGTGATGGAATTAAACTTGGATTGGAAGTAATGATAATACTACATGCACCATGTTTTCTTTGTAGTTTCCCAGGGTTGTTAAAACCCCCAAATTCCCAGGTAACATTTCCAAATCATGACCTTGGTATGTGCAATGGTAGCTGTCCCCTGCATGCACAACACAAGATCCATTAAAAAATGTATTTAAAGTTTGGTGTGGAAGAACCTGACTGGCCTGTGCAGAGCACTGACCTTAACCCCATCAAATACTTTTTGGATGAAGCCTTATCACCCAACATCAGCACCAATCCTCACTAATGCTCTTGTGGGTAATGGGAGAAAATCCCCACAGCCAGTTTCCCATCTTGTGGAAACCCTTAAAAGAGCAGAGGCAGCATTTTAATGCTCATGGTTTTGAAAAGAAAAAAAAAGTTTAAAATGTAATGATAATAAGATGTAATGGTTGTGTGTCCAATACCTTTGGCCATATAGTGTATATTGTGAGTTGTGGGCATGGAGTGAAATCTGTAGGTGTGTTGTGGTGTGTGTTTGTGTTTCCAAACCAAATCCAAAAAATGTTTTCACATTCCCCCACCCTCTCTTTCTTTCTTTCTCTGTCCCTTTCTCCATCTCTTAGCCCAGGGGAAGAACAGGAGGCAGAGTGTGTTGTTTTAGTGCTGGCGGGGGCGCTGAGGAGGACAGTGACACGTGGAGCTGCCCTGTCAGACATTCACTGACCCTGCCACACATACACCGAAGGAGTGACACACACCCTGCCACATAACACACGCACACACACACACACACACACACACACAAACACAGAAAAAGAGAAAAAAAAATAAACACACACACACATACATTGAAATTGAAACAAAACCACACCAAACTAAGGCTGAAGAATTCATACTTGACTTAAAAAAAAATTAAAAAAAAAACTCAGCTCAGCTCTAAAGACTGAAAAATGAAAAATAAGAGACGTACGTGAAGCTCAGCTGGAAGAAAAGTGGGAGAGTACAAGATTCTCCTTGCTGCTACTACCGCTGCTGCCCAGAAGAGGGCAGCATTTAGGATGTGTGCTGACTCAGTTTGAACAGAACTTGCTGTATCAGTGAGCTGTGAGGAAGGAGGAGTGGAAGTGGACATGATTCAAAGGCAGAGAAAAAGAGAGAGAAACCATGTCGCTCTCTCCCGTGTTGTTTTTTCTTCTTCCCACGGACTGTTGTTGTACATAAAGAGACTGAGCTGTAATACTCTGCTTTTTCATAACATGCCTGTATCCAAACTCTGAATATTGCACCTCAAACCCAAAACCCTGGCCTAACCTCTTAGCCCTTTATTACATGATCTTTAAAACATTTCTCTCTCTCTCTCTCTCTCTCTCTCACACACACACACACACACACACACACTCATACACACACTCATACACAATGTCTTTCTCTCTCTCTCTATCTCCCTCTCTCTCTCTCTCTCTCTCTCTCATTCTCTGTCTCTCTTAAACACATACACAAACACACACTTTTGGCTCACTTGAAAGTTAATCGTGTATATCATTGGAGTTTACAGAGATAAACTTTAGCACCTTATTGTCCGATAGAGGTCAGGGTGGCTGTCGATAACTTTACCTCATCAGTCACTCAAGCAGAGTAGGGTGTAAAGTACACGCTAGATATTAGAATGAATAAGAATCATTAAATAACACCAAAAAAAAGACACTTGACTACACTACAATTAAGATCACTCTGCAATCCACAAACTAGTAGTCGACAGTAATTACATTTGTCAAACGCTGTAAAGAACTGTAAGAACTCCTGTTTCCTAACACCTGTGAGGACAGAGAGGTAAAGGAAGTGTACAAATCCTCACCTGCTTATTCTTAGACACCCCCTTCCTCTTTTTGCCTTGACTCAGACGTTGTCTTGACTTGTTGCGTGGTGTACAGGTGTTGACGTTGAAATGTTCTCTTTACACCTGATTTGACCTCTTTAGATCATGAGTAGACCCTTCAGAGTTCCCCACCTTCTTCTGCCCGAACTCCACGTGCATTTATTTTTGCTCTTTTTTTTTTCTTTTTTCTTTTTAAAAAAAAATCTGTATATATGATTATACTTTTTACTTGTCAGAAGCAATGATAATTCCAGGATGCTGTCCTCTCAGTCTTTACTGTGTTCCCACCGGAACAGGTTGGCGACTGGCTGGGGACGTGTTGCACATTCCTTGAGCTCAGGACTTATTGCTTGTGTTGTTTTGTGGATTCTGCGAGGTACAGCTGATCTTGTATTCTCCCCAGCAGAGCAGAATATGTTGAACATGGCCTGAAACCCCTTTGCAAAGCTGGTTTGAACTGTATGTGAAGAAGAAGAAGAATCATTTTTCAGCATCAACCTGTCAGTCCTCTGTGTTATTCATTCTCTGTTGATTTGACTGTAATGTTGCTGTTCAGATACTACCTAACCCGTGTCTAATTCTCGTCATCTCTTTTAAGCATGTGTATTAAATACGCAGATGTTTTCAGTTGGTATGTGAAATAGCTGCTGCTGGAAAAGGAATACCTCCTGTTGATTTAAATTTTGCATGGGACGTGACATTATTACATGACTTTTTACACCAAACACCACATTGACCTGTAACGTCTGGAGACTGTACATTAAAATGAGATGAAAACAACACCGTATTGAGCAACAAATGTGATGTGCTGCCAGCACCGGGACCAGATAGTTTGTATGACAAATCTGACTCAACTTCAAGGTGCATAGTGCGGTAAAAACTATTATGTCGCCTGTATTGCTGAGCACTAAAGCTTTTTGGTATTTAGCAGGACCCAAAGCACTCAGACACACTGTTGTTTCACGCTGTTATTGTTACAAGCTGCCAGAAACAACAGGACCAAACTCAAGCCTCCAAGCACCAGGTGTTCAAGCACACAACTGACATGTCAACATGTACTGTATTGATGAGATGGCTTGCAGGCTGTAGATTGAAGTTTCCAGTTCCGCAGACACTGACTTCGGGTCACTTCTGCATCTTTTTCTAATTTGGAAAGGGTGAAGTAATCCCTCACCCGTGTCTCTCAGAAGGACTACTTATTTACCCAGAGTGTGACAGTATGTAGCATGTACATAGATGATCCCTCACTCTGTATATACAAAAAAGTGTACAGGTTTGATACAGCTATTCACATTCTGGCTTTTTTGCTTTTCTTTAATGAAAGTCATAGCAATATTTCTGTAATCAATAAAAAGCCAAGGTAATAGGATGAATATGATTGCATTTGTGTTTCTTTAGAGAGGGGATGACTGTGAATGATCAAACTGTGAGACTTGACTAAACTGATGGCAGGTTTTGTTTTTTTTCTTTGCTGTTTTAACATGCTGGATCCAAACGGCCGGAGTGTAATACCATGTTGCAAAGGAGTATAACACACTGATTACTTTGATTTTTATCAATGAAAGCCATAAAGGTCATATTAAGGTGACAAAGGTCTGTTTGTGTTTGAGAGAGGTGTGTACCATGCTTGAACGCAGACCTTGAGAAGCAAAGGGGATGTGTACACCTGATGAAAAATAAAAATCATGTAATTACTTTTTGTTGTTGTCACAAATCCTTTGAAAATACATTTTAATCTAGTGTTACAGACGACGTCATCTACAACATTTACATAACAATTGTTTTCACTGCAGGGCTTTGACAGTTTGGTGCAAAACCTTATTCAGATTTCCAAACTTATTCAGCTTCTGGTTACATCAAACCAATAAACAATTATATCAATCAAAAAAACACAGAACAAATATATACTTCTGCTAGTTAAAAAATGTTTCATGTCAAATTTGATATTTAACTGCAATTAGATAGATAGATAGATAGATAAATACTTTATTAATCTTGAAAGGAAATTAAGGCATTCAGTAGCCCATATTAAGTCAGTTCGTACAGTCAGTCAGTCCAAAAAGAAGAAAAGTCAGTCATCCCTCTCCTACAGTGTGGAGATAGATATTTCATTTAGGCTCTGTCAACCTAGTAAGTATGTGTTTTCACTGATAGCTTACACTTTACTGCACGTAAGCCTCTTAAACCAAGTGATCCAGCTATCCTGAAGAATAGACCTAAGGAAAGGAAGATTATTTCGCTGGTGCAAGAGGGTCTTGTGAAAACATCCATAAACAGAATACACAGGTGCATGTATATATTCATTTTAGCAAACTATGCATGTTAACTAGAACTTTCAACCTCTACACAGTGTGATTTTGACACAACTCCCACAATCCTCACAAGGTGTCCAAAAACAATTATAAACCATCAGTAATATCCATGACTGAGAACAAGACAAAGGGATTGTCTTTATTGTCAGAGTACATGAAAGGTTGTGACAGTCTTAGCAGGAAAAGACAGACACTGTCAGTTGAAACACACAGGAGGTCTCATGAGATGGTGGTTTCCTTCTCCCTTTTCACAGCTGTGTTTTTCATGGGATTACACCCCCTCTTTCTTAATTCATGTTTAATTACGAGCTCGGAGCAATCGCCTACATGCATGAGACAATTTTAAGATGTGACCAGAAAGAAAGACACTTATACTCTTACTGGTATGTCAGGCATTTTCCGAGGGGTACTGTTAATTGGTCAGTTGGGGCCTTTCCAACTAAATTTGTCCTATGTCTGTCATTCTGCTGACAAACATACTAGACTGTCTGGCTTGTAGCCTGAGCCACTTGACCATATATAGAAATACATCCTAACAGTGTTTCTACAGATGTTATTGTTGTGAACTCAGTCTTCCCTTGCTGTCTGTTGCGGCAGCTGATAGCTGAAAGTAGCTCAGATGATCAGGAGTGAGATTGTTGTCCATTGATGTTCATTCATACACAGTTTCATTCTTTTAAAGATCCTTTTGGTGAGACCTTTTGGCTCTTGCTGACAGAAGCGACCGTGGTCTCGCAATCAGACATTTGACAGTCGGAGGCCCATGGGTCCCAACCACACAGGACTGTGGGAACAGCGTAGCTCCGAAACTAGAAACACACATATACAGTGCACATGGTCAATACAGAGACATGATTATATATATATAAATGTGTGCATCATGAAGGATTACCTGTCTGTTCATGAAAATATATACGATGGGGTTGTAGATGGTGCTACTTTTAGCAAAGTAAACAGGTACGGTGGCAATCAGGGGGTTGATATGTAGACTTGAGTCTATGATGACACTAAGAGCCATGGCAGCATACGGCAGCCAGGTGACCAGGAAGGCCAACACCATCACCACTACCATACGTGCTACCTGCACCTCCACACGGTTTGTGCTGCCAGCCTCAGACACCTGCAGCTTGGTCACCTACAGGACACCACAATACAAGCACAAGTATTATATCAGCAAACTCAACAACAAATGTCTGTGTTCTCAAGCTCTCACCTGACGGAGGGTCCACAAGAGTCTCGAGTAGGACACCATGATGATGGAAAAGGGCACAACAAAGCAAAAGCTAAAGTATATGATGATGTAGGACATGTTTCCAACATCCCTGCTGTACCAGTTCGGAGCACAGGATGTCTTGATGCCTTCCAGTTCATAACTGCCCCAACCAAACAAAGGCGGAGTGTTCCACACAAATGACCACACCCAGGAGAGCACCACTCCAGCAACTGCATGCCTGGTGGACAACAGAGGTGATATGTCACATGCTGGTGGAGCAATCAAGAAGTTTGATACTTTTGTGTTTTTTACTCTTATGTGCTGCTAAATGACATCTTGATAATAATACCTGGTCTGGAACATTACGGCACCCATGGGATAGCACACCACTATGTAGCGTTCAACAGAAATGACTCCTATTGTGCACAGACTTGCTATACCTGGCAGAAAAGAAGGAATAAGGAAAGACTTGTAATATTTTTTGTGGAAAATATGTTGCCACTGCAAATTCAGTAGTGTAGTGCAGTGAACTTGTATACTTAACATACATAAAAACATTGGATAAGCTTATAAAATACAATATAGTATTAAGAATAAATCAGTGGATCCCAATGTTTGTTTCCCACAAAGAGTAATTTACCCTCTAAACGTAACAGATGAAATTACTTTTCCAGGTATCATCCAAGCACTTTTACTTGTGATTCTTAAAGTACATTGTGCTGATAATATAACTGCAGTAACATCTTTTATCTATGGAGTATGCTACATTGTCAGGTGCCCATATAAACACTGAAACAGGTTTTGTCCTCTCCAAAAGTGTTTACTTTAAGTGATAGGGGACAAAATCCACAGGACTTGTTTGTATAATAATGTATTTATAGATTTTTGCTGCTGAATTTGTCCTGCATCACTTACAATGAAGGTGCATTATGAAAGGATCTTCTAAAGGACAGTATGAACAGAAGAATGTTTACAACAAGAAAATGTGTTACAGTCTTCATTTGGTCACCTGACTGCAAAGGATCTCAGTCCTTTCTCGCCATTGTAAAAATGAAATCATTTGCAAGTAAATCTGCTTCCTTGGCCTGGATTGGACTCACCAAAGAAAGCTACAGCAAAGGCCTCTAGCACGCAGCCCACACGTCCTAGGCTGAAGTATCCCATGGCATTAGTCACTGTGGTTGGCAGACCTCCAAACACAGCACAGCCCAGGTCACATATGGCCAGGTTAACCAGGGCATAACTGAGTGGCTGCCTCAGTTTTCTGTGTTTCACAGTCACCACGATCACCAAGACATTGAGCATGATCCCAGCGACAGAGAACACACCCATTATAACTGCCAGTATTGTGTAGCCAGTCCGAGACAGGAGCTCTTCATTGACTGAACTCTGGGAGGATGATGAGGAGTTTCCATGTAGGGCAAGGTGCTCCATTTTTGCTCAGCGGAAATGTTTGCTGATGCCACAAACTGCTTCCTAGTATGGAAATAAAGTGTCAGTCGTCCATATACAACCTCAATTCCAATCAAATTTAACTAAAATGTCCTCTGGTCAAAACAACACTTTGAGGTGCTGAATCAACAAATCAACAACCAACAATATCAACAACCAAAGAAGTCCTCTTCTACAGATGATGAATGATTGTTGTCCCGGTGCAGCTCGAAAGAGAAGATGGAAAAGGAGACCCTCTTAATAAATCCAATAAGCTGAGAGGGGCCCTAGATCATGACATTTAAATCTTGAAACTAAATCTCTAGATCCGGATTGTGAAAACAACAATTCTGTCTAATATCCTGTAAGACTGCACTTTCCATGATTGCTGGATTTATAGTTGCCACTGAGTAATGAAGCAGGGATTCAGTTGCAAGATATGGGTTTTAGGATAAGAGTTAATTGCATTGTCTGCTGGTTAAAGGCACAGAAGGAGCATTAAGGCTTGTTCATATCACACATTTATTACATAGATAGGCTTCATATCTCTATGCAGCATTTCTTTCAGACTGGCTTATGGCAGACAAACAAAATATGGTAACTGTAACTTTTGGCTTCAATCTGCCAATCAATCCTCAGTGAGGACACAGTGTATAATAATAATAATAATAATAATAATAATAATAATAATAATAATAATAATAATAATAATAATAATAATAATAATAATAATAATAACAACAACAACATATGAGATGCACACCAACAATAACCTATACAAATCACAACCTCTCTTTGATTAACATTCTTTGGAAGAGGCTTTGGATAAGTTTTTCCATGTGGTTTTCTTCAGGACTCAGTAAAACACAGACTGATCAGTCCCCCTCCCGGACACCAGAGGGCGGTAAAGTCACAGGTCTGCTGCAGCTTTTTTAAACCGGCTGTCTGACTAGCTGTGCCGTCAACATGGCTGCCTCCATGAGGAAAGCGGCGCACGACATAGAAACGCGAAATCGGACCGATGATGTGCGTTTATCGGAGGGGATCGACTTTAACTCCCTGCTGCTGTCTCAGGCCGTGCTGGAAGGACTGTCCTCCGCCGGCTTTCAGAAACCCTCCCCGATCCAGCTGAAGGCGATCCCGCTGGGCCGCTGTGGACTCGGTGGGTTCTCTCTCTCTCTCTCTGTGTGTGTGTGGTCAACAATGGCGCAGATGAATTCAAATATACTTTAAAAAGCAGTCAAACTAAAACTGTACATGACATACACTGCCGTTCACAAGTTTGGGGTCACATTGAAATGTCCTTATTTTTGAAGGAATTGCACTGTACTTTTCAATGAAGATAACTTTAAACTAGTCTTAACTTTAAAGAAATACACTCTATACATTGCTAATGTGGTAAATGACTATTCTAGCTGCAAATGTCTGGTTTTTGGTGCAATATCTACATAGGTGTATAGAGGCCTATTTCCAGCAACTATCACTCCAGTGTTCTAATGGTACAATGTGTTTGCTCATTGGCTCAGAAGGCTAATTGATGATTAGAAAACCCTTGTGCAATCATGTTCACACATTTGAAAACAGTTTAGTTCGTTACAGAAGCTACAAAACTGACCTTCCTTTGAGCAGATTGAGTTTCTGGAGCATCACATTTGTGGGCTCAATTAAACGCTCAAAATGGCCAGAAAAGAGAACTTTCATCTGAAACTCGACAGTCTATTCTTGTTCTTAGAAATGAAGGCTATTCCATGCGAGAAATTGCTAAGAAATTGAAGATTTCCTACAACGGTGTGTACTACTCCCTTCAGAGGACAGCACAAACAGGCTCTAACCAGAGTAGAAAAAGAAGTGGGAGGCCGCGTTGCACAACTGAGCAAGAAGATAAGTACATTAGAGTCTCTAGTTTGAGAAACAGACGCCTCACAGGTCCCCAACTGGCATCTTCATTAAATAGTACCCGCAAAACACCAGTGTCAACATCTACAGTGAAGAGGCGGCTGCGGGATTCTGGGCTTCAGGGCAGAGTGGCAAAGAAAAAGCCATATCTGAGACTGGCCAATAAAAGAAAAAGATTAAGATGGGCAAAAGAACACAGACATTGGACAGAGGAAGACTGGAAAAAAGTGTTGTGGACGGATGAATCCAAGTTTGAGGTGTTTGGATCACAAAGAAGAACGTTTGTGAGACGCAGAACAAATGAAAAGATGCTGGAAGAATGCCTGACGCCATCTGTTAAGCATGGTGGAGGTAATGTGATGGTCTGGGGTTGCTTTGGTGCTGGTAAGGTGGGAGATTTGTACAGGGTAAAAGGGATTCTGAATAAGGAAGGCTATCACTCCATTTTGCAACGCCATGCCATACCCAGTGGACAGCGCTTGATTGGAGCCAATTTCATCCTACAACAGGACAATGACCCTAAACACACCTCCAAATTGTGCAAGAACTATTTAGAGCAGAAACAGGCAGCTGGTATTCTATCGGTAATGGAGTGGCCAGCGCAGTCACCAGATCTGAACCCCATTGAGCTGTTGTGGGAGCAGCTTGACCGTATGGTACGCAAGAAGTGCCCATCCAACCAATCCAACTTGTGGGAGCTGCTTCTGGAAGCGTGGGG
Organism: Scomber scombrus; assembly: GCF_963691925.1. Classification (NCBI taxonomy): domain Eukaryota; kingdom Metazoa; phylum Chordata; class Actinopteri; order Scombriformes; family Scombridae; genus Scomber; species Scomber scombrus. The sequence goes on along the minus strand of NC_084979.1, from coordinate 18,222,549 downwards.
TGCAATTTCTCCAGATTACCTCAACAAATTAACAGCTAGAATGCCAAAGGTCTGCAATGCTGTAATTGCTGCAAATGGAGGATTCTTTGACGAAAGCAAAGTTTGATGTAAAAAAAATCTTATTTCAAATACAAATCATTATTTCTAACCTTCTATTTTCTATTCATTTCACAACGTATGGTGGTGAATAAGTGTGAGTTTTCATGGAAAACACAAAATTGTTTGGGTGACCCCAAACTTTTGAACGGTAGTGTATATATAACTTACTGGGGTTGTTGCAAGTTTGTGCATCTCATGTTTTACAATTAAAGTCGCAGAACTAAGCTCAACTTAAATGCACTTCTTGTTGTCGAAGATATATCCAGAAAAATCAGACTTTTCTAACAAACTGGATGATAAAATATTCAGTCTGCTGCACAATTAAAACAAAAACACTTTTCCTACGTTGCGTTTCTATGCCGCTAGCAAGAAATTACACAGCCTGCTGGGTCATAAAAAGATGAACATGTTTTACTTCATAATAAATATATGCAACATCAATGTAGACAAATATATATGATAATTAACTTGTTTTTAATTTACAATGTGCAAAGGGACATTTTATTTCTTGCTGCCATCTGACTGATTTCTCAGAACCAGGAGCAACATTACACCAAAACTATCTGTATGGTTAGATGTCAATAGATGTGGCTCAGAACACTTTTTTTTAATTTTTTTTTTTTACAATTTGGGCAAAATGGCCATTTAACTTTCTCTTCAGGCTACTTAACGATATAGCCATCGTAAATGATAACCACTATTATTCACTGTGTTTGTTGTGTTGTCTGTCGCTTTATGTTGCTATTATTGTATTGCTGTTATAGTTGATTGTTGTCTGATATGTACAGTACTATGTTAAGAATTTCCCCTTTATTGACAGTACATTTTAAAGTCTAACTTGCAAAGAGATTAAATAATTTATTCCTACATAGATATAATTACATCCCTCTTGCACGTTGCCTGTTTAGTGCAAATGTTCTCGCCAGCAGTCACGAAGCAGAAGCCGCTTAATCACTGCATACTTGAGGTAAACACCTGTGATTAATCGGACAGTTTTAACCGTGGAGAAGAGGCCTTTGATTTGATGCAGCAGATTAGCCACTCTAGATGTGAAGCATTAGTGTTGTAAAAAGTTAAGCCTAATTAATTGTCAAAGCCCCAATTGTGATCATGATTCTGGCTAATTGTGCATCATCCATCTGGTGTTTTTCAGATTTGATTGTGCAGGCCAAGTCTGGCACGGGGAAAACATGCGTGTTCTGCACCATTGCTTTGGACTCTCTGGTCCTGGAGAATACTGCAACTCAGGTGAGTGGTGTCACTCCAGATGTGTAAAGTATCTTTCCCCATGTTTTTTTTTTTTTTTTAAACTCAGTGATTTAATAACTGTTCATCCTCTTACGTATAATACAGCAAACAAAAGATGTTATTTTGATGTTTAGCACTCTTCTCAATTTCAACATCAACAGATGGTCATGAGTAGTAATCACTTTGGTTTTGAGGGGCTGAATCTGATAAATGTAAGCTGCTCAGTGTCAAAAGTATAAATGAATGAGGACAATTATTGATAAAGCAGAGGTAGAGGTCTGGTCTTGTTGTTGAACTGGCTGCATTCTAGTGCGCTGTAATCTCATTAGCTGCAGTGTCTTGATTGATTGGAAACTGCACAACAGCTGTTTATCCTTAATCGGCTCCCATACAAATGAAAGTGGTTGTTGACATCTTAGCTTTCTTGACAAAGAACCCTTTTTTCCTCCTGCAGGTTCTTGTGCTGGCTCCGACACGTGAGATAGCGGTGCAGATCCATTCAGTTGTGATGGCAATAGGCTGTGCCATGGAGGGCCTCGAGTGCCATGTTTTCATCGGCGGCAGGCCTGTTAGTCAGGACAAGATCCATCTGAAAAAGTGCCATATAGCTGTTGGCTCACCTGGTAAGAGGCCAAACACTGATGGCATAACCTTTTTATGTAATCATCATGCTGTTACTTGAATTTTGTAAGTGACTATATTCATTGTTATGTACACAGGTCGTATCAAGCAGCTTATCGAACTGGGCATGTTGTCCACCGCCAGCATCAGACTGTTTGTTCTGGATGAGGCCGACAAGCTGCTGGAGGAGGGCAGCTTCCAGGAACAGATAAAGTATGATGCACAGAAATATCTGTATTTAAATGTAATGAATGACATGATATGGGAGCAGGCTGCTGTAGCAAGAACAGATCGTTATTCAACCAGAGGTCTTGAGATTGAAGCCTCTCATAACAAATGTATATGAATGAAATACCATAAATGTGTGCCCACCAAATATAGTGCCCATTTGCTCATGCAATATTAATTAATCTATGACTAAATATGTTCATCAACAACCTTTTTTTTTTTCAATTACTAAGACAAGACCATAAGGAGACGGTACCAACGTCATTAACGACTATATCAACATGCAATATTGTTGATGAAAGAAGACGAGACTAAAATGTAGTTTTACAAATAAAAAAATTAACCCAAATGTTTCGTTGGCAAAAAGAGTAGACAATATATTATAGCCTCACAGGAAGGTGCAGCATGAGCAGCAGTTGGTGCTTTGTATGTGTGTCTACACAGAGGGCATTCAGGTGCAGTTGAGTGTAGGTTGCCCACAGTTTGAAGCACTCCACAAATCTTCCCTTTAACATTTATTATTTCTGCCATGTGAACTGCCTTGCTAGAAAGCAATTTTGTTACCTGATGTCATTATTATGTCCATGGGGCACTTTTTCCCCTCTTTTTTTGTTAACAACCTCAGATCCATTTGTTTTATTTTTTAAAGCAAACAGATTGCACTTGGTATGTGTACAGTATTCCTTTAATTTTAATAGGCTTACTTCTTTTATTTCTGTTGTTTAGAACCAAAAATGGTTTGAAAACATTTTATTGTCTGTGTAGCACTCATTGTTTTAAAGAGTATTTGGCCCCAGTAAAATATATGAGCAAAGTAGAACATGTTCCATGTCTGGATTTTTTTCCTTAAATTGATACCATCAGACCAGATCTTAATAATTTAACCTGTGTTTTTTATCGGATTATGAACAGATAAAATATTATTTGAAAGTTTGACTAAAATTACGAAAAATTGACTAGATTGACTGAAATGTTCATTATAATCTGATGAAAAAGACTAAAATCTCAACAGTTTTCATTGACTAAGACTATACTTAAATAGTTCAAGTTTTCTTTGATTAAGATTAGGATGAGGTTTACTAATTGTGATTTAAAAAAAAAAAAAAATAACAAGGACATTTGATACTGGATTAAGGCTAAACTAAAAAATACAGTTGACAAAATGAACAGTAATTGATTGATGTATTTTATGTTCTGTTTGTCCTTTTTATGTCTGTGCTTTTGCTTTGCATGTTTCATGTTTCAGGCTGCCCTAACAAGTCTCTAAAGACTCTCCAACTGGTCCAGAATGCAGCTGCACGCGTTCTGACAAAAACTAGAAAGAGAGATCACATTACTCCTATTTTAGCTTCACTGCATTGGCTTCCCATAAAATCAAGAATAGAATTTAAAATCCTTCTCCTCACTTTTAAAGCTCTTACTGGTCAGGCTCCATCATACCTTAAAGAGCTCACAGTACCTTATGTACCTACCAGAACACTGCGCTCCCAGAACGCAGGCCTACTTGTGGTACCTAGTATCTCTAAAAGTAGAATGGGAGGCAGAGCCTTCAGTTATCAGGTTCCTCTCCTGTGGAACCATCTCCCAGATTCGGTCCGGAGGGCAGACACCCTCTCTACTTTTAAGAGTAGGCTTAAAACTTTCCTTTTTGATAGAGCTTATAGTTAGCAAGCTCCTAGTTTATGCTGCTATAGGCTTAGACTGCCGGGGGACTCCTACCTCCATGATGCACTGAGCTCCTCTCTCCTCCTCTCTCTCTCTCTATCCATCCATTTATATCCAATAACATTCATGTACTATTAATGCATTCAGTAACCTACACTTCTTCCCCGGAGTTGTCTGTGCTTTCTCTTCTCACAGGCAATCTGGGCCTGTAGACGTCCGGATGACAGATTCCAGTCCCGGACCTTCTAGCGTCAATGTTTATTTTCAATGTGCTACTCTCTCTCTCCTATTCTTCCTCTCTCTCCCCTCTACCCCAACCGGTCGAGGCAGATGGCCGCCCACTTTGAGCCTGGTTCTGCCTGAGGTTTCTTCCTGTTAAAAGGGAGTTTTTTCTTGCCATTGTCGCTAAATGCTTGCTCATGTGGGAATGTTGGGTCTCTTTCAAATTAAAACTTGAAGAGTACGGTTTAGAACCTGCTCTATGTGTAAAGTGCCTTGAGATAACTTTGTTGTGATTTGGCGCTATACAAATAAAGATTGATTGATTGATTGAGTTAACTTTGTAACATCTGTTCAGGGACTACAGATTAAAAACAGCCTCTTGGCACATTTTAACAGTGTCTCTTAATGTGCACTGACCCTGTTAAATAAATAAAATAAATTGACAAAATCGCTCATCCATCTCTCTCTTCTTGACACTCGTCTACAGCTGGATCTTCTCCTCGCTGCCTGTCAATAAACAGATGCTTGCGCTCTCTGCCACCTACCCAGAATCCCTCGCTCAGCACCTTACCCGCTACATGAGAGAGCCCACATTTGTCAGACTCAATCCCAAGGACATGGGCCTCAAAGGTGAGCCTCTTTGTAGAAGTGGAAAATATTTTACTTTAAGGGTTCGAAAAGCAGCAAAATTACTTTATATTAGACAAATAAAAGGACAATTAAATTGTGTATTTATAACTTAGTTTACATTTTTATACCATACATCTTCAAAACAATGAACTGCTGTCCTGGTAAACATCGACTCCCCAAATCAAGACAACATTGATTGGATAATAAAGTTTGTAGTGTGAAATGTTTTGAGATGTTTTCTCCTGAGAGTGTCAGGTGATGGACAGTAAGCAGAGAGTAACATATAATATATGTTGTTCTTGTGTGCCCCCTGCCAGGTCTGAAGCAGTATTACAAGCTGGTGCAGTCTCATATGTTACCTCACAAGGTGTTTGAGGAGAAGGTGCAGCACTTGCTGGAGCTGTTCAGTAAAATACCGTTCAACCAAGCACTAGTGTTCTCTAACCTGCACACAAGGTAATGCATGATGTCATGTTTTTCCTCCTCTTCAGATGTGCTCTGGATTATATAAGCACCAAGAAAAAATATATCTCCCTTTGCATTGTGTTAGATCTGAAAAAAAAGATGTATCTCTGAGAAGCTGTTTGTTTGTTTAATGCTGTTGTGCTGGATTTCTCCACCCACAGGGCTCAGCACCTGGCAGACACCCTGTCATCCAAAGGCTTACCTGCTGTCTGCATCTCAGGTGAGGCAGGCTTTAGAAAAGTAGTGATATTTGTGTGGAGTGTTGTCATAAATGATTAACCAATCTAGGTCTGCAGTTTAGAATTATTTACCACTTTTAAAAAATAGTTATTTATTGATTAATCATTTGGTTTATTAAACATAAAGCCTTGAAAAAATGCTTGAGAAATGACTAATTAATCCATTATCAAAATGTTAATGATTAATAAGAGTTTAAGCAGTTTAAGAAAGTAAGCTTCTCAAACATTTCATGGTTACATAAAAACACTGAGTATTTGCTGCTTTTCTGTCTTGTGTTAGTGTCTTGTGTGAGCTTTTACTGTTGATCAGACATCACTGTAGGGTCAGGTAACTTGTCACAGGCCTTTTCTGCCATTTATCACATTTCATTGACTAAACAAAAGAATGTATGTACTAGTGTCTGTCGTAGTTGATGTGAGCTGACACAAAGTGACCGTCATGTATCTGTGCAGGTGGTCTGAGTCAGGACCAGAGACTGGAGGCCATGTCAAAACTGAAGCAGTATCAATGCAGAGTGCTCATCTCCACTGATCTGGTGAGACCCACACATCTTCCATTGTACTGAGTTTCATAAATCATCCATCACTCGCATCAGTCTGTTTCTCTTCTGTGATCCTTGTTGTTTTTTTTTTCTCTGTAAGACTTCCAGAGGTATAGATGCAGAGAAAGTAAACTTGGTGATTAACCTGGACGTGCCGCAGGACTGGGAAACCTACATGCACCGAATTGGACGGGCTGGCCGCTTCGGTTAGTCTCCGATACAATTCTGTTTAGCAGAAGAAAGCAATCACAGGCAACAGCAAGCAGTGTTATTTAATATTCAGCTTTAACACCTCGTCACGTTCCAGTTAGCCAGACAAGATACATGACTGATGACAGGGAGCAGGGGGAGTGTTTGTACTGGATGTCACTCAAGGCTAAAATACTTTTCCTCCACTGACTCCACTGATAATTATTTTGAACACTGATTATTCAGTTGTTTTAAAGACGGCTGTTCTTTTCTATTAGTTTTTAAACAAACTAAACAATTACGTTTTTTGATTGATTGCCAAATGGGAAAAAAAACCTGTCACACTACACAGACTTAAGACATGATTTTGTTCAATGACATACAGCGATCTTATGTTCTCCCCTGGTGTTATAACTTGTATAAAACGTCTTCTCTCATCTTTTTGCTGCTTCAAATTGCTTGACCAGAGAGCATTTTCTAACCACATCAAACAGCATTTGGACGATTAGCTTGAGTCTCTGGAGTATTAGCATGTTTGACCCCCACCTAGCAAGGTCAATAGGTTCCTTATCATCTGCATTTCATTAGAATTACCTTGTTTTGCTTGTGCATTGTGTCAGAAACAGAGTGTAATTAGCGTGCACTTATTGTCAGAGTTTGTTTGTATTTGCACCTGCCGCCCATTCCCTCTTATGTGAATGGGTTCTAATCAGGATAAAATTTTCATTTGTAGGCACTCAGGGGCTCGCTGTGACCTACTGTTGCCATGGCGAAGAGGAGAACAAGATGATGGCCATTGCTCAAAAGTGCGGCCTGAGTTTGTCTGCATTGCCATGTGAGTCCCGTCCACGTTAAATGCTGCATGTTTGTTTAAAGAGAGGAAAGCTATGAATATGAAACCATTATTTAATGTTAAAGTGGAAAAGTAATTTCAGTCTCATCTATCTTCTGTCCTTATAGCCACCATAGAGCCTGGGTTGATGGATGAGCCTTGTGACTGGGATGTCTGCACCGAGGCGTCAACTCCAGGCCCTCAATCCCAGCTCTTCTCCAAGACAGACAAGAGGAGACGTGCCAAGGTCGACATTCCTGCTGCTGCTGCTGCTGCTACTGCTGCTGCTGCTGCTGTCGCTGTCTCAGTCACGGATCAAACTGTGGAGCATAGTGCTCAAAGAAAGCCGGAGAAGACCCATCCAGCAGCCAGATTGGGAGCTCACCGTGACGGGAATCCTAGAAAAGTGTTCCCTGCAAAGGACGCTCTCCCAGTGCCCACTCGAAAAGAGCTGCAAGACGCTCTGCCAAAGATTCCTCCGCTCAGCTCGTTCAAGAGTTGCAAGTCAGGGTTTATGACTTTCGAGGAGGCTGAGCGGGACTTCGAGACGTTCATTACCACCGGTTTAGGGAGATCAGTGGAGTTCATCAGGGAGTTCAGAGGTGGAGAGGACAGCCACACAGTGTCTGTCATGGTTGAGGATGACGGAACTCAGAGTGTCTCACAAAGCTGTAAACGGTGGAAATCTGAGTTTTCACCTCCAAAATCAACTTCTGGTTCTTCAAGCTCCCAATCTGATATGGAGGAGCGCCAACAGGATGATGAGAGACTGGGGCAATTAGATACAACTGGAGGAGGTGAATACAGCGCAGTCATTAAGACAGAAGAAAGTCATAGATCCACTGTTGTCAAACCAAAAGTAGAGCCCACTAGAACTGAGCCTCAAACATCTTATGAACCAAAAATAAATCACCAGAGGATCAGTGCAACAGGTGGCAGAGCTTTTTCTCCACGTGAAAACCATGAATCTGTGCCAAGTTTGACGTCGAGCAGGCAGATGGCTCCAGCACGAACCAGCAAAAACGAATCCAGAAAGACGAAGGAAGAGATTGGAAAACGGAGCAAAAAGGTTTCTGAGAAGACGAGGAGGGAGCAGAGGAGGGAAAGGGATGAAGAAGAACATGATGAGGAAGAGGAGTCGTCGAATGCTGAAACTTACTGGAGAGACTGCTACAGAGCCTGGACTCATTACTACGCCTCCATGTCTCCCTTTCAGGAGCAGGGTTACCAAAGCTACTACAGTGTAGCTCACAACTGGATGGCAGCTTATCGTATGAATGCTGTTTACATGGATGAACTCATGAAATACTGACTTGTCTGACCTGTATTTAATCTCCATCTTATAAGAAAATGTAAATCTTGACATCTGCAAAAAAATGAATTGAAATTGCAGGTGCTGAGTACAAATATTTGCACTTCTGATCTGACATACTGCACTTAGATGTTTTTGAGTGAGTACCTTTCAAAGAATGAATACTATATGCTGTATGTCACTATTACGTTTCTAATAAATTACCAGTATGGAGCACATTTAAAAGTTACATTTCCTTTTTATTTCTAAACATTTACTGTTTTGAAAATATTTTGTCTTTATGTTCAAACTCACAGTATACAGGACCTCCACATCACCAGCCATTAATCTGACCCAGTGTTTAGAGAGGAGGGGTGCAAAACTGTGCAATTTACTATGTGTAATCTCTTCAGCAGGGCACAGCAAGGTCAGACAACTCCACATGCTCCTGATTACTGGCTAATCAACCACTACCTACCTTCTAGCCAATCAGTGCCAGGCAACACAAAAGGCAAACACCCTTGAATAAATTAATTTAAACCAGGAGGCCACTTGAGCTTCTTCTAACCATTTGTAGCATTTATTTGACCAATCTAAATCATCATTATGCAGCAAATGTGAACGCTCACTATGAGCCTCAACACAATGTGGACTGTAACCTGTTGAAGGATTTTTCTGCACAAAAGCACAAAAGGCAGGCTGAGTGATGGATTTGCACACTTTCTTGAACAAAACAACCTGGTACCATGAGAGTCCCATGGCTACAATGTTTCTCATTTTCAACTGCACAGTCTTAACTTTAGCTTTAGTCTTAGGTTTACCCGGGAACTTGTGGGTATGTTGGGTTGTTTTCAGAACCAAGAGTCTCCAGACTTTTAATAACGCGCTGCTGGTCAGTTTGGCCGCCAGTGACCTACTGAAGTGTTCCGTGGACACGCCGCTTTTGCTCTTCTCTTTTCTACGTTATGGGAAGGACAGCCAGGTGTCGGTGTCTATGTGCACACTGCAGCAATTCACCTATGCCCTGTGCAGCTGCGTCCAGCTGCTCACACTGGTCAGCATCAGTGTGGAGCGCTTCCAAGCCATCGCCTTCCCTTTCCAAACCGAGAGGAGGAGAGCGAGGGTCCGCCTCTGGATCCTGTCCATCTGGGCTTGCGGCCTCATCTTGGCCATAGTCTCACTGACTCTCTCCAAAAAAGCTCTTTTTTACATGCTCTGCCGTCCGAACATCTGGGAGCGTGATGACGAGCATCTTCGGTATTCTGATCCGTTTGGACCTTACGTTCTGGTGCCGGTTTGGGGATTGTCTCTGACTGTGATTGTTATCCACTACGTGCGAATATTCAAAGTTGTGAAGCAGCACCGCAAGAAAGTGTTCAACCGGGGAATCCAACTGAGGCCGACGGTGTCAGAGCACGTGTGGGGCTGGCTGAGTGTCTCCGTTTCAGCACCACGGACAGCTCCGCCGGGCCCATGCAGCCCGCCGCCTGCACGCCGGACCGTGGTTTTAGTGGCCGAGGCAGAGGCCTCCTGCGCGGGCGCGCCCACAGGGCACGGCCAGGCGAGACCTCCGCAGATTGTCGGGGCGGTGTGTCTTCTGACACCTGGGGGCAAGGAGCGAAGGAAGAAAAAGATGGAGGGGAAACTGGCCCAGCGTTTTGGGTACATTATCATTGCCTTCACGCTTTTCTGGCTTCCCATGGTGGTTATTTTGCTCATGAACGTCATCTCGTGGCGATACACAGACAGAGTGAGTCGGACAGTTTAAAAAACATTCTTGCTGCAATTGTTCGTACAATAATTAAATAGTTTGAAAAATAAAAATCCTTCAAATAATTTGGTCAAACATGGCAAAACCACAACGTTCAGTCACAGAATTGAGTCAACATCCAACCTACATAGAAAGCAGTTCCAACAAAAGGCAGCATTTTAATTAAGGTATTTTTGATAACGTTTGAAATATTGATGAAAATGTTGATTGAATATTGCATTTTTAATAATGTATCTTAGTGGCAGTTGATTTATTGACTAGCAAAACTGATAATTAATGATGATTAATAAAGTAATTTATCAAGAAAAACAGCTGCTGGTTCAGTTCCCTTTACCACTTTTCTCTGTTTTATATGACTATAAATAGATTATCTTCTGTTTTTTTGGTTGTATCTGGGAAAGTTTATGCCATTTTTCCACACTTTTCTTAATTTTTTCATTGTGAAAAACAAACATAAATCATGAATAAATAATTAATAATATCATACTGTTACTGTTATGCTTCAACCTTTTGAAATAGTATTCTGTGTCATCCTAGGCTCTCCCTTGTGTTTCCCCTAGTTGCTGATGGAGCTGGAGACATCAGCCATAGTGTTGACCTGTGTGCAGGCTGCAGTTGATCCTCTCGTCTACACTTTAGTCACTAGACAATTTCGCTCGGAACTCCGCAAGATCTTCTCCTCCAACTGTCCACTAAAACTGGGAGCTTTGAGGTGCAATACTTTGACATGAACATTTGGGAATTGGATCCCACTAAATATACATGCCACTACCTTGTGTTTGCACACTTATACACACAGTGATTTAGAGGCGGGTGAAGAAGAGAGCCCACAGATTTTGTATTTGTGGCAGATATAGATGTTTTATCAGGCGTTTCACAGTCGGGACACAAGACAAGGTCATAAATAATATCCAACACCTGACAAGATACGCACAGCAGTAGTCTCAACAACGACAGGTGGCATAGGAGGGCAAAGCAAAGAGTGAGAGGAAAACTGACTGAGCCCAGAAAAAAGACAATCAAAGGAGAGTACATAACAGAGAAAGAGAGAGACAAACACCATCACAGACCTCTGTTTTTGTCGTTTGTAAAGAAAAATGCAATCCGTTGACTCTTTTAGCAGAAAGATGCTTACATAATAATTCAAACGGTGTCATTTGAAAGTGCAGCTGACACAAAACAACCTCTGCTGAAACAGGGAAGCAGGAAATAAATCACGTTTAATCACCGTTGTAGCAACAAAACAAACAAAAATACAGGGAACCTCACTTCTGCCATTACCTATGTCATACCCTTGTAGTTTTCAATAGATTCTAAATGTCGGACTTGATACTGTGAATATGAGGTCAATGTCTTAACCCCACTTTTAAAATTACACTGAAAAAGCTCTGCCTGTCTGTGCTTGTCTTCTTTTTTTTTTACTCCAGGTAAATGTGCGCACAGTTTGAATAAACACTAATACTGGATCATCTAGGCAGTTGTCACTGAGTACATGCTACATTACCAGCAATAGTACTAGGTCTCTACTAGCAATACCAGAGGCAAAAAACATCCTGTTCCAACTCTGTAGCATATCTTTTCTTTGGGTTGATACTAACCTCAGGATCAGAGAGAACTAATGCACAACAGAGGAGTCACCTTAGGGTCTTGTGTCGCAATGCACTGATATGATATCAATATGCTATATATTTCCATCCATACTGGCTGATATGATGATGTTATGAGTTTTTTGTAAGAGTACAAATACATGTGTAAAACTGGTTAAGCTTTTCTGATGTGTCCATCTTAAGTTAATTAAAAAGTTTTTTTTTTTTTTTTTTTTTTAAAAGACCATGATACACTTCTCTGCTAAGTTGTTTTAAAAGACTGTGTACTTCTACAGAAAATGATAGTTACATATCAGCTACATATGGGCAGACCAATTCCAGTATTGCTTTTGAAATATGCTATTGACTGATATGGACAGTATGCTGATATATTTATGCATTTCTAGCCCTGTCTGTGTGCTCTTAATCAACATTTTATTTCATCAACGTAGAGCAGAAGTTGATGCTTCTACTGCTGGGACTGAAACTTCTCTTCCCTGCTTTAGTGAAACCCCAGCCGTGGTTTTAATCCACCTAAAGACAGATCCAACTTCTGTCTGGACTCAGAATCCCATTCAAGATGAAAAAAGGCCAACTGAGAGGCAGCAGCTAAAGAGTTAAAGGTCCATAGTTACAAAGGTCTACTTTGATGGGCTTTGATGAGAAGCATTACTAAATTTACATAGTGGGGCTGTAGGTTGAGAGAACAGACAGAATAGCTCATGTTTTTGGTGACAGAGATCTGTGGATGGCTCATCCAAGTGTCCTCTGTGTCTCTGTGGTCACCGTTACAACAGACTTCCCTGCTTTAAGTTCTCCCTTAAATAAAGTAAATAAAATCCTTTGTAACACCAAGGAGGACAAAAAGTACAAACACCAAGTTTCCTAACCACATAGAGTACACATACTCAACACCTTTGAAAAAATGCCCGCTGAGTTTGGGGAAGAAAAAACGTTGACAGCTATAAAGACTACTGAAAGCATACTGTTGTTCACACAGGAGGTAGGGATACAACAGGACAACAACGAGAGAGAGAGAGAGAGAGAGAGAGAGAGAGAGAGAGAGAGAGAAATGCAAAGAGAGGAGAGTAAGGAAGAGAGAAAGACAGAGTGAGGGAGAGAGAGAGAGAGAGAGAGAGAGAGAGAGAGAGAGAGAGAGAGAGAGAGAGAGAGAGAGAGAGAGAGAGAGAGAGAGAGAGAGAGAGAGAGAGAGAGAGAGAGAAAGAGAGAGAGAGAGAGAGAGAGAACGAGAGGACAGCTTCACTGGTTCTGCCAAACGATGGTCAAATATTACAAAATATTCTATTAACAATATTCACAAAGAACCTGGGCTCAAGACAGATTAGTGTCAGAAATTCTCAGAAAATTGCCTTGTGCTTTTAATTGTGGTGGTTTGAATTCAAAATGTCCTTTTTTTTGGTTTCTTTGTTAAAGAATTAAGTTATTTGAGGTCCGTCAGGCTGTAAGAGCCAAAAGGGAGGAGAATAAAGAGGGGGAAATTCAGAAAACTATAAAAACAAATAAATCTGTTTTTACTCCAGCAGAACAGGCACATATTGTGTAAAAGGCTTGTAGCTGAGAATTTTGGACAGAAATGTGTACAATGAACCCTTCAGAGTGGCAGCTAGTCAAATATACCATATACTGAGCCATAGAGACTTCCAGAAGAATTGAAACACAAGTTTTCAGTGAACTGAGACAAACACATTCACACAAACACACACGCACACACACACACATACAGGCACATACCTCCTATCCAAAACGTCACAATTCCTCTATCTAGCAAATATTCACGTACACTCATTCACAAATATGAAACTCATTGGTAATGCCATCATGGACACGCCTACCATATTTCATTTTTAAGGATTTTTCACTGAAGTAGAATTATAATGTTGGACCTGAAAAAGGAATGGTGGCGTATTTATCTATGAACAGAGTAAGTGGACCAAAATGACACAAAACAAAAGGGCTGGGTTAAATCAGTGGAAAATTGATATGAAATGATTATGTTCTGTTTTCTTTCGTTGCATTTGAGCATTGTTCTTTTTCCCTTATATTTCCTGCTAAAAAAAAACCTATGAGAGTCAAACAGGAGCGAAAATCATAAAAAGGTGCTTTGTGCTCAGTGACACATGACTTACTCTGGGAACTCTTGGGAGGCACGCTCTCACACGCCTCCTCATCTAAAACAACTCCCTACACATATTTCCCACTCTTTCACCCACACATACTCGCATACGCACACACATGCATGCCGACCATTAACATGAATGTACTGTATCTAAAAGCCATCCTCCGTTTGTACAGGGAGTCCATGTCGTTACAGTACATGGCCAGCAGAGGGCAGTCTCCACCACGGCCAGACTAGGACTCTGAATGCCTTCTCCTCCATCATTCTCAGTCCTCCTCTGTCCCTCAGTCTGTCTCAGTGAGTCTTTATCTGTCTCTCTGTGTGTGACGTGCCTGCACTCTAGTCTTCACAGTGCGGACACCTTCACAACGTTCTGGTGGGCGGGGACTGTTGGCAGATGAGCATCACCCTCAGGAGTCGTCACTGGCGGTGTGGGAATGCTGATGATTGCTGTGATGATCTGGCTGCTCTGGCAGTTCAGGGATGCTTGCTCATCTACACGCATGTTCAGACTGGAGCGGCTAGAAGAAAAGGAGGAAAGACAAAAAAAAATCAAGGGTTGTTTGTCTATGTTGAACCATTTAATTAAAAGTAAGCACAAACTTATCTCACTGGAGGTTTGAGGACTGAAGTTTTTTTTAAAGTTTTTATTTGGAGAAAGAGACAAAAGCAGAACAAACAGGTGGAGTTTTAATGGTTTTCATTGTTCAGCAATGGCAGCTGTTAGGGCTGCAGTCATGCCAAACAGTTCCATTCTGACCAAATGACCATGTAATGTTTATTGGATGCTAGTGGTGCTGAGTCCATAGGCAATCGACACCGAACTCTAAACAGCCAGAAATTTGCATCCCTCCACAGGAGGGAGTTTGCAGGACTAAAACTAAAGCTGAAAGGTGAATAAATATTCATCATACATTTGTCAAAAGGCCAGAAAACTCCACTGGGACACTCATGTTGCCCTGTCTCTTTGGGGTGTGCAAGTCTGATGTTTTCCAGTGAGTTCACTGTACTTGAAAAGCCGATATATTATTGCTGTTCTATAACCTTTGAACAGACTTTTGGAGTCTTACTGACTTTATGTGGCTTCAATTCCAACTTGTAACCTGGTAATTCAGGAAGAATTTCTGGGATAAATAAATGACTAAAATTATGCGAACCATTCACTGAATGTTGTGACAGTAAATTAGCACCTCGTTGTCAGTTGTCATTAGTTACATGGTGGCTCATTAAGCTAATGTTCGCTGATTGTAGAAAGCCTTATTTATTGTTAATCATTAAGGTTTGAAGTTACTTGATAAGATGTTGCACTACCAGTATGGCTGATGAAACCCCACAGCCACAGGCAAAAAAATCTTTTTATTTTTTGAACCAAAAAGCAAGAAAAACATGATTTATAATGGATCATAGCCATGTTTTCTTCATTGACCTTTGAATACCACTGCTATTGAACACGTTTGGGAGAACTTTATTTTATTAAACACATTATTTGTGCTTTTGCCAAACATCATATACAGATTTCAAAATATAATATGAGGTAGGCTGATGGAAAATGAGCAAACTACCAAAGTAAACAACTCTTTGTCAAAAAGTAATTCTTAAAACGTCACAATTTTATTATAAAGTACATACTGCGCCTGAGTAACCAAGGACGGACTTCTTCCTTTAAACTGATTTCAGAAATGTATCATCATAGCACCTAAAGTTAAAGGACATTGGAGTCTTTTTGTCCTGAGCTTACCTGGTGCTGAGGGGCTGGATGTGGATGGTGCTGAGCTCTTGCAAACCTTGTTGGTGTGTGTGCGTGTGTGTCAAAGGCTGCATGTGTGCTGGGGCACTAGCGTTCGCTAAAGGGGTGTGGTGCTTCTTGCTTCGGCGGGTGCAGCATGTGCCCGTCACGCCATCTTGGCTGGAGAGGGAGGGGCTTCGAGATGGGTAATTCTGCAGCCCTGCTTCCAGGTAGCTCTGCTGGTAATACTGTTCATCCACAAACTCATGGTTCTGCAAACAAAGACAAAGAGACAGATGAGGATGGGAAAAAGACAGAGAGAGAGAGAGTCATAAAAAAGATGGGACATTTACAACATTTATATTTATGACCATGTACTGCATATGGCTTGATATAGCCTGTCATTTTCTGCTTCATTGCCTAGGTCAATATCTTCTCTGAGAAAGTGTGATTATTTTGGGTGTGCGTGGCTCTGTGTGTGTGACATTTTTTTAATGTGTTGAAGCTTGGCTCATAGTCCATAGTCAGAGGTCTTAAAAGCACCTACAATCAATACTTGTACTGACAGTGGATAAAATGACTACTTGTGGTCGTGCAGATAATTATCACTTGACTTTGCAATTCCCCTCAGCTCTATGGAGTTTATCACCTTTTGTCTCATTGTTTTGGTTTTCTGTCGCACAACTTTGCTGTTTTGGTTCTCTGTCACCGCTCTCATCAACATCTTCATTTCAGCTAGCAGGTGTTTTCAGCAAAAAACCTCCAAAATCACATTTTACAAAATTTTTCCCAGCAACAAATGAGAGAAAGACAAAATTAGCAGTTAGCTGGTGTACATATTGGAGCCAAGCTAGATATTAGGCCCAGGATGTTTGTCCATGTTTGTCCAGGAGGACACAAACAAGGCTCCAAATGAAAGCTAATGTTGCTCAGTGTCTGCTGGATGTGTAAATAGGTAACTGTTTGCGAACACATTTGCTGAATCAACGGAAGAGTGTTTACAGCTTGTGGCCAAAAAAATCACTTATTGCAGGTTGAACTAATTCATATTAGCCTTCATGTAGACTATTTTCATCAATATATAGTCTATAGAATGAGTTTGGGTGTGTTTGTGTACACCAGTGCATGCTAGATTGTGAGATTTCCAGGCTGAAATGGACAGCGAGTCTGTATCACATACAGGCAAACGAGCATTTGTCATAAGGGAAATGCAGTGTACCGGACATCACGCTACAGCTGCGCTTGCCCAAGCACATAGAGATACTGCAAATCTCTACTCATTACACCTGACTGTCAGTTATTTTTACCTGATGAGCCACAGCTAGAGAGAAATGTAGCCTAAAGATGATTGCACAGTTTAGGGATATTAAATTACTTAAAAAAAACTAAAACAATTTAAAATTGAATGCATGTGTGATTCTGGAAAAAAAGCAAAAATTGCGTACATTGTTTTTATTCATCATGACTAGATATATTGTTGAAATATAATGGTTGAATGTGTGTGTGTGTGTGTGTTTGTGTTTGTGTGTGTGTGTGTGTGTGTGTGTGTGTACTCACAGTGGTTTTCTCCAGACAGTGCAGCAGGTGGTGGTGCTGGCTCTCTAATAGAGAGGCAGACTTGCTTAACCTCTGATCCTCCTCAGTGGAACTCTGTAGTGACACACATACACACACACACACGCACAACATGAACACTATGCCACATTTTCTTTCAGGAAGACACTAATCAGATGCAGGAGGTGTGTGGCCGGCTGCTGTCTCGGTACCTGGTCTGAAAGGTTCATCTTGTATGGAAGTTGCTTCAGTTGGAGAAGGAGACAAAAGGAGAACAGACAAGTAGAGTTTTACTAGTGTTCACAGTTCAGCACTGAGAAAAGACAGCAGTCAAGGCCGCAGTCATGCCATTCAGACACTGGGCGATTTATCATACTGACTGTGAGAGGAATGTCTACTAACATCAGTGGAGCCAGTGCATTGATCTGTGCTGCAAGGGAGAGTCGCTCCTAATGGATATAGAGTTTATATGTACAATTCATATCAAAATTTCCATCATGGCATTTTGCCTCCATCTCTGTTATTGCAAAGGCTGCCCACAGGCAAATCCTTAATGACTTGTTTTCCATATTCCTTATTTTTCTTTTCTGTTTTTTGTTCTGTTTATGTATGTGAGCTGTATCTGTGCGTCAAAAGTGGGTGCCATTTCTGGTTCTGTGGTGGTTTGGATATGGAGCTCATTACTGACTAGTCATGAGGTAAGTGAGAAAACTGAGTAGACTGATGACTAATGTGGAGCCCTGTGGATCCTCTAAGAACGTGAAGGAACCAGCAAAAAAATAAATGATGCATGAATTATAAATTCATTAATTCCTTTTACTTAAATCTCACTGTATATTTTTTACTAGTCACATTTTTTAAAATAGTTTCAACATTTCCTTTGTGCAGACAAGAAAAATCTAATTTAGAAACAAAAATCTTAAAATATTACAAAATATATGACTTTTGTGCCTGAATACTAATGAATACTCTTTCTCTGATGTAATATTTGAAACAGTTGCCCTTTTAATTTAATTTGAGCAAACCAGAGACCAAGTTTAATATTGTTATATATCTGATAACTGAAGAGCTAGTATTCAGAAAAACACAGATTCGTCTCCATTATTATTGTTATAAGTGTTTTGGTCAGAATATCCTGGGAAAATGTCTTATGTATTATGTCAGAATGCCATCATTGTTTTTGTCAGAGGTGCAGCAGTGTTTCGTATGTACAGGCTTTCCACAGGTTGCATCAGTCTTTCCCAGCAGAATCTGTAGTTGAGCTGTTTATAAAAAACAAAGCCTGAGAATACTGCCCTGATCTTGCATGCTCCACAGCACTGCCGAAAGGCAAGTAAAATGCCATGTTTGGAAGATTTGTAGTAGCAATTTTCTGTTTGTTAAGCGGTTGGCTGATGCTATAAGCAGAAGCTTCTTTGCTGAGAGGGTAGATTCCTGTGCTGATGACTCCGTTCTAGCCAAGACTGCTCACCTGTGTTCACGCTGCTTATCTGTACCTAACACAGCAGTAAAACACAGGTGTTTAGGCTGAGTTATTTCTGTCCCTCTCTATACGTGCGACTAGAAGCCCATATCAGCAATCTGTCTGGAGGCGGTTATGGCTCACTACCCAGGTGGCCACCATACTGTAGAGAGTGGAAACAGCTTGATCTGCCGAGCGACAATACACACTGCGTGGCTCTGCATGGTGCTGTACATGTTGTCAGTAAATAGTTGCCTTAAAATGATATGCAACTCAGACAACAATTCACATTTTATTGAGTGGGCGCATATCTTCATATCAACTTATAAATTGTTGACTTTGGACATAAACTGCAAGTCTGCAGTTGCTACCAGGACTGGCACCTTGTTGCTATTTTTTATCTGACAAAAACATAATGTGATATAGGGAACAAAACACATGAACCAAAAAGAAAATGAAAACCACATTTATTTGAGCAGACAGCACAAGTGAGTGACTGCTCATGAATTTAAATGACTGTCTGTGGAAAGAAGTGAAAGTCTTGAAATACTGGTAATGTTCTATTCAATCATTTTAAAGTTGCATCTGCTCAATATGAAAAACAGGGAAAAAAAGTAATCTTATTGTTTTCATGATAGACAATGACAGACAGTGATGGTAATATCTCTCACATTATTTTGGCTTCAGTATTGTGTTTGTTAATAAAACTACTCTATAAAGTTAAAATGTTCCCAAATTCTATTATTATTATTATTGTTACCTTTATTTATTTATTTCTTTGTTGTTGGTTGCAGTACGCACTCTACACTGAATTAAATAAAACCACATCTTCATAGGATATCAAAATAGATGTTGTGTGTAAAAAATTAAATTACCAGTAAAAAAAAGTCTTGTCCTTAACATATTTTGCAAACTTTGTTACTCCAGACAGTCTTTGATGATGCTGCTGAGTCAGGAGGTAATCTTAATTGTATATCTTTTTAAATCTTATCAAATTTTATAAAGACACCTTATCAGTCAATATTTACTGTAAAAGAAAGCAGTACTCATGACCATTTACTTAAAATAACTGCAAATATAACATACTGGAAATAAAACTTATATACACATGTGACATGTCTGATTTAGTCCTCACTAATGCTACTCAAGAGACACATGGAGAGAGAGGGAGGAAGACGCACTTGTTTTTGTTTTGCACTGTGTCGGCCCTCGGGCTACTCAAGTGTTTGTGAACCGCAACATTTTGGTGAGGCAAGGAACATCCTTGAGTTGTGTTTACATTTCATGTGTTTGCATGTGTTTACATGTCTGCATTGCCTGAAGCCTGTTCCTCAGCTGGGCAGCTGGGCTCACAGACGCTCACATTAGAAGTGCTGCTTATCCAATGAGGTCACAGTTAGCTGCTCTGAATGGACACTGTGTGCATTCTAAGAACTGATAATTAAAGGACGGGAAAGCGAGGCCTGCATCTGAAGACAATAGTGGTTGCCTGCTTTGAAACCCTCAGAACCTTGTTTCTAACGATTGGAGACAGAGAGGTCAGGCTTTCTGTGTCATCAGTAAGTAAGTTAGAAAATCTTGAGGAAAAAGCCAGTGACCTCAGTGAAGCATATAGTGTCTGTGGTTCAGAGAGTGGTCTTACCGTGAGCTCCAGAGCTTCGTTGAACAGGCCGTTGCGCTTGCTGTGGAGGAAGGCATTGGAGCTCCCTGCCTTGGATATTCGTATCCTGGCCAAGCGGGCTTTCTGCAAAAAGTAAAAGACCACCTGGAAGTCAGTACCTGTCCCACATCCTTTATCATGATTGGGTATCATTCTGACACATCTCACCGATTTGAGCTACAGCACTTTCACATGCTTGATGTACAGTATTAATTGAGATCATATGCATCAAATCTAACATGCCACTAAAGCATTCACTCTGATCTCCTGTGATAAATTCACTCTGATCTCCTGTGATACTCATGAATGATTTATGGTGACTACATGATAACAGATTCCTTGGGTTGAAAATCAGTTAGAGCATCAGCTGGGAGTAATGCAGGTAAATCCTGTATGAATTAAGCAGCAAAGTGTCATTCTGCATTTAAAGTACTGAATTGAATGTATTAGGGCCGTTTTTGTGCTGCTACATTAGTGGTTTTGTTTAGCAAAATAAATGAAGGAAGTGTCCGGATCCATAATGCTTTTCATCTTCATTCCTGAGCTGCTATGTTTATGTCGGCTTGAATGCTTCTTTACTCATTACACCTGTACAGCACAGTGGGTGCAGGGTCCAGTCTTTTTTCCCCCTCTCTTTCTCTCCCTCTTGCTTTCATGCTGTCAAATATCTCCTCTGAGGTAGTCAGCAACAAAGACAAAGAAAAGAGGTAAAAACAAGGATGCACTCTGGTCCTTGGAGTGAATTCTTTATACATCGGTAACATCTTATTGTCTACAAGCTTTGACTGATTTTACTCAAATGTCCTTTATCTACTCAATGTGTGTGAAAACATATGAGTGCACATGTGTTTGTGTACACAGGCCTGTGTGAAACGCTGGTCTCAATAAATCTCTCAGTTACTAAAACAACTGCTTTTATATGAGAGTGTAATGTGAGTCACTCACTTCTCTAAGGCCTGCCATTTTCCTGTCAAAGTCAAGAGTTGGGTGTCAGGCTAGGTGGAGCTTCAGAGTGTGTGTATATATCTCTGTTGCTCCCCTTAACACGTTTTAAAACAGGTTGACAAATTCATTGAAGTGAAATTGGTAGAATAATGTGAGCTGTATAAATAATGAGCAGACAGAGAGCTCGTTTAGTAGGGGGCCCATGCACTGCTTGGGGGGTTAATTGGGTGTGCGGATGTGTGTTTGCATATCCCTGTGTGCTTATGTATGCACGTCTTGTCTCCATAGATGATTTTCCATACATATACATAGGAGCCATATAGAGCAGCAGAAATACTAGGCTCAGTAAAAGTATGGTAATGTATGGTAATTTAAGCTCCACCTGTCACTTGAGTTTCATTCAAAACATGGTAATGTTTGTTGACCTACAGGTAGCTCATGCTGTGATTTGGTAATCTTAAGAGAAGCAGGGGAGATAAACAAGAATGCCAGTGAACACACACACATACAAAGAGACTAATCTACATGAGAGCATCTATATCATAAACCCAAGTCCCCTAAAATTGTTTACCTTCTCACTGAAGCACCATGTTTATCTATATTTTTGTCTCTCTCACCTTTCCTTTCCCCCTCCTTGACAAGTTTTCCTCGCTCTCTTTGTGCCCTCACACTCTTAACACCTATGTACATTTGTGCTGCTACAGCATCCCCACAGGCCTTTGGGATAACCCTTCTTTATGTTCTGGCATTGTGCTCAGCTAATGGGACCGTCTCTCCGGGGTCACAATGCAAACAGGAGCCTGTGACTGTGGCGATGGTTGCCAGGCAGCGCAGGGGTAATGGAGGGGATGTTAAGAACATGTCCCGCTAGATTGAATCTAGTCTGATAGATTCCTGGGGCCTTTGGGACCCGGAAGCTTGTGTCTAAGGCCCATCTGTGTTTTCATGAACAGCTTCTGCAGGACAGATTGAGCCTGAATTGCTGCTGAAGCATCACTGAGAGCACACAGAAGTGTAAGGAAACCATAAAAAGAGGACTTTCATTAACACCTTCACACACACACACACACACACACACACACACACACACACACACACACACACACACAGAATACCACATGGAAGGTTACAAAGCCAAAAAGTGTATAAACTGCCTTTTCTTTCACAACGAGACACATACAGTCATGTGTACACCATATATCCACACAGACACAGAGTGTAAACAAAACAAGCTATTTCTTTCCTCACATACAATATTCTTTGAGTCGTAAGTCCTTTCAATACAAAATTTGCCTGTGTTTGCTCCGAAGCACAATACAATTGAATATAAAGACTCCATTTTACGCCTAACATTCCCTCAGTAAATAAATGAAGGTCTAATTAATACATGGAGGACAGAAACGGAAAACAAAAATAATGATGTGGTTTTTAAAAAAATGTATTGTTAACAGTTTTTTCATCATCAAAAGGAAGAAAAAAGGCCTTTAGTAAACAAACTTGTAACTTACAAGTAATTGTCAGACAATGTGTTGTAAGGAGTGGTATTGAAGAATAAGAACCACACCAGAATGTAAATGGACCACAGTGACAGGTATGTTTACGTTTTATTTTAAGTGCTGCAGCTGAGCAGATAATTAGCTTTCTAGCCTGCAATCTGACGGTAGCGGTGCACTTTCCCCAGTGAGCGTTTGTTTGGTTGCCTGTTCAACAAACTGAGGTGCAGGACAAGATGTACATTCATTTATGTAGTAAGTTCGATAAGAAGAAGACTTTAGCAGGAAAGCTAATGTGGGGTGTTGTTCAGAGTCTGTGGCTCTTGGACTGTGTAGCAGAATGCTGTCTGGTTGTTGACACAGTGATTTACACAGCAGATTTGTATGCCATTCTAGACAAACATCTAATTTCAGCTGTATTTTAAGGCAAACAACTTGGAAAAGCAGTACTTTCACAAACCCCAAATTAGCCAACCAATCAGAATAGTGATGCTCAATATCTCTAGTTGAAACTGTCCAGATGTTTTCACACACCCAAGGGCTAATAAGCTGATCCAAATACCCTTTCTTCCCTCATTGTTCCCTATTCTTCGTGCCACAGAGCCACAATTTATGATCAATCGCACTTTCACACAAGATTAAAGCTATACAATGCAAGCTGGCACAAATGTTTTATTTTAACAAAATTCCCTGCCAGATGAGGGATCTAAATTGGCATATCCTAAAATCCTTAAAAATGCTCTACATATCCACTCAGCTCCCATGCCAGGAAGTTTTGTTAGAAGTACATGTTTTTAGTTGAAAGTAAAAGTTAAAAAATTCATGGTACCTTGTGATTTACAGCTTTGGAAGACTGCCCGTATAGGATTGGCTGAGTGAAAAGTGGAGCAATCGAGCTATGAGACCAGATTAGGTTCTGCCTCAGGCCTGCCTTAGAACCATACAAGTGAAAGAGGAGACCATCTGATGAGGAAACACACCACAAACACACGCACTCTCTCTCTCTCTCTCTCTCTCTCTCTCTCTCTCATGCACATAAATAGCTGTGGAGGAGTCTAATTTTGTTTTGCAGCTGCCACTCATCTTAAGAGTTGCTTTTATACATGCTGACATCTCTGCCATGAGGAAATAAGACAGTTATTTCACACACACACACACACACACACACACACACACACACACACACACACACACACACACACACACACACACACACACACACACACACACACACACACACACACACACACACACACACACACACACACACACATCACCTCCTCTGGCCCACAGATATCTACCTCGGTACCAGAGACAGCTTAACCTCAGACTAACACCACTCAGAAACAAAGTACCTCTGCTTAACCTGGATTACCTCCTCTTTATAGACACCAGGAAGATGCCGCTCAGATCTGTTTGCTGCTGTGATGTTTCGTGTTTAGGTTTTTTTTATTTTATTTTATTTTTTTTTTACAAAGGATATAATTCATGGCAGAGCTCTCAAACCCCCTGAGTGAAGTCCCCCGTCCCTCCATCTCTCTTTTTGGTCTGTCTTCTTGCAAAGTGCCGACGACTTTATTGATGGAAGGGCAAAACAATCTGAACCAGAAGTCATCTCCACCTTTTGACTTGAGCATTCTGAGGGAGGTCTAACAACAATATTGAAGTAATTCAGAGCAATGGGAGAGAGACCGAGAAACAGGGAGGGATGGAAAAGCGTTTTTGTTTTGTTTCAGCCCCGAGCCAATGTAAAGCTTGTGTACCACAATAGGCAGTAATTTTACTATTCACACAGTTTAAGGACAACAATCAGAGAAAGATTTCCAATGAAAGTGGGAAAAATAAAATGCAATAAAGATGGCAACTGATTTTCATTGAAGCACAAACCATGATGGGGAGAAAACAATGAGAGATATGTATAGATTCTGCAACTCTATACCTGAAGCTACACTCATGATCTACCGTTAAGGCATTTCAAACAAAGCCCCACGAGTGTTTAATTGTACATAGTACAACAATGACATATTTACTTTTTGTGGTGTGTATTTGAGAATGGCTAACATGTGTTTAGGAAATGTTTGTCAAATCTTGGAATAAATCAAATTGTTTGCTGTTTGCTTAGATGGGTATGACATCACATTTCAAGGTACAGAAAAATGAAATATGTGTCAGACAATGAGACTTAGGTCATTAAAAAAACATCAACACGATGAGCTGCTAAAAACTGATGATTTTGAAGAGCTGACCTTGTTCTTAATCAGACAAATGACCTCTTTCCAGACTTTTAATTATGTATTTTGGCTATGGTGAAGTTCTTTTGTTGCAAATTGTATGTACATTTATGTTTAAGCTTATGAGTAAAATATCTATTGCAATCAACCCAGATTCAAGTCCACGTGAAATATTTTTTCACATAACCAACAAAACAGATCCCCCCCCCCACCTTTAAAAAAAATCCTTCTGTAACACTTGCTCTTTGTGATTCTCCATTTAAATCTTTTAAATCTCTTAAGGTAGGCTTAAGGTAAGCTATTGAGAATATGTAATTAGACCTACCTGAGGATATTATTACCTTTATGCAAAGAAAGTCCAGAGATCAACTAAAGAGTAACCCATGCAGATTGGACACTTTATTTTAGATTCGTTCATGGGATCATGCATCAAGACAGGGAGGGACTTAAACTGAAATTCACTGTAGAATAAAAGTATTGACACTGAAGACTACTGGAAAGGCAGAATAGTGAAGTGAATATATGTTGGTCTTTGGCTGTGTGTGCTGCCTTGCCGCGCACAGCAACTGGTGGCATCCTCGTGTTTCTTTCCTTTGCGCAGTGAGATGGATCAGGGACTGTCTCTCCACCACCGCCCAGATGGATGGCTAATTGTAATGGGAGCCCAGAACAGCTAACAATTAGACCTAAATGAAGATGGATGTGGAGGGGGTGTGGGGAGGGAGGATGGGCAGGGAGGGGAAAAGCATGTGAGGAGATAAAAAAGGGGAGAAGACAGAAGGTAGGAGAACAGACAAGGCTGGAAAATGCTGGGGCAATAATGCTGCACTTCCTCTGCTCAACAAATCCCCCGTCTGCTCGCCCCTCATTGTTTGAGTACTGTGAAAGGCAATCTTGAATGGCCATCCTATTTTACTCCCAGTTAAACGTAGCCTTGTTCTAAGAAATGATCTGAGGAAGAATAGATTTTCTGTGAAATATAACCAGGTGTGGGTAATAAATGCTAAGCAAATGACGTGTTGCTATGGCAAATGACCAGTAACACTTGCTAAATGGTTGGCTTAATGGCTGAGAAGGTCATATGTCATTAAGGTTATGGAGCATTAAAGAACACTACAAGTTATGTGGATGGTAGTAATAGGGTATTGAAGGATATGACATGCCTGAGTAATTCATGGCTGGGGTGGGGCATTAAAGATCACAATTGTCATTAGTAGTGAAATAGCTCTATCATACACCCTCTGCAATGAGGTGACCATCTTTTATAGTGATTGACTGTTATCTGCCAACTTAGAGTCAAAGAAAATTAAATTAATGTGATGTAACATGTAATGAGCTGAACACATGTCTGCGGCAGTTGTTGTAAAAGGGCAGTTAAATCCCTTTCAATTGCTGCTCATTATACAGCAAGATTGGAGTGTACAGTCATGCTGGTGGCTCTGTAAAACTGCACTTGGCACAGTGGTGCATTGAGCCAAATGTTAACATCAGCATACTACTGTGCTTAGTGACACGGCTCTAGTGCTGATGTTTACCAGTTTCAACATCTAATAGTTTAGAGTTAACATGCATTTTGGGCGATCTGATCACAAGTGGACAGCTTTAAGTACGTCTGTTCACACCTGGCCATATGTGTCTCTGCATATGTCTCCAGTGACCGCTTGTGATTGGATCTCACTTCCTTGCTCTATATGCAAATAAATACATACATCATTTCCATTTGCAAAGACCAAATGTGTTCTGTGTGTACCCTTTGTCCAAAGCTGTGTTCAACTTGTTTGATAACAGGATAAACAAATATACAATATATTGTGCGCCCCCTCATGAAAATGAAATGCCCATGCTATTGATTTGATCTAGCGCCAGGTCTGACCAAATATATATAACAATTATAGTGTTAATTAATGTTCTGTGTTTTTATACACATCCAAAAGGTCAGCTGTTACACACACGAACAGTCTAGGTTCATACAGTGAAATAGTTTGAAGTAAATAGCTGTCCTTCTGTTAAATCCTGAGCTCCATATCTATCAACTTGACAAGACAGGGGAAACAGAATTAAACATTTAGCTTCTGAAATAAGTCAAGTGAAAAACAAGTTGTTTTCTGATTGAATTCCAATTGTCGATTTGAAGATAAAAACAGGTTAGGGTTAAGGGAACAGGAAAAATGGACATGCATTTCATTTTTTTAAAAATTCATATGAAAAACGGAAAAACAAAGTAATGTATTTGTTTATCCTGTTTTCAAACAAGTTTAACACAACTTTGGATGGAGTGTACATGGACTGGGAGGCAAATGTCAAATGTTTTACCCATATTTGATCTGTAACCAAAGCATTGGGCAAATTGAAATTCAGACCGGATGATGGCTTTAGATGACAAGTCAGCAGATCTCCAACATTATATATAGATGTAACTAATAGATATATAATTTAATCTCTGAGGACCTTGAATATCGGTAGCAAATTTAATGTGAATCCAATATTTTTTTGTCAGGACAGGCTGGATGGATGTGCTCATGGGAAATGCAGTCTTCATTCTGGGAAAACACTACTGCTTTTGTCCACAGGGGGAGGTTAAAATGAAATATAATTGTAGTAACTTTAGAGACAGAGATCGTGCACAGAGAGCAAATTATAAATGCTCTGAAATATCACACTTGCAAACCTTTCAACCACTTTGACACTACACCTTAATTTGCTGTAGTAATAACGCTCTCAAAGATCAAGGCAATTATACGTATATATATTTATCTATAATTGTGAAAGTATAATTAAGGTTGAAAAAGTGTGTTGAATCACAGTGTTACGAAATGAGAAACCTATCCGTTGGATGCATGGGTGATTAAGCAAATCGCTGA
The DNA here is from genome assembly GCF_963691925.1 of Scomber scombrus. NCBI lineage: Eukaryota > Metazoa > Chordata > Actinopteri > Scombriformes > Scombridae > Scomber > Scomber scombrus. The sequence goes on along the minus strand of NC_084979.1, from coordinate 18,194,852 downwards.
CCTCCCCTGCAGGCTAGCCAGGGAGGCATTCAAGTTCCCTGATAGAGTCATTTAGTACCAGTTATGACAACAGCGCTGTTATGCTACACTGGTCAGTTGGTGGTTACCGAGCAGTGTTTGGGGACACTGCACCACATTGCGGTTCAGTGGAGAATGCACAGGAAGTTGCGACAGACCAAGGTCAGGCCTAAACTGACAGGAAGTATGGTGGGTGTACTTGACGCACATTCACACTCAGACACACACTCAAACAGATGCACGTACACACACAAGCAGATGGACAGACACACACCTTCCTTCCAGCCAGCACCTCATCTGGGTGATAGCTATTTCAGGAAAGAACACAGCATTAGGACACACATCGCCTCCAGCTCTCCCCCCTTCCTACTCTCCCCCTGCCTCCTCTGCTCCCTCCTTCCCTATGGCCTTCTTCGTCACCACTCCTCTCTCTTTTCTGCGTCAACACTGTACATCTCATCGGCTCTACCTTGTTTTTAATCTAGATAATTTCCCCAACCTTCTAACTCTCTTTCATCCCCTGTGTGTCTCTTTTCCTCCCCGCATACTTGGATGTGTTACACCAGAGTCTTGCTTTCCAGACAAGGTTACGGTTAGTTAAGACTGGGCAGCGGTCAAGCCACGGTCGAACTGCAGGACTTTAAACAGATTTAAACTACAACCAGAGCATGTGCCGAGATGGATGGCAGTAATCACAGAGAGTGTGAGAGAGAGAGAGAGAGCAAGGGAGAGCAAATAGATGGAGGCAGAGGAGCAGAGATGAGAGGAGAAGCAAAAGGAGTGAAAAAAAACCTTGCTAGGAGAAGTGTGAATGAACGCGATGAGAGAGAGAGGAATGGAGTCTGAAAATATGTGTCAGTGTGCGCATGCCTGCCAGCTCCAAATAAACACACTACTATCTGTCTCAGGAAAACAAAAACTGTCAAGGCTTCACCTCAAACTATGATTACCAGCCCAGTTTTGTATGTCCGCCAGCTGATGCTGCTAACCAGTTCGGCTCATGGCCACAACATGATTCTTTCAGGGTCTTGAGGCCAAAGCTCTAACGGCTGGGATACTAAAGGAAGATAGGATCTTTAAACCTTCCACAGTTTAAACATGAGTTTACATAATCCGTTTATGAATTTCTGCCTGTTTGTGTTTTTGTTGACATACTTAAGAGGATAAAATCTGTTCACAAGGACAGACCAACAAAAGAAAATCATGCAGAAGGGGGTTATTGCTGATATTCACTTCTTTGTACAGATTATTTTAGGATTAAAGCTTGGGGTTTTTGGGATTTTTGGAAGTAATGATAATGGTTAGATGTAAAAGGGGTACGTTGGTTATTTTACATAATCATAAGAGTTTTTTTCTTAAGTCAGAACAGCAAGTTGAGTTCAGCTCAGGTCATGTATTTCTATCGGATCCAGAGAAGGCTCAATATTGTCGTTTCAGTGTTCCCACATGTTTAGAGCTGTGAGTGTAACCCAGGTTATTTTCTGTACCTGCACTTTACAGATGTCCCTTAAACGCCTCACATGCAGACTATTTACAGACCCTACAATTTACAGATGTCCCCTAAAAACCTCACATGCAGACTATTGACAGACCCTACAGTTTACTGATGTTCCCTAAATGCCTCACATGCAGATTATCAGTACACACTGCAGATGATCAATATGGGGAGAAACAACTAAAAATAATTGATAAAAATGTAGGCGATGAAATGATGAAAATGCATGGGAATTGAAAAATATAGTGGTAAAAATGGATGTGAAATGAAAATTACAGTGATAAGTTATCAAGTAATTTGACAAATTTAAAGCCAATTTGATTTAAACGGCTGTGATATGATAAAAACAGAGCCATGTTTCATAATTTTCCCCTCTTATGTTTGTCATTCATCATTCACAGTGCAAAATTGCCATTTATCATATAAGAAACGTGGCCTCAAGTTATGGGAGTAACAATAATAATTAAACAAAATGGAAGTGATGAAAAAATGCTTACAAATAGACACAGAAGCTTAGATATAGAAACAAAGGTAGGACCTGAATCTGAATACGGTATTTGGAAAAGCACACATAGTGAGTTTTTACAAATACATGTTTTGTACAAATATTTTAATAAATTGTTTTTGGGAAAGGCTCCCTGCCCCAAGTTTCTACAGTATATCTAAGCTTCCCAGCAGGCCAGGCATGCATGCTGAGAGCCAAAACCTCAATCAGTTAGTCAGCGGGCATGGTTTTTGATTGACATTTTGGGCGAAATAACAAAATGACAAAAATTGCTTGCTGTTAACAATAAACAGCAGTTGGCTATTGTGAATGATGAACACAGCCCAGTTAATTATCAGAGCACACACAGTTTCAAATAAAATATCAATCAAATGTATCCAATCATTTGAGAATGTATTATTTTTTCAATTATTTTTTGTCATTCCCACCCTTTAGACCAATTTCCTTAAATGATAAATGGCAATTCTGTGTTGTAAATGATGACTGTAAGAGGGGAGAAAATTTTCAATACTGTTTTAATCACATCACCTGAGAACTCAATTTTTCATTTCACATCCATTTTGACTGCTCTGTTTTTCATCACTTCTATTTTTATCAATTGATTTTTGTTACCTCCAGTCCTCATATGATGTTCTGTAAACACCTCACATGCACACTGTTGGTCGGTGGTACAATTTACAGATGTATCGTAAATGTCTCAATTGCAGGTTATTTGTAGAAGATAGCTATGCAGCTGCACACATAAAAGCCTCTAGTCCCCACTCAGTTACTGCAGCATGCAACTCAGACAGATTTTATCTACCTGGGTGGGTCTTACCTGGAAATGCAGAGATTTAACAGATTTTGTCAAAAAAGGTTTTTACAAGAACATCAAAAATACTATTATTACTAAGATTTTACATCTGTGGCTCCAAGTACTATAGCTTTGAGTTGTGGCATATCTAAAGGAAAATTATGTTAAAATCATATAATTTTGTTTTTAGAGTAAAAGATTATGTTAATTTAGATCAGCCATCAATCATTAGTTTCAGGGAAGAGCTGAACCCTGTGGAGTCCTCTAATCTGGGGGCGAGTGACGTCTGAGCTCCCCTCTGGGATGGAGCTCTGGAAGTCCCAACCTCTGGGGCCCAGTTGAAGGGAAATAAAACTGTGTTCACCTGCATTTTTTGCGCCCGCCGTTTGTCTGCTCTCTGGTTCTGGTGATAGATGCGGCTAAAGTTGGACACGATGACAGGGACAGGCAGGGCAATTACCAGCACGCCACTCAGAGAGCAGATTGAACCAAAGATCTTCCCCGCAATCGTCTTAGGAACCATATCTCCGTACCTGCAAAGGGGTGACAGGGAGAAAGAGAGAATAAATTTAGTAAAACATTATTACAATTTTAATAAAATTCGTATGTGATAACTCAACCTTTGAGTCACAGCCAACTGAGGTCATTCACATCACACACACACACACACACACACACACACACACACACACACACACACACACACACACACACACACACACACACACACACACACACACACACACACACACACACACACACACACACACACACACCCTGTCAGCCAGTTAAAATTACTGCCCATTCATTCCTCTGGTATGAGGCATTCGTCTTACTTTTTTAGACCACTCATATTCCATTCCCACCAGAATAAAGCATGGCCTGCTGACTCCCACCCCAAGAGAGAAAAAGAGAGGCTCCCAAACCTCCTCTGTCAATGACTGGCACAGTGAAGTCCACTGAGTCATTCAATGAGGGAGCAGATACTATTAACCTTTAGAGAGGAGAAAGAGGAGGACACGGTGAATGCCAGGGACATTTCCAAAAAGTAATTTACCCCCATTCAATCTGAAATATTTGCAAGTCAAAAGCAATATTGTCTTTAGTTCAGAAGACAGTCAAAACAATTACAATAACTACATTACTATATTTTTTTCCCAAAGCAGAAGCCATACTGCTGGAATCAACAGTGCAAGGAAAACTAAGACAGACGAGAAGAAATTTAAAAGCTCAAAAAGCACGACTTAGTTGGAAAAGCAACCTTTACCTCTAATGGCGTTCATTTCTTATTCATGAGAAAAAAAGTGCAGGTAATTTGTTCTTGTTTTCCAGCTAAACAAGAAATTCTACTGAATTTATTGGAACTGACTGCAAATAAAACTGAAACAAATAGCCTTTAAGCATCATATGTAATTATGTACAGATTATTAGAGGAGAAATGTTCATATTAATATGTCAATAAGGTAGCAATTTGAAAACAAATATTTTGTTAGTGAGCTGAATAAACCTGTGATCCCCCAACATCAAGGTCGGAGGCTGGGAAGGATTCACATTAGAAAGTGCACTATTATGGAACTACATTCTCTGAATTGCAAACAATAACTTTTCCTTTACTTTTTAGTGCTGAAAAATTACTTTGAAGTCTTGCAAATATTCAGAAACGTTGCTAAATAGCACCTATCAAATTCATCCACTTTGACAGATCGCAGAGCATAACACTAGTTGTTATTTGAGGACTTGGCAAACAGTCCCCTGGAGGCTCTCCGTAAATGAACAATAATCTGCTTAAGAAGTTGTGCTTGTGATAGTCGTTTTAATAATCTAATGAAGCACTTTTGTCACAGTCTGGTGGAGATAGTAAAACACAGAATGGCAACACACAAACACACATAAACCACAAACAAACCCATTTAGTTAGTTTTGGGGAAGGAGATGAAACCTCATACTCATTTGTCACAAATTTCACGAAAAACAAGCCAAATATTTTCGCATCAACAAAGCAAGGCACTGCCCACACACAGTGAACCATTGGTCCGCAGCTATAACTGAGAGCATACTTACAGAGAACATTCATCGCCCTTTCGAAGAAGTTTAATGGCCTTTCTACCCAAATTAGGCAATAACAATCCCATCAGTGGTACAAAGGCCCTATCACTACGAAACATTTCATCTCCTCCCCTCTTCAGAAGACGTTTCCATTAGGAGGAATGAAAAGCTAATCATATTCATCTGCAAGCCTTCTTTAATGGGCCCCTATCAGATTGCCTGATAGAGGCCCTTCTCTCCTAATACTACAGTCAATTTGCCGCTCCCATTTAGTCAAGCTGGCCTGTCTCTGATGATACCATCTCTGAGCCATTATACATGGCACAGCGATAAAGCTGGGCTTGCACACATTAAAGAAAGAGAAAGCAGTAATAAGTGGTGTGAGGTTGTGCATATGCGTGTGTGTGCATGTGATCAGCGAGGTTAGATGTAATTTCTTCCCCTCCTGTCTGGATAACTGCCAGGGGCTGTTTCTAACTCTGTGAGGCAACATTGAGGGTGGGGAATGGGATGGAGGTACATGTCTCAGAGAGTAAGAAGATGGATAAGAAGCAAAAGGGAAGTATACTGGTGGGAGAGATATTTTATCAGCAAACGTAGTGTACGCAGGGGGATTTTTCCTCTCAATCAGCTTTTCTTGCTCATATCTCACTCACACATATCTGCATAAACACACACAACCATGAGTTTGCTGTGTACTATGCATACACTCACATACAAAAAAATACAGGATGAATGCGCATATCACAAATGTACACATAACCAAGACAGGTGGGCAGGTCAATCCTCGGTCAGGGTTGTGACAACCCATCCTAGGAGGGCCAGGTCTCTCTTGGGGTTATATTAATAAAGTCTAGGAAGGATAGATGGAGGGTTATTGAGTTGGCCTGAGTGCTCTAGTGAAGGTATGTCTGATGGATGGGCTTAACAGAGAGATGGTCTGAGGGCTGACAGACACACAGATTTGTGATGATGACAGGTCATGTCATGTCAGGTCAGGATAGAGCAATTCATCCCTTTAAATTCCCACTGATGAACCCTGCCAGTATACCGGTAAAATACAAGTAACCATGTTCAGGATAGGAAGTTTCTACTAAAAAGAGAGTTAGAGGAAGACATATGAAGTGTTAAGGGTTGGGTTTCCATTTACAGACCAAATCCCATGTGATTCCTCTGCAATTTTCCTGGAGGAAATTCTTTTAACCAGGGTTTGCAGTAGGCTCACTGAAGGAGCCAGGACCTTTCAGCACCATGGAGAGCTGCTATAGCTCCTTTCTATAGTGCACGCTCACACACATTTTCACACTGCTGAAAACTAACATCTGTCTGCAACACGGTTTACTACATATGAATGTAGTATGTAGCCTACAGTGTTAACAGTCTACATTTCTTTAAGTTTTCTGTTTAAAAATGTAAACAAGTTCAAATATTGTGTGTTTTTAAATATACTGCATCAGGATTTAGATATCATATACAAAATCATATAAAATGAGCTAATTGATATTAGTATGTTTGAAGTATGTTTGTTACATCAGACAAACCTCTACACATGTGCAAAACAACTATTACAATTTATTATTATATTATTTATTCATTGTTTGTTTTCAATTAAAATGTCTTTCTAAGTATACATTTGTAAAATACCGTGACATTGTGATCATAAAATGACAATGTGATTCTGTCAAAAGTTGATAAAATGATAACACAGTCCTACTTACATAAAAATACTCAGTGTCATGGTGGTATTGATTTAAAATATAGAAGATGAAGAGTCATTTCAGCATATTTAACAATCCATATTTACAACAGGACTCCGTTATGAAAAATACATTGTGTTACAACAGCGGCCATAAATGATGATGCCTCATAAAAATATCCATAAGAGGTATCCCATTTTTATTGGGTAACATGTTGCAAACCAATGAAGCTTAGCTCTTTTGGGCTCCGTGGAATGAAATATTGCCTCTCCAGGCCTTTAACCCTCAACCATCCATCCATCTGTACTCTCATCTGACATTTCATGGCCAGTCACTCAGATGGAAGTAACTCTGATGACACATGGCTCTTCAGGGATGGGACAACCATCTATAATCACCCCCACAAATGTCACCGCAGGAAAGCAAATAAGGAGGGGGAGGAACAACAGGTAGGGGGAAAGACAGATAGACATATAGAGAAGAAGAGGAAAAAGAAAAAAAAGACAACAAAAGGAAAAAATGACAGCAGAAAAAAGAGAAGTGTAGAAAGAGACATAAGGATTCAGATAATATCAATGCTAGTATGCTGAGAGGTTTGATAGTTTTAGTTAAATATTCCTCAAAAGATAGTTATTGTGTCGTAGGACAAAGGTGTCTCATTGGGAGAGTGCTGCTCCACGATCCTTTGTAGAAAGAAAGATACAAACTGTATAGTTGAAATGCAACACAAAACATGTGCTGAGATATTTCACGACAATTACTGGTGAGTTTCATCAAACTCGCTTACAATTGGGGAGATCTGCCATTAACTTTTAAATGGTGTACATCAGGATTAAATGCAGTGGCTTATTCACGTTACTAATCATTACTACAACTGTTTTCACAATTCTATGAGCAATGTTGATTATTGTTTCCAAACAAAACACCTTTAGATGGGAGGTGTGGGTAGGCAACAGTGATCTTTGATCCATTCAAAACAGTTTGGTACAAAAAGTACCAATTTGACTACACACTCGCCTTGCACCAATCAAACAAGCCATTCAGTAACCGAGGCTACAGGGATAAAAAGAAAATAAATGTGGCTTTCACAGTGAAAACAGCACTCACTGAATGGAATTTTAATTGCTGCAATGACCTTGTTTTGAACAAATCTAATATAGAAAACTAGGTATTGTGAAAGGTGGGAGCTACATCAACAGCTTAAATCTAAAACTTGATGAGGGGAAATGACAGAAGAATGTTCCTGGCAGCCACCTTTAAAGCTGCTCCGGTGCATTTACTGTCTTTCACCTCTGTGTAATGCTTCCGTTAGCCACCTCTTATCACCTACAGCAGGAAAACGGCTAAAGTAACCTTTTGTGTTCATTGTACTGTAGGTGGGTCATCAGGGCCTGCAACTGTATTAGGCTGAAATGAACCATTGTATTGCTGTAATATGAGGGACATATTTAAAATGTGAATATGACAAAAGTGCTGTGACAGCATTTCAGCTCCACACGCTCACGTGTGACTTCATGTGCAGGACATTTCATATTTGTGGGACGTTGCAATTGCAATATGTGCATTGTTATGTATGAACTTGCTAAATGCTTATGGTGCATCATGAAACTATTTTACCCATCACAGTGTGCTTTTGTTTGTATGTATGCTAGGGGCATACTGTTGGAGCAGTTGGAGCTATGTTTCCTTTTATAGAGAATGCAGCAAATAACCATCTGTGTCTGACAGTAAAAGGATTATAACAACAACATTTCACTTGACCAAAGAGTAAAGAAAAACCCTTTGCTGCCAGCCCAACATTTTAGCTGTATTGCCCTGTGACATCAGAATAATGAATCTATTCTAATATAGGCCACATTATAAGGACCAGGGTTTTCTTTGTCATCCACACACAAAGGAAACCACAACTGGAAGCTTCTGGCAAAAAACTATTTCTTTGCCCTGCAGGTTGAACTGTGAGGCAGACATATAGGTTATTTCCTCATTTACATTTGTCAAGTGATGAGAAGGGAATGGGAGAAAGAAACACAGATAAGTTGATAAAGTGAAGGGCATTACTCTCACACTGCACTGCACACAGAGGAAAGGTCATTATCATCACTCACTTCACAACCAATCTTATGGTGAATCACACTGAGGGATTACCACCATTTCTCTGTAACAGACATACAGTTTGCTACAATATGACTGGGAAGGGACTTCCAGTTTCAACCCAACACTGACTTTTCACAGGTATGTAGTTTATATTTACTTCTACCATGAAGTCTAGTGTAGGGTTGACAAATATCTTGCCAAAACAACTTTTTAAGGAGTGTATTGCTGCAGACATTTATAGACAGTAACTATTTTCTAATCTTTGGAAAGTGGTCACCAGCAGAATAATTCACTCTAAGCCATGTGGTCATTAACAAAATAATGCACTTGATCAACTCCCCAAAATATTATGGAAGGGTTCTTAGCCTTGTGTCCTGTTATTTTACAATATGGCATGTTGTGGATTATCCATACAATCCAAAAGTGTGTATTTTAAGTTAGCAACAGTAGTCTATAAATGTGTACATATTGTGGTTCTTGCTGTTTTGGAATTGTTGGGGTCTCACAGAGGTAGTTATCTGAATCCAGATTAAGAGGACAGCATATGGAAAGATTAATCAGAAACCATAACTATGCTGCAGACAGTGCTTGTTATACCTATTGAAATTTACATTAGATGGTGGTTGTACCACTGCTGACCGCTGTTTGTAATGTGATCTCTACTTCCTCCTAATGATGACATCAGACTGATTGTGCATGCCCACAAATCTTTGTTGCTATGGCTGTTTCATGGGTCCACTTGCATATTTCAGATTGGATTTGGGCTTGATATATAATGTACAGATATATTTGAGAAGTTTTCATTTTGAGGAAAGAACGAGAAGTGAAATTTGACTATATTTTATTAGGAAGCAATTGTAAGTTTGCTAAACAAAGCTACCAGAATCAGAACCAATCAGAACAGTGTGGGCTTATAAGGAGGGGGACCTTAAAGACACAAGAGCTAAAACAGCCTGTTTCAGACAAAGGTGGGACAGAGGGGCTGCATAAAATAACCTGTATGACATTTTGTTTTGAGTTTTTTGAACAGTAAGTCATGCAAATAATTCCAGTTGAGTCCCTTGAATAAACATATAGACCCGGTAATGTGTATGATATATCCCCCCTAAGGAGAAGCATATTTGTAACATTTCAGCAACTGGTGGTTGTCACTTTATCACACCGTTGAGCTCCACCACATTTCCCATATTTGTCTTTTTCATGCTCCAGCAACTAACAGCAGTGAGTAGTAAACCTAATTCTTTTGAAACCTACATGTGATGCTACAGATGCTGTTTTTGTTGACCAAGAGTTTTACCATTAAGCAGCATGAGTACACTTACTTGCCAGGATGTCAGTGAACAATAACAAGTGACCCTGTTACAAGCTTTGCTCATTTGTGTGTGAGCATGTGTGTGCATCTCTTTGTAATTAGCGATTACCAGTCTGCTATAATCAGCATGCTTCAGTGAATCCACTTCCAAGAGCAACTAGAAAGCGAAAACACAATTACCAAAAGAGAAGGAGCATAACAACATTTAAATATGAAATATATCAGAGGAAGGATGAATCCCCAAAGCTTGCACTACTGACTGCTTGGATAGTGCCTGATTCACAGGAAATAGTACTGCCATTAACACATTTGTGAATCTGCCTATGTGCATGTGAATGTGGTTATACATTATAAGCAATCCTGATAAGCATATCTCTACAGGGAGTGAAATACTTTCAAGACTTGGAGGGCTGATACGAGTGGATGTTTGGATAAAATCAGTAATGGCTGTTGGTAATTGAAACAGGAACCCATCTATCTCTGCAAGCTTGGGTACACTGAGCATGTACCCAATAGTGTGGCAGTGTAGCAGAGGAGAGGAGGAGAGAGGCTGAGGAGCTGGGGCACAATTACCTTGATATGTGGTTCAATTAAGCTGCTAACAAGGAGTAACCGTGCTAGGTTGAAACATGAATCTCAGGAGAAATGTTTGAATTCTAAGATTAATCTCTTTTGTTGGATGCAAGACAACAACAAAATAGTTGCAAGTTTGATTCACTTGAGAATTGCTTGTACAACAACAGAGTTACATGCCTCCAATAGTGTGTGACGTTACAGTCAGAAGTAAGGAGAGTGGTGGGGAGAGAACAAAAAAAGAGACAGCAATTATAAAGTCTGCTACAGAATTAGAGCCAAGGCGATATAATGGATGTTAGATTATGATGGTAGCAGAGTCAGAGTGTGGTTCAATTCACCACTTTGCTCCACACTGAAATACTAACCGTTAGATAGACTGAAGTGAAATTTAGATATGATATCTTTATTAGATTTATTTAATCTTGTTTTGTCTTCAGATAGGTTGATGTCTGGAAGAAGAACTCTGCCTTTCTCTATTTACTTGTGTGTGTGTGTGTGTGTGCGTGTGTGTGTGTGTGTGTGTGTGTGTTGTTTTCTTCCTGTGATGTCATTATTAAAAAAATATGAAGTATAAAAAACGGGATATTACAGTGCAACTATTTACTTTAGATTACATTTTTCTACCTTCTTTTCAATTAAACTTCTGTGATAGCTGTGGCCTCTCATCTGCCTTGACAAAGAAGTACACCATAACTGCAGGACTGTTATAACTGGAGGCTGTATGTTATTGTTCTAAAATTGAATATACCAGGATTTCAAAGTGTTATAATTTGATCTGAACTGTACTCTCTACTATGATTTTTTTCTTTAATGTATTTTTTTGGTTAAAACAATCTTTCCACTTCGCTTCAATCCTTCCACATCCTCCCTGTGCTTGACCCCTGCTGTAACTAATGTTCAGAGATGAAAAGAAGCAAGGCTGTGTGGAGAGATAAGGCTAGCACTGAGAGGAGAGATAAAGAGAAAGGTCAGAGCCTGAGAGTTCATGGAGTCATTTCCGCTCTGCAGTGAGCCCACGGTCCTAACAGCAAGGTGACCGATGGGCTCATACCAGCACAGATTTCACACAGGGATCAAAGAGAAAAGGGAACAGACACAGAAGAGAAAAAAAAAACATTAAAAAGAAGGGAAGGCGAGAGAAATGCAAATGTGGAAAAAGAGACTGTAGTGAGGAAGAAACAAAAAGGGAGGGGGCACTGCTGTGGGCTTCAGGGGTGACCCCGGCAGAAACAGAGACTAAAGGAGACAGAGGGCAGAGAGATAAATTGATAGAGAGAGGAGGGAGAATAGTAAAGCACATTTCAGGACGTCAACCCTACTCTGCCTTCCATTCAGGTCACAGTGATTGCATTTGTTGAACTTGGTCAGACCATTTTTTTCTGTCACAGTCTGGGTGTGTTTCTGTGTAGTTATGTGGGTTTTATAGTGTGTGTGTTTGTGAAGCAGAGTGTGTGTGTGTGTGTGTGTGTCTGCAGTCCGCACATGTGGTTACTGTCCCTGTGCATTGCAATTTTTCATTCTTTGTACTCCATGTGCCTGCACTGTAATACAATAACATCAAACTCTATGGTGATTCTATTATTTTTCTACCGATTTTTCTTCATTTCTGTAGTTCAGCTCTCCACAAGCGAGCTACTGCCAGATTTTCACAGCCCAATTCAATGTCAACGCGTCAATAAGTAGCCAAACAAACTCAATATAAGAAACCATCTCAGAGGCACCCAGTGGTGCAGCAGGTCTAGAATGATTAAACAGACTAAAGTATCAAACTATTGAACTTTTTCCCAAAAGGAGATGGAAATTAATTAAGCTCCGGCCCACTGTTTCTGCCTGCGCTCCCATGTGACATTTTCCTTGCTACATGTCCTGTAGCTCATGGACTTTGCTGATTAATTTATTGCTTATCCAATCAATTAAAATAAATCCATAAGAACTAACATAAGATCAAGTAGTGTGAAATGAAGAAAAATATATAAAATAAAGTAAATTATGCTTCCATTGCTGTATGTCTCAATACAATATTGGTCAACATTTAGTTAATCCTTACCCAAAAAACTTGAATATTTTCTTCATCATTCACCATTTCAATGCCTATACCAGTCCTTGCTCACTTTGATGCTGCCTGTTGTCATGGGGACCTCGGGAGTGCTACAACGCTGAGCAGCATACAGAGTGGCTTGTCACTGTGGTTAAAAGGGTTACATTAACATGAGCGGCGGGGTTACATTAGTGGTAGCAAAACACATTTGTGTTCGCAGGGCCAGCACTGTTAGCATTTACTGCTAATCTAACAGAGCGGGGTTGAACACTGAGCCAGTTTGGTTTAAGTGTAATTCATACTCGACTGGTTTCTGAGAGCCACAACTTCAGAGACACTTTTCTAAACTGCACATTACAGATTTAAAAAATACATTTCAGTTCACACAACCAAGGCTCTCAAGTTTCATGAAAAGTTTGGAGTGAGATCTCGACTCGAAATTCTGTGCGTTTTGGCCAGTTGAACTTTACATACTGTTCATAACTGACCAGCACAAATAGAAATGAAAATAATGGGTTTATCCAATAAAAGACTAATTCAGCTAAATAAAATTAATTGTTTTATCTATACATTTTTTTTTAAAACCCAAATGGATCAATAAGAAAAAACCATGAGCCTCTTAACCCTCACACTGTTCATATTCAGACCATTCACAGCATCCCGGCATAATTAGTCTCTAACAGATTTCTCCACAACAAACCATTCAGTCACATATAAACAGCAAGATTAATCCTTAATGAAGCTTTCAGAAAGCACAGAGAGTTTTGTTCTTCAGTGTTTACACTTTGTGTTTATGGAGAAAAAACATGAATTGCATTAAATGTAAAGAATGTAACAGTATTTTTTTTTAAATGTTTTTAAATAAATATCGGTCAAATGTGTATCAGCTGCACACAAATGTTTTTAAGAAGTTGAAATATTTCCAAAGTACAAAGTAAAAAGTGTTCAGGGTGTTTTTACTGCTCTCAAATGTAAAAAAAAAATGGGTCAAATTTGACCCTGAACAGCATGTAAGGGTTACACAGCAGTGCTCAACGTTTGTGTGTGTGTGCGCACATTTCTGCTTATAAATGGTGTTGTGTGTTGTAAGTGTTTGTGGCAGATATTGATGCCTTGATGGCAGATGTTATACATTATACACCGTTGTGGGCTGTTTGGGTAGGTAGAGCGCTACAAAGACCTGCGTATGAGAATATGCTGTTCATATTAATTTCTTTATGGTGGGATCTATCACTTCTCAAGGTGAGAAATGTCAGGTGTGGCATGTGAGTGTGTGAACTGCTTGAAATTAGTGTGTCTCACGGTCAATGCGTGAGACTTGAGAACTCTGCACAACACAAGAATATCCAACAAAGGCTCAATCTCACTCTTTGACTGAATGTGAATTCTGAGGACAACAGGAGTTGATACACACAATTTGCTGCTCATCTCTCCCTGAATCAAAGATGTCTCTGTCAGATTGTTTATCCGTGGCGAAGAATATTGGCTTGCTGCAGGCCAAGCTTATCACACACTGTTTTACGCCGCCTGACTTATTGACTGTGAACATGGACAACATGACTCTTCTCATCAGTGTCCGGCACAACCGCAGCATCGACTGTACTGATCTATGACCAAGTCTGATGGAGAGGCGGTCAATGCAGCTAACTAGAGCTGGCTGAAGCCTCTAAATCCGCTTTACGCTCGTCAATATGCTGCTGGTCAGAGCGTCAGAGATAACAACATGTCATCTCAACTTGACATGTCTATCCATGAAAAGTTAACAAGGTAAACCTCAAACTAGCGAGCGCTGGCTTAGAAGGGTTGCACCTAAAATTCTGTTGTACATGTTAAATGCGGGAATCAAAATACTGCCCCGGACCAACTGTTACAATCTTTACCAACAACAGTCAGCCTGTCAGCAAGGATCAGTGTTTGCGGATCAAGGTAGCTGTCTGAGAATGTGTGTTAGTGGAGAAAAGTAGGCTGCAGGAGAAACTAGGCCATCATTGAGACTCAGGAGAGGTGTCTCCAGCCCAGCCTCCTGTCCTATTTCACTGCCTGGCGAGACTGGCATTTGTGTTTGGTATGTGTGTGTTATTGAACAGTGGGAGCACCCTGGGCAGCCAAGAGAGAACTTCAGGCACAGGAGGAAGAGAGATAACAGGTGAGCTCCAGGGAGGCGAAGCTACCTGTGGGAGAGGGGAGGCCAGTGACAGGCCTCTTTGCTGGGGTGGAATGGATGCGCAGGTGCCCCCAGGGCATAGACCAAATGTCAGACAGTCTGTGCACACATACTGGAAAACTGCTCTGAGCTTTATTGGAATTTGTCACCTGTGTGTGTATGTGTGCGCATGTGCATTTGTCGTATGTGTGTATGCCCCAACTGGGCAGATGACTCACAGCAGGAAGAGAGCAGAACAAGGCAGCACACACAGGTGGGGGAAGTGTGTTTGTAGGTGTTTGGTGCTTGTTTGGCTGTGTGGGTGCAAGAAATAAGCTGTCGAGTGTCACTGTAAATATATGCTGTACAGTTTCACAAGTATGCACTATACAGCACAGCACATACTATGCCCCCACATCTACACTCATGCAGTAACCCACCCACCCACCCATACACCCATACACACACACACACACACACACACACACACACACACACACACACACACACACACACACACACACACACACACACACACACACACACACACACACACACAGACGCAATGTTTACTGTCCTATGACAGACATTACTTATCTACCAGTCCCTTCTCTCCACTTCTCCGGAGCTTTCCAACACATCACTAATTCATTTCTGGCATTTACCCCTCTGCTCCATAAGGGCAGCCTTTGAACTGACATGCTGGCCCTTTAGTGCAGGGCCAAGTTACATCCCTGTAAGTCTATATCCAGTCAGGGTTCCTGCCACTGCAACTCTACCCTTCAATGACCGGCCCTTGTTATCGAATCAGAATGGAGATGTAGGTTAATGTGCAAATCGTGCACAGCTATTTGATCTTTGACTGTGCCGTCTTGCAGTGCTGCCGTCAGCACCACGTAGTCAGGCAGATGTGGGTGTAGTGTCGGGTAGCCAGGTTAGGTTTTGATGGGGGAATTAGCTGGTCATGTATCCTTACATGTAATGAGGACTGGGTTTGTGTTACAGCAACTGTGGCTACAGAACAGAGTAGACTTAACTAAAATGAAGTCAGATCAGGAACTATCTGTTGAGGAGTCATTCTACATGGAACTACATTAAAAAAGCACTAGAACTCACTAGATAATTGTTAATAATGTGGAAAGCTACTCTAAAAAGAAACACAAACACCTGCAGATAAATAAAGAGCAGTTTATCTGTTGGCCATCAAAACAATGACCAGACACTGCGGTGTGGTCTTCTGATGTAGTGAGGGTGTTTGAGCTGGCCCGCTCTTAAATTTCATGTATTGATTCTGTTTGATTGTGCTTTGACTGATCTGGAAGTGAGAGAGAGAGAGAGAGAGAGAGAGAGAGAGAGAGAGAGAGAGAGAGAGAGAGAGAGAGAGAGAGAGAGAGAGAGAGAGGGAGAGAGAGAGAGCAGGAGGTGGGTGGACTTGCAGAAAAGAGGGCAAGCTACAGGGAGGCCCTATTAAATTTTAATTTCAGAGAGGTCAGTTTTTCCTCAAGGTCAAGCGTAAAAATAACCTTCAAAGGAAGCATGGCTTGAAAACGAGAGACTCTCACAAGAGACTCTGCAGGACTGCTGGGGATTAACCCATACTGCAAAAAAAGCAACATATTCCACTTTGAAAGCACAGGCCTATATGAAAAGGACAGCTTGCTAAAATGCACTATAAACCAATTAGTAACCATGGTGATGAATGAAGGAGGAAGAAAACATCATGTCTTTAACACAAGTATGAGCTTTCTGATCAGAGTTTGTGCTGAAACCAACTCAAACATGTAAATGTGACAGACATGTGCAGTGAGGCACTTCTATGAATGCAAGCATACCGTGTGTTCATTAAACATACGCCCACTGGAGCCTGAGGATGATTTACAGCCTCTGTGTTGTAATGGGATCAACTGAGAAGGATGGAAGATAGGGGAATCCAGGCATCACAAATCATTTCCATCACACATCAGTGCTAATGCCACTGATACTAATCCATCAGACAGCCATCTCTAATGCTGCTGATAGCCAATCTATCAGGTTGTGTTGCAACCTCCCTTCCCCCTCAACTTCCTTCCATACATGTGCACATGTGTGCAAACACGCATCCACAAAAGCACTATAAAGCTGGGCAGTGATGAGACTGACTGAACACTTTCATGATTTTCTTTTTCCTGACAGCATTGGTCAAATAACATACAGTGTTATGTCATTCAGGCAAAGCAGACTTATCAGCAAAAATGTGTATGTTCGGAGTCTTCATGGCAATTCTATTTAAAAGAAGCAACGACAAGCCATGAACAGTCATTCTAGGCTTAAAAATAAACCTCCCATAAAAATTAGAACACTTAACAAAGTCTCAGGTAAGAGATATTTGACTCTAGGACATTTCAACACTGAATGTCTTTCAGACATTTATCATAAAACAAACAGGAGAACCAAAGAGGTTATCTCAATGGCCAGACTTCAATAGATAACTTATTTAGTCTCTTGCACTCTAGATTGCCTCTTAACTGGCTCTATGTCCACTTAAAGGGATTGCATTAACCTCTGCCACTCTCTGTGGGCAGATGAGCTGCTCCCTCACCCTCCCTTTAAGACGTGCTCTGTATTAAACTCTTCCTTCTTTGGCTGGGATCCCTGCCTGGCTTCTGTCCACATACACACACGCTCGCACACAAGCATGCACACGCACACACGCACACACGCACACACACACACACACACACACACACACACACACACACACACACACACACACACACACACACACACACACACACACACACACACACTTAGGAGGCCAGACTCAGTCCAGTGTGTTTTTGTAAAGTATATCACTGTAGAGGATCTGGCACTTCTCTGTGACCAGGTTATGGTTTATGCTTTTTTGAAAGCACTTTGCCATCTAGCACTTTTTACAGGGATAGCTTAGAGACTACTCATATGATATCCTAGAGAGTGAGGCTGGAGAGCAAAGACAGAGAAAAGGGAATCTTAGCGGTTATAGTAACAGGAATACAGTGTTTGAAAGCATGTGTATGAGTGACATACAGTGAGTAACACGCACACATTGCAGGGTGATAAAATAGTATCAGAGCCTTCCCATGCTGTTCACCTCCAGTTCCTTTCTTACTCGTTTTCCCTTTGGCAGAGTTTGGACTGACATACATTTGCACACATGCTTCTACACTTGCATTAATTCTGTAAGCATAACAGATGCTCATAGAAGCATGTGTGCAGATTCCCTTCTTCTCTTCATTTGCTCAGCTACATCTCCCTTGTATTCTCTCGAGTTAACTCCAGTCATCCCAGTAGTATTTACATTTCTTAGCCCACCTGTATCTCAAGCTTTCACAGATTGCCTGACAGACGGCGTGCCTGGTTCTCTCTATCGCTCACTCTGCCCTGCTCTCTGCCCTCTCCTGCTGGCTGTTCTAGCCTCCTGCTCTCTCTCGTTGCCGTCTCCGCACCCAAGCAGCTGATGTGCCAGCCAATCTCTGCCCTCTTCCAGGCCCAGTCTCCTCTTGACCAGCTTGAATGAATCTATTGAATCTATTTCCTCTACATCTTGTCTTCTTCCCCTTTTTATCTATTTAACTTTCAGGCATCCCTCTCTACATCTGCATGAATGCCCGCTCTCCATGGAGAGGTCATTTAACTTCAGCAAAAACTGCTGAAAAAAAGCAATGCCGGAGGCAATAAAAGTGTTTATAAGGATAGAGCATTCAAATATACAGTATGTGGACCATTGAAGCTCCTAATATTTAAGCTCACAGCAGGAAATGAAAACAAAGAGAAAAGAGCTCTACTTTCCCTCCCAGACTAAGTAAGGGTCAGGCTCTTGAACAAAAACAAATGAAAGCTTCATCAACACTTATAGAAAGATGAAAGGGAAAACAGCATGTTGCTTTTAGTGCTGTTAATGGTTGCAGGGGTCTGGGCCCTCTGTGTTAACACATGTACAGTGGCAGCGATAGAGAAAGATATACACACAGAAAAATGTATGTGTGTGTGCATGTGGCAGAGACGCACATTCATCACTACATATACATATTGTAGATTCACACAAATGCACACACAGAGTGCTATAGTGCAGTTAGACCATCACAGCCTGACATTCCTTCCACTGAGCTGTGTATGTTGAGACCAATCGTTCTGTCAAAACATTTCATCACTGCTGCAGAAGGAATATACAACATCAAGACCTGACTGTGCAAGGTTTATCACATGCACACACACACAAAAGCACAGACAGAAGACATACATTACTGACATCTGTATCTAGAAACATGCCTGAAAAATAGAAATAGAAATGTACTGTAAAAAAAAAGAAAGAAAAAAAAGAATATATACATATATTATATATATGTATATTATACATATATATATATATATATAAATATATATATATATATATATATATATATATATATATATATATATATATATAGATATATATATATATATATATATTTATATATATACACACACAAACATATACATGAGTAGAAAACACACCAAATCTCCTCCTGCTATACATTTGTGTATCTGTATGTTGAGAGAGAAGCAGGGAACATTTGAGTCACTGCATGTAAACTCTACTGCGTTCTACTGTATCTTTGCAGTGACTGTGCGTACTGTTTAATGTTTGCCTAACAGCCATTGCTAAAGGCCATCCTTTCAAACCAAAAGCGACATTCAGGAGAGACTTTTGGCTAACCTAGGGGGAACCCCGATCAAATAAATTATTTCTCACTTTCCACTTACTGAATGCTCTGCTAACTAATTGGTGTCAACGGAGAGCAAAATATTCATTTAAAATTCTGTTTCTAGTACACTCTATTGAGCAAGCAAAATAGTTTAAATAAGATTTACTTGAGAATAGAAGGCAAGGCAGTCCCTTCATGGACAAAACTATTATTTCTACTGATACGGTGTCTCTCGGGAAAATTTTCCACTTAACATTTAGATGAAGAGATTATTGTTACTGTTTCCATAAAGAAAATTGTCAAATATTGTGAAATGCTGTAGCACCAATGCCGAATGAATCCCCAAGTGTTTGTAATGATGTGCAGCGAAACCTATTAATTTGGTCACCAGCTTCAAAACAGAACCAGCTAGCAGGGTTATGGAAAAAGTACAGATGGACACTCCATTCTCCTCAGTAAACATTTGGAGTTCAGCTGAAAGCTTTTCCATTTCAGAGACTGCAAGAGAGCAGTGTGAACAAGTGAGTGTAACTGTGCATGACTATTATCCCATTTCCATATTAGCCTGTCTTATAATTTGATGTGCTTGGAGCAGAAGGCTTTCTATTCCTGCTCTGTGTATGTGTTTTTAGTATGTGTATGTGTATGTGCGTGCATGTACTGTATGAACAGCAGGAGCATGTGAGTGTGCATGGATGTATGTGTGTAAGCCTGAAGCAGAGAAACAGCTTTTGGCTAAATACTCTAGCTAAGTTAGCCCTTTTGCTATATGGCTGAGGGGCAACCTAGGGAGAGGGTGCTTTTGATCTTCAATTAGCATTCCAATGTGCAGTGCACACAATGTAAACACTTGTTTTCTCTTACATCTATTTTCTGAACGGTGGAATTGCGTTAAAGATGACTGGTGTGATTAACCTGATGACTACTCATGCCACACCAAAAAAACAAAAAACTAACAAAAACCTCCCCAAAACAAACAGGTTCTCATGGCAGATATGGTCAAAGGCATGTTATGCTCCAGGGTCAAACTATGCGCACTGACCTTTAGAAGAGGGAAATTGGATGTTACACTTCATTCTATTCAAAACATTAACCTTAGCCCACACATAGCAGTTACTTCTTCCTTCTGTCATTCAGCCAACAGACTGCAAAAGGAGCACAGAAGTCTATAGTCCCCCTCCCCCTACTTGTAACCTGATGACCATGTCTGCTTGAGAGTGATTTTTCTGAAAGGCAAACTCTATGTACATGTAAACAAAACCGTACTGAAAAGGCATGAGGACACACACAGACAAACAGACACATCAGTGAGGGCTGCGTCGGGCTAACCACAGGCTGTCTGTGTGGATGATGCTCCATTGTTTAGTTCCACACAATTACATTCACAATAACCCAGAGCCCCTCAGGTCCCTCGCAGCCAAAAGCTGTGTTCCATTATGAAACATTCAAACCCTGTTCCAAAACACCCATAATTGACTGGAATGTAATCAACTTACTGAGACCATTAAAGTTTGTTTTAAATTAACCGCTAAATCAGCATGTGGTGCAGACTTATACTAGCTAAAAACTCACCAGCCTCAGAGCTGTGCGTACCTGGAGCCCCCAGCCAGCTGCTGAGACACATCAGGAAGGGGAAAAGCAGAGAAGACGGGAATGGCACAAGTGAGCCACACCAGACCTTTCTGTCCTCTCTCCTTACTGCCAGTGAGGAGACCTTGGACTTTCACGCTCTGGCAAACACAATTAATTGGGGCAAAATGTGGTGCCCTTGGGGCTCCAATGACTCCTGGCTCATTTAATCTGTTCTGCCTTCAACCTGTATCCCCCTCAAGCATGGTTTCAGGCGATGACTGGCTTGGGGCTGCGGTGGCCATACCCTCCTTTGACTTTTGTAGACTGAAAAGACACATAAACTAGAGAATTATTTTTCACTCCCACAGGGCATAGATTTAGATTTTTTCTGCCTCTGTGGAGAAATAAGAGAAATAAAGATTACTTGCGAAAGAAAGATTAGAAAGAAAGAAAGAAATTTGAAAAAGAAAACCCTAGCATGAACATTAAAATTAATCCTTGTGATACGCTAATCAAGACAAAAGGGGAACTTCAGAGGGAAGTGCAAAGAGGACAAAGAGTGCAGAACAAATAAGAAAGTCTAAGCAGAAGGCAATATATAATATGCAAGAGGAAAAAGAAAAAACAAAGTGACATCGCAAGACAGAAAACCGCAACGCAGCAAGAAAAATGAGCATTTATGCAGCGAGAAGGCAGCAAAAGACAGTGCTGGAGAGCTAAATTCAGCATGCAGGGTGAGCTCCAGTGAGCCAGAGAGAGTGAGTGTTTAAACAAGTGTTGTGACTCCTACACGGCCCACGCTGCATATCGAACCGCATCAGTATACCACAGAACAGGTCTAGCGGGTCATCAGCAAGTAACAGCAGCAGCTGCTGAGAATAGCCTTGTAAGGCTTTGCTGACTGTCAGCCTGCTGCTCGGACTCCAAAGCAGGCAGGCAGCGGCTGGCTGCAGAGCAACAGTGTGGTGTTTCATGTGGAGCTCAAGGGGCTGATGGGAGGTGTATGTGTAGGGTGTACTCTATGTAGGCTGGCGGCAGAGTGAACATAAACCGACAAAGCAGGAAATTAAGGAGGAGGAAACACAATAACATCAAAAGCTTAACTGCTGTGGGAAAATGCATACATACAGAACAAAGAAAGTATTACAGTATTATCTTGATAACGTTTGTCTTTGTTGTATAAAAACCCCCCAAAAAACTGCTGCATAGAGACATCTTCATAACCAGTAAGAGCAAAGGCAGTTTTGGTTTAGGGACATATGAATAGAAGGCGGGGAATAAAGCATGTCATTGTGCCTAGATGAGCAAAGCCTCTAAAAATAATGTATTCTTCCATTATTGTGTTTGAGCACGGTGGTGAGTGGTGTGTGTGGGAGCAGGAGAATGCGTCTTAATGGGGATGACATCACCTCTGATTGTACTAGAAAGGAAACCCATGGGTATACATAAGTACATCACACATGAGCAAATGATTATTATTTAGTTGAGGTACCTATCATAGCACCTTAAAGATGAAAAGGGCATAATTTGTTCTTTACATTGTCAATCAAAATATGGTATAAAATTGGTTTAATGCACTTCAGCTGAGTTTCCTGACATGCCTGGCAAATTAAATGACTGTCAGTATTATAACTCACCTAATAGCAAATAGTTATTACAATACAATTACTTGTAAAAATCAATTTTACTGCTGCATTAACTGTATTACATTTCCTGGTCATTTAAATGCAGAACATGGGTATTTGTTTAAGCCATTGCTCGGTAATGACTCAAAAATTAATTCTAGATGTACAGTAAATATGTATGAAAGAGTAATTCCTAAAAACACTCTCGTAACTCTCTATGATATTAGAATAGATAATGAACGCCTTCCCACAGTACAGTAGTCCTGATAACACAGTTCATGTCAGCTCATCTATTAGCTCCATACACCATCACACTTCATCTGTCATAATGCTGTTGCCTTGGCTTAAACATTTAAAGTACAATTTGTAGCACCTGAAGTGCCACAGTAAAGATGAAATGCAGTGAATAATTCATCCCAGTTTTTCTTCTCCCCTGGTTAAATTGTGGTTCAGCTCCACATCATGGCCTGAGGCCTTCTCCTCTATTGTTACATCTTAAGTACTGTGCGTTGTCTCACAACTGTTAAGGAAGTACATGAATCTAACATGAAATGCACAAAATGAAATACAAGCATTTGCATAGAGGCATGACTGTTTACACATTACGGCATGTGTGGTAATGTGCATAAAAAGGATTTAGAAATGGAGCAGAAGTAGAGGTAAAAAAGCAGCTAATACAAAAAAGCAAGAATGAAAGAAAAAAGTCCAGGAAAAAAGAACAAATTGTTTCACAACAAAGGGTTGAAAAAGGTGTGAAAAGCAGCAGAAAAGGAGACTGAGATTCATCTTATCCCACTGACAACAAGGACTCAGCATTGTGGTTTACAGGAAAGGGGAGGAATCTGGTGCTGAAGTCCCATAGCTCCTTAAGGCTAAGGCTCACAAAGCCTCTCATTTCTGTGGCCACCACTTCAACTTGAACCCATAACCTGTATTGCATCTAAGGTTTCATCCTTTATGCCTCAACCACAGGAGGAAATCTAGAAAAATAAGTTTCAAAAAAAGTTTCAGCACTGCTGCTGTGTTTGACTACTTGAATCTATAATTTAAGTCAAGCCCCTGCAATCTGCCTGCATATAACCTAGTAACATTTTCCTGAAAGGTCATGCAAAAGATCACAATGTTGCTACATATGAGTTAGCCAGTAAACCAAAGATTAGAACCATTTGAGACATCAGACTTCATTCTGAAGAGAGACATTTCCAAGCCACAATGAGCAAAAATGACTGGAAATTGGTCTGATGCTGAATTAGAGAACTCTGTATGCCATTAATAAGACAACAAGACAGCTTCACAGCATGTTGCAGTAAACAATTTCCTGTCTCGTATAGTATAGAAACCTCCTGTGCTGCCTAGTCCTGCATGCCAGAATGCCAGATGCCCAATATAACATGAGCCACTCTGAACAGTCAGGATGCAGCTTTTCTATAACAGAGACATACGTGTGTGAAAGTTTATCTAACATGTGAACCTAGTAATGTCTATAAGGAGCTACAGAGAGAAAAAGCCATGACAGACACAATGCCCTGAGAAGTCAAGGTAAATCTCCAGGGCCCTGGAGTGAATGAGATAACAGGTGAACTTCAGGGATGTTACCCGTTGGAACCTTTTCTTGTGTTAGGAATGGCAGCAATGAAACACCCAAGGGAATTGGCTCTGTCCCCAGGAGGTGTGCTGCTTGGAACTAAATTGTGTTTCTCTACTACCTGTGGCCATTTCCAACACACACACACACACACACACACACACACACACACACACACACACACACACACACACACACACACACACACACACACACACACACACACACACACACACACACACACACACACACACACACACACACACACACACACACACACACACACAATGAAGCTTACTTCCTCTGGTATCTTCCAGACAGTTAAGAAATGAGACGCCTGCAACATTGCTGCTGTGCTGGCGTCATCCACAACCCCAGCTATCACTTTATTATATTTCAATATCACCTGAACAACAGAGTTGCTTCCTTTACGTCCTCTGTCACAACCCAGCTTCTTCACAAGGCCCCCATATTCATAGAGTAAAGTCTTATGCTTTTATATTCATGCATAATATCTCAAATGAGCCCTGACTGAAAGACTCTGGGTGCCTATGAGTGGCCTTTGAAGTAGGAACAAAGAGAATTACTGCCCTTCTCATCACCGATGCCTTTCTTTCCTTCTTTCTTTCGTTCTTTCTTTCTCTCTTTCTTTCTTTCCCTAAATAAAACACCTGTAATCACCTATTCCTTTTCAACTCGCCTTCCCTGTGAAAAAGCACTGGTGGTGATTCATAGTTCTTCACCTTGCTCTTCCCTCAGCTTTTGGTTAGTATAAGTATGGGGAGGATTTTAAACTGTGAATCTAAGGATATCTTACTTTGTCTCTTCTTAGTGACTTTCTCTGACCTTAGTTACTCTGTTGTTAGAGGGGCTGGGAGGGAGAGATGATTGAGGTAGGCGGCAAGGTCTAAGATGCTGTCTGTGTTACCAATTGGATTGAACTGATGCAAACCTGAGAATGCAGATGCATGGCAACACGCACAGTGGTGCAAACAGGTGTACAGATAAGGCCATAACACAGCCTTGCAGGCATATGATTCTCACACCAGGAGAGGTACAAACACACTGACCTGTTTTTAGGCCTGTGGAGTCGCACCTCTGTGCTGCAAGCTATTTTTAGGCTTTTTGTCCTTAGACGGTTAACCCACAATACCCTTACATCTCACAAAGCATATGCCTGCAGTGGGACTAACAGAATTCATATCTTGCTACACACACATTCATGGATTAAAACACGCATCTGGGCAGCTAGGGTGACTTGTGCCATTCTTAATGACACAAAATGACACATGTATGCAGTCCTTTTTTACAGCAATGGATGTGCATTCTTAAAGCTTTTCCTGTATGACTCTACCTGAAGTATCGTGTGTGTCTGCTCAGAAGTACACTCTACTCATTTCAAAATCACAGGAATTAATATGATGATGTAGCTCCCTGTGTTCTTCTATAGCAACATTCTGAAGGCTGGCAGCAGGAATTTTCACCCATTCAGCCATTAAGAGCATTAGGCCATCCACTGATGTGAGATGCAGAGGCCTGGGTCTGAGTCAGCGTTCAAGTTCATCCAGACAGTGTTTGATAGGGTTGAGGACAGAACTTTGTGCAGGACAGTTATTCCACACTAAACTTTGAAAACAATTTCTGTAGTTCACTCTGCACACGGAGAACATCAGACATTAAATGTGTCCACAAGGTTAGAAACTGCATGTTGTAGCATTAAGACTTAGCTAAACTCAAACTAAGGCCAAACCTTGAAAAACAACCACAAACAGAAGTATTTGTCCAGGGTTATCAACATGCTTTCTGCAGTATAACATATGCCCCTAATAGATTTTTTGATATTGATTATTGATATTTAATATATTAAATTATTTAATATTGATTGCCAATCTTGTCTTTATGTCAATTATGTTGACTGATATGGCAAACAGTGGCACTAAAGCAATTTAACTCTATCAATTTAGAGATAAGCCAAGCTGTTTGTCATGTTCCTGAGTCAGGTCCCATACTGCTGTCAAAATGTTGTTTAATAATGCATTCATCTCTACTCCTGAGACCTCTGCAACACTGCCTTTATCCTGCACTCATCCAGCCCAGTGTGGGGCAATGGCCTGTGGCCACACACTGCTCTCTGTGCTCAGTGTCCCACATTGCTGCCTAACTCTCTTTGTATGTGTTTCTCTGAGATACAATCAGTCCTTCTCTCTCCCCTTGCATCATTTTCTATTTATGTTTTCAAACTGCACTAACAAGGTGGAAGAGAGCAGCGCTGTTTGACCTTGGTTTGACTGAGGATTGAGTGGAGGTGTGAATGTATGCATGTTCAAACTGTAAATGTGCGCGTGGTGTGAGAAAACTGACATGTTATCTTATGAAGATCAGCATATGCTGTCAAATTACATTCTAACCAAGTCTGTCGCGTTTTTTTCATAATCATGGGGGAGACTGCAAAAAAGGATGTGAGGGATGTCAAAAGTAACAGAATAACAAAAAAACCCCACATTGCATTTACATTTACTGTATTTGCCACATATAAAATACAGTCCTGTATCCAGAACAGCCCTTCCCAAAGTTATGAATGCCATGGTCCAATTTGAAATCTGAAAATCTTCAGAGGCCCACCCCAACCTTTAATCACAACTCTGATCAACACATAAAACTAAGAGTAAGTATTTCCCCTATTCATTTTTTATTTTATAAACATAACAAATCTACGTATGTGAATGTGGGCCTATGACAATGCAGTACGTAGTAATAATCTAACAACATACATGTAACAATCCATAAAGCAATACATGTCAGAAATAAAGTGAAAATAGTGAAATGTTATGCCCGTATCCTGGCTGTTTGACACTGGGTAGTAAAATACTTATAAATAAATACAATTTCACAATATCCAAACCGATATTAACACAAAGAAAAAAACAGACAGAAAATATCATTTGAAAGTTGAATCAGGCCAACACTTGCATATCTTTCAACACATGCATTCTTATGCTGTTATTATAATCCATCATAGCCAGGCTCATTGCCATGTAATCTTTTGAGGTGTCTAACAGCACCAAACAAAGTGCTCACTTTCAAAAGTCCATAAAATGACATTAACACAAGATTTACTCCAGTTTCTGTGAGAGCACAAACAAACATACACTCCATACACTGGATATAAATCACACGTTGGTTAACATTACATTGAGTCACCTTCAACCCACCTAATATTGACGTGGCTGCATACAGTGTAGCAGCTGTCAAAGTCGTCATGTCTGTCTGAATGGACATCAGCTTTAGCAGGTCCAACATCCAGTTTATTCCTTTTCTTTGTCTTTAAAGCCACATGTGCTGAAAATCCAGTTTCTCAGAGATAGTGCTATCAAAATGCATCAGAAACATGAATGCCTTGTTAGACAGATCAATATATTCTGAGTTAACACGCATCAAGAAATGTGCCAAGTGCTTCTGTGTAAAGATCATTTTCAAAGCAGTATCACAAAATTACTCCATAAGGCTGTCCTGCTCCCTGCAACTGAGACCTGCGATGGCATCCTCATTACAGGAGGAAAATGGATTCTGTACCCAGCTGTGTTGCTTGCTGAGCACAGGAAAGTATTCCTAGAGTTACCTCCTCTGGGTTGCGGGCGCTCTCTGCCATACAGGTCGGGATCTGCCTTTCCTTTTTGTTGACCAATTCATACAGACTTTCAAAGGACTCTTAGTTGTTCTGAAATGTAAATCCCATCAATAGGTACTCACTTGAGTACTTTCTATGAATCCCTATTTTTGTTTTCACAGATTCATTTGGTCTTCTGATAATTTGCTTTTTGAGGATGATTCTCCATTAACAGCCTTCCTTTTTTTATCTGATAGCTACTGCTCCATTTTTTCTCACGAGACATGGGGTATTCTGTAATTTACAATTTCCGCAAATGACAAGATATATGTAATGTTCTGCATCAGAAATAGGTCAGAAAAATGAAGAGTAAAGCTACGTTCAGACGAAACGCAATGACGCGATGTCGTGCGACAAGTTTACATGTTAAGTCAATGCAAACACGCGAATTCGCGCCGGGCGACGCGATAACAAGCTGCACGATTTTCGCGCGAGTTGAACATTTTGAACTTTTGCGGCGACAGCGCGTGACGCCGTGCCGCGATAGCCTATCAGCGTGTCGAGCGATAGGGCGACAGATTCTCATTTGTCGCGCGATTTTGTCGCGTTCATCGCGTTTGGTCTGAACGTAGCATAACACGTAATTTAAATCCTATTGCTTTGTTTTATGCAATGCCAGCATCTCAGTGAGACACTGAGGCACAGTTGATGTTAAACAGGTTAAACATTCTGTACTACATTCACCATCTTAGATTAGTATTATTAGACACATTTAAATTTGATGGCACTAGAGGAAAATAATCCATTGAAGAGCATTGTGGGGGGTGGCATGAATCTGTGGAACAAATTTCATGGCAATTCATCCAGCAGTTGATGATATTCACTCAAAATCACAAATATGCTGTGGCACAAGAGGAAAAGTCATTAGAACAATTAATTTCATCAAATATTTTTTGAGATATTTCACTCTGGACCGACAAGTGGATCAAATGGCTGACAGACTAAACAATGTTGCAATTCCTAGAACCGTAGGATGGGTAAAACACACTTTAAATGAGATCATATGCATCTGAAAATAAAGTATGGAAGGTGAAATGTTTTTGTTTTCTGTCGGGGGCCTAAATTTCTTGCTGTGGGTGTCAGGTGACTGACTTATAGTAGAGCATAATGTACTGTGATTACTGATATGGACACAGTTCATTTAGCCATTAATAAATAATGATGAAAAAAATAAATAAATAACAGCTTAGTGTTAACTGTGATGGACTGTGTAGCTCAAGCAATTTCGAGTCTAGGGAAGTTGTCATACTGTAAAAAATGGCAAATGGCTTCTTTTGAAAAAACAGAAATGAAATTTACAACTCCTTTAACTGTAAGAAAACCAAACAGCTTAGAAAAGTATTATTCAGTATTGTCCTTAATAACTGAATAACTAGCAGTTTATAAACTTTAAATGGCCAGACTGTTCCATGTTTATTACCAAATAACAATCATGCCTCCACAGCTTCATTGCTCATATCAATTTGCATCTCTATGACTTCAGGTTAAATAGTATTTAAACAATCCAAACTCCTGAAGTCAGTTATACAGGTTTTATTTTTTCCTGAATATCCAACAACATTAAAATATTTTATAGACACTGTTCTGACAAGTTTTATTATCAAAATCAAATCATAATAGAGGCATAGCCTCTGTGTTGTGCTGTGAAAAGTATAGACATGAATTATGCAACAGAGGAGGAGTATGAAAAGTCAGAGATCGAGAGAGAGGATAAGTTGAAAAACACACACACACACACACACACACACACACACACACACACACACACACACACACACACACACACACACACACACACACACACACACACACACACACATACACACACACACACACACACACACACACACACACACACAAATTCCTTTCCGAACCCAATTAGGCTCTGTATGTCTGTTTGATCCATGGCATTGCATGGATGCAAAAACCAACACAAACAAAAGTGCTCCTCTGGAGATTACATAACCCAGTATAATGCGAATACCTCTCACCACACTCTCTCTTCTCTCACCTCTATTTTTTATCCTTCTCTCGCTTTTACTCTCTCATCTCTTGCTACTTCTCTGCTATCGGCCAGGACCGATGCCAGGTACAGTAATGATCTTTTTTATTTTATTTTACATTAACACAGAAGGAGAAGATCAGACAGATTGGGAGGACAAAAAAAATCATAACTTAATCATGGAGACAAAGCAATGAATCCAAAAGTGTGAGGGGGCCCTGAAAAAAAAGACAAACTTCTAAAATAGAAGTATTTTAATCTACCAAAGCCAAAATTAATTTCCCTGAGGTCAATATAAAAGATGTGCACTTCAATAAATCAATATAATGTTGAATCAGGAAAATATATGTGATGGTGAGAAGACAGAAAGAGAAAGCAACAATGGAAGACGGTAAAATGATCTAACACACTGCTGCAGCCCCTGACTCTGTGTGGTGACATCACATTTAGTAACTTTTTGACGTCAAAGTTTCCCAATATATTACCACCCTCACTGACAGCATGATTACCACAATATTCATTCTTCAGCATATAAAACAAATGCATATTAACGCACAACATATAAGGAGTATCACCTCTGAAATTCTACACACACCCAGGTACTTAATGATCTTTTAAGTCAATGATTTGTCCAAATGGTTTCCCTAATCCCCTATCTAAAGGTGTATGGATTCAAACACTGGAGGCACAGCAGTATGCCATCCCTTGTGAACTGAAACTTGAAATAACATCTTGACACCACCCCCTGCGACCCAGCAGCGAGACCTGAGGAAGTTGAGAAGAGTTCAATTTTATGCTAATATTCTCTGACATGTGGGAGCAGCAGCCAAAAGACAAAAATCCTCAGCGAACAGAGGTACAGTTGTTTTCTACTCCCACTCAACTATGTAAAAAGTACTTCAAACTGATTGTCACTGTCAGTAGCTTCCCAATTTTTAGTTGTACAGTTCTAACAAGATATCTGCAGATGAGTGAGAAAACATAATTGGGGAAATAAGCGACTCTACTGTGCACAAATATAGTGGCAAAGGAAAAAAATAACTGGAGCTAAGGTTGGGCAGAGGACCCCCTGATGAATATATATACAAACTCTGTACAGAAAGGTCTCAGTTGGCCACAGTTGGGTTAGGTTCGCCCTTAAATATTTCATGTCTAACAATTTGAGAAAGCGGTTTTACATACTACATTCAACTCAAACACCATTCTTTATGCTTGAAAGGTAAAGCAGCTACTGTATATATCACCATAAAGAAGATGTAACTGTCATTAAAGTGTCATCTGGTGCCACCATACTGTATTCAAAGCCACGTAGGGATTATTAGTGTCACACATGATGCACTGACCCATCTCCTCTGGCAACCTTTCCTGTTTTAAAAACTAACAATGCTGTTAAATTGCCATGAATCTCATTGTCTTTATCAGGACAGAGTGATGCCCATTTAGTGTGTCTCACTTTGTGTCTCTGGAGCCTCCTCTCCTCATCATAGCTACCTTTCTCCTTCCAACATGCCAGCTGATGAATCCTAAGTACCGATACCTGCAACATCAGTCTTTTGTCTTTTTTTTGTCATGTGCCCTCTATGGATTCACACATAAGCCAGTCATAAGGATTTATTTGTCCACATGCACATCATAAAAAACAAAGTCCTTTTTAAAATAGAGACAGACTGAGAGGCCCATAAATACTGTGGTGTGTTTTTTGGTATTGATGTTGGACTTTGAGAGGGAGTGAAATAAAGAGAAAGTAAGACAGCATACAAACAAAAAACAATGGTAAAGCTTATTTCCTAAGATGTGTTGGCAACATGTCTCAGTAAGTATGTTACATATAGTGATAATATGGAAAAGATATCTATCACAATAGCCAACCATCATGTAGCTGCAGCAATTATATTTTTTACACCGAGTCAGAGGGTAGAAAAATTGAGCTCAGAGAAGGTAAAAAGGGTTTCATGTACTAACTATAATCCCACATTTCAATAGAGTACCATTCAGGATTAGTTCAGAACATGTTGCCCCTCAGCAGAAAAGTAATCTCTTTTCACCTTCTCACTTCCATCTCTCATGTATTTTCTCTCCTTTCCCACCCCCTTCTGAAAAGCCACAGCTGGTACAGGCTGACATAAAGTAGCATGGCCAAATAGTGTTCATTAATATAGAAGACCCGCTCTGCCTACTGATGCTGAATACCTGTTAGCGGGTGTGAATGTGTCCAGACTCATTTATAATTACTGATTTACTGACCCTTTGATCAACTCTGACTCTGAATATGAAACAGCCCCCAGGCGCAGAAACTATCAACACCCATAGCAGGGGCTTAGATGGCCATGTTGACGTCTATGACGGTGTGACACTGAAATGCATTTCTTGAAAGAGTATGACTCTGGCTGGCCCTGAGATTCAGTAATGAGCCTTATGTACGACGAGAGACCGGTTTTGGACAGGAAGAAGGTTGTACAAAGGCATTAACAAGCCTTCCTCATATGCAAAGCTAAGTGATAATAGGAATGGAGTCAGGCTATTTCCTGCCTCCACTCGGGTATTATTGGGAATGCATAGGGTGCCAGTGCTCCCTCTGGATTGGGCTAATTGCAGTATTTGTCAGCAGTTCCATTAGAGATCATTTCATTTCCACACAAGTTATTGTAATGTGCTAGCAAGGCACAAAGAAGCTATGACTGGAAAGCTACTCCACAGATTCACTGTAAACAAGGCTGTCGAGCTGCTCAGAGATGAGATGACGACGGGAACCTGAGTTTCTGATTTACAATTCCCCTGCCTGATGTGCAAGTGTCACTGCAACAAGGTTTTAATTGGTCAGAAGGGGCAAGAGCGCACAGCTGGACACAAGAGACACGTAGACTGGCATATGGATGATCAGACTCACTGCGCCTCATCACAACACACACACACACACACACACACACACACACACACACACACACACACACACACACACACACACGCATGCACACACTCAAATATGTACACTTACACACACAAACAGTAGGAGACATTCCAGTCAGCTGTTCTATTTTTACAAGCTGCTACCTAATTACAGTTTTTTCTGTCCATCCAAGTGGACAAGATGAGCCTTATATGGTTGAGGAAGAATATAAATAGCAACAGACGCACACACATACACACATATATGTGCAAAGACACCCACCCACACAAACAAACATAGGGCAGTGTGACTATTTAGCATTGCAGAACTGTTTCTACTAGTCCACCATAGGCACGGAACATTAGCTACCATCAGTGCGATGACGCCAATGTTACCACAGGCAGCAAACACAGTCTATAGATGGCTGATGATGTGGAAAACATGGCAAAAACAAAACTTTGCATACATCCATCAACCACTGACTCACTAGAATCAGTGATTGATGCAAACATGGTCATTTTAAACAGTCATAGCTGCAGCTATAATCTCCAGTTTCTGGCCAGTTCTCTAAATCACAAACATCAGATGGTGTTTAAAGTATGAATGCAAGATATGTGACGTGTAATAAATCTGTTAGATATTGCAATAGAAGTATGAGATTCAATTAAACAAAGAAGTGTTGTATAAATCCACATAGAGGATGATGTTTTTTGGAGTAACAAGTCAAGTTTCGGTGGCTATTAAAACAGTTTGATGTAAGTCAAAATCTTCAATCACAGCATACTCCAGGGTTGCTGCATGACTTGCTTTCATTAAATTGCTGGAGGTTGGATGGATTTGACTGTGTAGTGGCCACTGAGTGACACGCAGTACACATTGTCTTTAGCTAGCCAATGCTAAGTATTAGTTTCATAAAAAGTTGGGCTGATCTAGGTATTTTTGGTGAAAGAAGAAAGAAATGGACTTCATTACAACTCCAAATAACCTGGATAAAAGGCGATTTAAGAATCTAATATTACATCCTTTTCTTATGTGTTTATTGTGGAAATTCAAATTGCAATAAAACAAAATCAAATCAAATATGATACATTGTGGAGATTTAATACAGTGGTTATCAGGAGAATTAGTTGTGTCTCAATTTACATGGAAACCTGTGCTCATAGAGTGGTGTGACACAGGGAGGTCAGAACCATCTGATCTCTGGTCTTTGTCGTGATGCTTTCAGAGGTAATGAAGGGGGAAGCAGGTGAGTGATGGCAGCTGTGTTAAGGCTAGAATGTGACATGTCAAAGGTCTCTGACCCCATGCTGGGATTATTCCCTTATCAGCAGGTAAATGATGTGGAGCTCATGTGATCTGGCAGTGCACTGACACACACGAAAACACATTTCACTTAATTCTGTTTATGTGGAGTTTGACCTTGAGTTTGCCTTTTCATTTGTGTTAATTGTCGTCACAGGAAACTAACAGAGAGAGAAGTCTTGCTACTTGTCTGTATAATAATCTTATATAAATGTCTTCAAGGGATGCTGTAATGTATTGCAGTGCATGCATAATTATGTGTTGATGCATAATCTGGGTTAAGGCCCCTCTTGATAGCATGCAACTGTGTTGGATAGAGGATCACAGAAGAAGAAAGCATGGAGCTGGAAATGCACAGCAACAAGACCCTCAGATGCTACATCTGGAGTCGCCATGGTAACCATCTCCTGAGAGTAAACCAGCTGACAATCAAGTCTTGTTAAAATGATATGTGTGTTTGTGTGTGTTCCTGTCAACGGGCTGATGGGGTGAGACAGAGTTTAATCTCAGCAGATTAAGTGCGTCTGCGTTTATCATGAGACTCCCATAAAAGACAGTGTAGGATCACTATCAAATAGGATTTGTAGGATTTCCACACTAATGACTGGCCTGTGGAGGATAGGGGGTAGAAGCTCAAGATTAAAAAAAAAAAAAGAAAGAAAATAGTGGCGAGAGGAAAGTGTTAGAGAAAATTAGTTGAGAAAGAAGGGAGGACCAAAGGGTGAGAAAGAGGGTCATGAATTAGAGGGAGAAACTGAAAGAGAGACAGCAGGAGAGAGGCACAGTGCATGGTTTAATTAGAGGGGCTATAAATAACCTGGGGCCTGACATTTGAACACGGAGACCTACTGAAAGTCTCTCTGTGTTTTCTGCTAGATGTGCCTGATGTTTCAACACATGCCACCAATTTATGTGCTCTCCTCCTTTTCCTCCTCCCCGTGTTCTCTCTTGTCTTCTTGTCGAGACTCTCCTCTCTCTCCCACTTGTCAATTCTCGTGTCTCTCTCCCACATATGCAGACCCCAACAGACCAACACATACACACTCGTCAGTCATGCCTCCATATAATCCTTACTATATATATACCGGGAAAGAGTGAAAGTGACATATCAAAAACAGGTTTTTCATTAGCTGTCAGGAAGAGGAATTAACACACAGACAGACTTGGCACCTAGTATGATGTCAATACCCAGCCACTTATAGCTCACTCTGACATCCAGCACCAATCTCCTACACCGAAAAACATATCTGTCACTTTCTGTTGATACTGAAACACAAACTCTGCAAGAGATTTGGCGACAGGTCTATTACATACTGCATCTGTAGAGCCTTTTTGGGTCAATGAGGAAAGAATAGAACTGAACATCTCTCATTCAGTCTGCGTTACCCCTGTTTAGCATTTGGTGATTGTGATGCTTTTACATAATTTGGTCTTTCCTCTTGTCCCTTTTCCTATCTCTAGTAAAGTTGCTATGGGAACTCTTGTCGTTGCAACATGAGGGATGGGCAAGGAATCTGAGTTGGAGAGCTGTGAAACAACATTATATGGGTGACTAGGAGGCAGCTATAAAGAATGGAGAGTAAAAAAGAAAATGGAAAAAGTCTTTGCATATCTCAGTCAAAAACATAGAGGAAGCATGAGGAAGAGGTGTGGATTAAACAGACAGGAGAATGCTGCTAAAGTGAAGGAGGGGACACAGAGGTTGTTCATCTCCGTCTCAGGAGAGTCTCGCTGATTTGCCAGCAATAAGAGCAGTCATTACTCACTAAAGCCCAGCGGTAACACGTCTACCCCTCCCTCCATCTCTACTTGTACCCATCCATCTCTCCCTCCCTTGTTTGTGTGCAGAGGGTGCTAAAAACATGCAGAGGAGAGGGACTGGAGCTGGCCCCAGACACGTATGGACATACATACAACATATTGGAGGACAGCTGATCAATAGAGGAGCAGCCGTGACCAGATGAGATCCCAGTGAGAGGGAGCAAAGTGAGAGAGGAGAGGAAGCAAGGGCCTTCTAACCTGAAACAGATTTTTGTGAAACTGTGGATGTCATTAGTTTTAACTAGATTTTACATAATGTTATTACACATCCAAATTGCTGAAAAGAAAAAGAACTACGGTTGCCCGCATCTATAACCAGTAGCATTTTCATAACAGTAGTTGTTTACTTTCCCTAGAGGGAAAAGAAGAAATACAAGCAATTATTACAGCATCTCTCAGGATAAATGAGGCAGAACCTCAAACCTTTTGGCGCCTTCTATTAAGACCTTGATTCTTATGCATCCTACCATCCTGTGCAGTGTATTCCAGCTTAAAAATGTGTGCTTTTGTTGCATGTCAAACAAATGTTTGTGTGTCTTTGTGAAGCGGCTCGTGAGTGCGTGACTATGTGTGCTTGTAGAAAACCTTTTTTCTCTTTCAATAGGCTGGTAATAAGGTTTTAGTCCGCCAATATGGTGCAGCTGATAAGCACAAAGGCCAATAATCCATACAAATATTAGTCCAGGTTTCAGAAAAGGCTCAGCTCAATGAATGAATTTATGTGAATTTGTGCATGTCTACGTGCATGTGTGTGTGCATGTGTGTTGGTGGTTGTGTGTGCATTGTGCATGCTTGCTTAGACACTTATTGGACCATTTGGAAAACAAGATTTGTACTCAAAATGAATAAACAAAAAAAGTGTCATTGAGTAGCTGGCAAATTTCAGCTTTGTGCACATACACAGCAGACGTAGTCTAAATAAACGCTAGTGTGCCTTGCATGTACTGTCGTGTGTGTGTGTTTAAATCTGACACCTGTGATGCTGTCATTTGGATAAATTAAGGAGTTTAGTATGCATGGTCATGGAGGAGCGGACCTAATTTCTTTAAGTTCAAAGGGGTGTGATCCTGGAAGCCTCTGGTGTGTATGTGTGCGTAATATTGAGCATTTGTGTACATGTCTTTTCTATCGTTCGGAACTTCTTCCTGTTCTTTTAATCCTCACTTTGTACATTTTCATGTCTTTTTTGCTTTGTCATGTCATAGCGGCTCATCTGGCCTAATTATTTCATCCTTACTGTTTTATTACTTAACCTACTTCTGACAGCACATCATAGCTCAAGAGTGCTTCATACAATGTGCCCTCTAGTCTTATGCAATACTACATGTAGTCTTGAACACCCCTAAAACAAAACATTTAGGTTTAACACACAAAGAAAAGCAAAAGGTACAAAAACAAATGCTTTTTAACATTTCATAATCTTTTATAATTGGGGCTAGAGACGAAAATTCATTATCAAGAGAAGCCAAATAACCGTTGATTGATATTTGCACTCATTATTGTTTCAGAGGTGGTTCAACAGCCTCTGGAACAACATCTCATTACCTGAGCTTATCTACCTTGTTAAATGGATTCA
Organism: Scomber scombrus; assembly: GCF_963691925.1. Taxonomy (NCBI): domain Eukaryota; kingdom Metazoa; phylum Chordata; class Actinopteri; order Scombriformes; family Scombridae; genus Scomber; species Scomber scombrus. The sequence goes on along the minus strand of NC_084979.1, from coordinate 18,157,395 downwards.
CCAAACTAGGGATGTCAATAATTAATCGATTATTGATTTGCTGTTGTTAATAGTATAGTTAAGTAAAAACATATTACCCGATACTACATGTACATGTAGATTTTGATTCTGTAGTACGTGATTATGCAATCTTATGCTTTAATAAGTCTGGGTTACATATTTGGTGAATACCTGTAAAGAACATACTAATTATAAAACAAATGCTCCTCCCTGCCATCCAAGGACGAAAATAACTGCCTCGATCTGCTCACTGACTTGTGTTGATGAACACTGAAGCATAAAGTTGTAAAAAAAAATGTTGTTTTTCGTTGGCGGATCTCAAATTTAGCCATCTGACTCCAATGTTAAATTAATATCTTAAACAGAAGCAGCTGCTTGGTTAATGCACTGGGTTCCTGTAGATCCTTAAAAAGTGTTAAATTAGATTTTCAGAATTTTAAGTCATTAATTGTCCTAAAATTTCAAATTTTTAATTATGGTAGGTAATGCCTTGTTAAATGGAAATGTCTCCCTACAAGATTCAGTTATTTAAATATGGTTTAGTCTTCTTTCACGACTCAATCCAGCTCTTTCTTTTCTATTTCTTGTGATGTTTTGAACAACCCAAAACAGTACAGTAGATGTTCAGCTAAAGACAGTTAGCCAATGGGGTTTCATAGCAGAAACAAAGTCCTCTGTTATTACCGATAGTTAAAGTGTTAAACAGGATGAAATGTAGATATACTGTAATATATATGTGTATCAATGGGGATAATTAGCAATAGTCTAGAGCAACCACAACAGCCTTACTATCTTACACAATGTTGTCAAAATTAACAATTCCAAGCAAATTGCAACTAAAATTTTATTTGATCTGAGCTTACAGAAGCTCAAAATTCATTGCATTTGCCAATAATTTGATTACTGTATAAGATTTTACATGATTGTTTGAGCAAATATCCAGAAAATAACTTTATTGTCAAGTTGATTTCAAGCATAAAGTTCAGCCCTAATGTGCATTAATTTTGTGGAAAGTGTATTAAAAGTTCTTAAAAAAACATTAAATTTGATTTGATCAAAAAGTGTACAGTAACCCTAATGTAAGCTCAGAGCTGAGTGTCAGACAGCAGAGAACCACACTATGATGCTAACATCAAGCAGAGCTCTGTTTACACATCTCCAATACAAAAATGATGAACCGTAAAAGTGACACTCCCCTGCACCGAGTGCATTTTAGTGATGGCAGTAAATGGACTGATAAAGTTGGAGCAATACTATTTTTGTGTCTGTTGCAGCTGAGCAGCAGTTTAAAGCAGCTGGACTAACATTAGTTACAGTGAACAAGTAGATCAGATATGCAGATTACTTTATATAAAACCAGTCATTTTGTGTTATTATAACTTAGTGTTTACTTTATCTGTTCTTTGAGCTAATTATTAATGTAGCCTACTCTGATTTTGTGTCACATAGGTCATGTCAGCAGTTAACATGTGTTTATAATGGAAAGAAATGTCCAGCATATTTCATAAATTGTTGATGATTAACCGATAATTAATTGTTAACACAGCTGACTATCGATGACAAAAATTGCTTAAAATTTGCATCCCAATTTATAACCCACTAATTTCATTATAGATCCCCTGAAGGAAATCAATACTTTACCAAGTTGAGGTCAATACATTTGCACTTAAAGGATCAATAGTCACAAAAGTCACTAACACAGAGAGTGCACATATGTGTGCCTCCACACAGGAATCACACATGTGTTGTTTTCTTACTATTTCTCTGTAATCTGTGTTCACACAGCCGACATAACACAAATCACCCAGTTTTATTTAACAGGAAATGATTATTTCTTAAAAGCAGGTGCATTCGATTTGAGTAAAACTAAAACTAAATAAATAAACTTTCAGGCCAATGTGCCTCAAGGTACGCTTAAGAAAATGAATGGTGAGCCCAAGGCAGAAACAATATTTCAAAAGAAGACAATAAACTGTGGGCGGACAGTGCACTGACTACAATATACTGCATATTTGTCATGTCTGCTTGCACAGTTTTGCTCATTATGGGCTGCTGAAGAAATAAACCACAGTAGAACCAACAGCTCTGCCATGATGATATTTATGATGATACAGTGTATCTGTTGACTTTTCTAAATATTCACTTGGCCAGTCATACATGCATATTCTCTTTCAGTCCCCCCTGTGCCTCTGTATATACACAAACAAATTCTAGGCAGAGGATAATAAAACAAGATGGTCTCTCCAAAAAGCCATGCCAAGCTGCAGGAAGCAATGCTGTTGTGCTCATCTGTTGCCTCCAGGTAGCCAACTTGCTACTGTATTATCCAAGCCAGATCACTCTCTTTGCCTGCTAATGCAGGCACTCAGGAAGACTGGACTCTAAAGTAAGTCAGTGGAGCATGGAAGACACACTTACACACGGCCACACATGCAGACAAAGTCATCACATACATCCATGTTTCTTGGCAATTGTAGAATATTGGGCTGAGAGACTTTCTGGGTCACACTAATGCAGTACATTTACCAAAACAGGGTAAGGGCTGTAAAGGAGAACATTGTTACTAGTGAGCAATACCCAGTCCAACACACACACCCACGAAGGCAGCCATATCCAAAATGTATCCTAAGAGATCAACAGCATACCCGAACATTAATGCACTCATATCCTGAAGCATATTGTCATACACATTAGTACTCAGGTTGAAAGCTGCACCCTCGCTCTGTGCTGCGACTGCTGCTGCTGCTGCAAAGATCCATTTGAGCTAATGATTTGTTTCTATACAGAGCTCTTCTAACAGCTGCACTGTAACACATTTCTGTAATTTCTACAGTAAAAAATTACAGTAGCTTCTTGTTCTAACATTTTACAAGGTGTAACTGTATATTGCAATGCATTATGGGTAAAAAATAATTACAGTAACTTAAAGCATTTTTTCACAGTATCACATTGTAGATGTACAGGATGGTTGTGTTTTCACTGGTTCTGACTGTAAACGATACATTACAGTTAAATACTGTTAGTAGAAGGCGCGGTTTGAAACAGGACACCACATTTGATGGCGGACGCAGGGGAGCGAACATCCATCCACTCAGTGTAAGTAAGTTATTAACCTACAAAATTAAAATGTGATTCAAGTAGTAACTTCATGCAATATAATTTGACCGTGTATCAGCCTGGTTTGCTCGTCTATAAACTAAAATGTTAAAATACCACTCAGTTAGATATATTTAGTTACTCTGTAATCTCATTTTAAAAAGCTGCAAAACTAGCATGTTGGTAAGAATAATGTTTCTTTATTTGTGTTAGTGACTGTATTTCATCATTTTATTATCTTAGTATTATTTATATCTTCGTCGTGTTTTATACGGAATATATGGGGTGTGGGACTCAGACTGCACCGTTTTTGCATATGTTAGCTAGCGAAAAACTGGTTAAGTTAAGCTAACGCTAGCTACGTGCATTAGCCCCGTCACCTGCAGGACAGAGGGAATGCCAGCAAATTATCTAAAACCCTCAAGGTTAGAAAACTGTTGGAGCGAAAGCCTATAGTGCATAGTTGCCCAGTCTGTTGTTTTACATAAAACATGTTATTTATGCTGTATACCTGTATGTATTTTTTGCATCAATTTATTTTTATTTTTTTTATAAATGTTTGATGTAAAATTGATTTGTTAACATCTTAAATGTTCTGTGCACTTTGATAAACAGGTTCAAGTCAGTTGACAGTTTTGTATAAATACTGTGACCAAAAACTTTTCACCTTATCAGGAACATTTTTCCTCTTGTAACTCACATCATAACATAACATAGATAACATTTAATTGCGGTGAGTATCAGAATCACTGTATCAGGAGACCATCGTTATAATGGACAAAACGTATGTGCTTGAAGGGGATGCTAGTGGATTATTTTGTTACATTTTCCATTATGAATAACAGGGAGTTATTTTTATTCAACTCTCTGCATTTCCATTGTTTTGCAGTTTTGAACATTTGGAAAACTGATAAGCTTGTCTCCAGAACTTGGTGGGTTCTGCTGTCTCTTGTAAACAATGTATTTCATTGTCTTTTTCTCTGATTTTGTGACTTCAGATGCCTCATCAGGATCAACCCAAACATTGGCACAAAGGTGAACAAGTGGATCAGTCCAAGAAGTGGGAAGGTGCAGCAGAAGAGGAACAGCGGTGTCAGCCTTCATGTCTCTGCACTCCTCAAAAAATTAATGGACTTTGAATTGTCACAAAAAGACAGGACAATGGAACTTTATTTCACTAACAAAGTTCCAAAAGTCTGGTTAGTTATTACACGTTACACTGTATTGAGTATTAATAAATGTTCTGTTTTGTTGCAGCACTGACTCTTGTTTTATTTAACAGCTGAAGATAATCTAATGTAGTGTTGATACATTTTGGATTATGAGCAATCAAAGTGTGCTTAATTTGCTAAATGTGACCAACAAAGATTAACTGTAAAAACATTTTACAATAAGATATTGAATTATGAAAAATTACAGTTATTTACTGGCAACATTAGTTGCCAGGTAACTCATGTAATTTGAATGGAATACAAGATAATCTTGTAAACTAAAATACAATTAATGGTTGTTTCTAATATGAAAAAACAATACATTGCTGTAATTTATATACAGCAAAAAACTGTAAAAAGGTATCCAGTAATATACTGTAATTATTTTTACAGTAATTTTACAGGACTTTATTGGCAACTTTTTTGCCTGCAACTTACTGTTAATTCTACAGGTAATTCGTTACAGTGTGTTATTGATATGTTTGTCTACGACCACAGAGATTGTGCATGGTTCTGTGCATCCGTGTCAATGTACGAGGGTGCACAACACATGAGCTGTCGTTCCTGCAAGCATGACAAACATGTTAAAAAAACCTTTGTCCACATTTAAGTCCCAAATCCTCTTTGACCAGAAATGCTCAAAAGGAAAAGACACTAGGCCAAAAGGTGAACCAAAATAACAATCTAACTTGGATTTACTAATTCTTTAAACATTTTTTTGGAGAGTGAAGTTCACTTAGTCTTAATTTCAGATATGAAAGCCTCAACCATAAGCTTTTTTGCTTCCATCTGACCTTTAAATTGTAGAATAGAAATCTTGTGCAGTCCTTAAAAAGACAAAGCATTATGTAATTTCTGCATGAGTACATGTTTGTGTGCGTTATCAGATCTCAGTGCATCAGCATGTTGTGGATGTTCCCGGTGGAATCAGCTGACTGTTTGTAATTAGCATCTATGCAAAAATGCAGGAATGAAGATCCCACTGAGACCTCTGTGACAGTGTAACACAGGCACAGAGGACACTTGCATTCTCACACACAGACACATTTGCATGCACACACCGTTGACTCGCCAATACAACACACGTATAGACATACTGTAAGGGTCTCTTGGGAGCCATTAGAGAGTCGTTGTGATGCGGGTAAATATTTGGATGAAGCAGACCAAATTAAACACACTCCAGAGACAGTCATGAAGGCATTCTGCAGTGACTGAACGTCACAAAGCACAGTCGGATAAATTATCACATACATTGTAGCTTTTCCAGACAGCAGCAACAAAGGACATCGGACACATGTTATGGCAAACAGGCTCATGATAAATCCCTGTTTCCTTCTGTGACAGGAAGAGCGATGTAGCACACATTACATCAGGCAGCAGCAGGGCAGCCTGCATGCCGCCTGCTGTTCCATTGTGCGAATCACAGATTACCAAGGTGTTACACAGTTTTCGGCCCTCCTGCCAGTGCAATATACCATCTTTGTCATTGTCATTTCCCTGGAAATTGAGGTGAGGGTTCAACGGTTCCTTTTACCCATCAGAGACAGCAGCAACGCACGGCTAGTGCGTTGTGAAGATCTGGCGTCGGCCTCATCACATTGACAATAGTGATCATCAAGAATGCCCAGTGGTTGGGTTAATGCAGGTTAAATTATCAACATCACAAAGAAGGAAGCCTGACTAATCACAGGGCTGATGTGATTTCCCATTCTTTTAGAAATGAATGGAGGTCGAGCTGCCGCAGTCTGTTAGCAAAACAGGCAGCATGTGTGCTTGTGCAAGTACATGTGTGTAATGGCTGGTAAGCTGCTTGAGCACAATCTCCTGCAGGAGCTCACAGTAAAAAATATTCATTTTTCATTACTGACCATGAGAAAGGACATGATTCAATATTACGGTAATAAATTGCTCCCACTCTTAAATATCTCACTCAAGGGAGTAGCGGCAGACAGGCCACCAGGAAGGCGTTAAGCAAAACTTTCATTTTTATATTTTTTTTATGAAACAAACACAAAATTGAAATTATAATGGAACCGTACCATTGTTAACATCCAATATATTTGAAGACCTTCTTTGCAATAAATGATGATGATTATATCTGATAATACAGTGGGTTTCTTTAATCTCTTAAACTTCTAATGAAATCATTGCATCTCCAGATCTCAGCAATTAACTTAAAATGTTGGCATACCCAATAGGGATGATGGCCAAATCAACAGAAATAAGATTCAGGTTTATGTCAGACACAGACACATGCACAAATGTGTTTCTATAACATCATAAAACTCTACACTGAAGTCTCATGCTAATGAATCCCACTGAAACCCCTGCACTTGTAGTTAAGCCTCATTGCCTCACACTGACAGTGTTGTGAGTGCTGAAGGGCTCCCTCGCGCTTTTCCTTCCATCCCTGCTCTTTCCTTCTCTTCCTCCTCACTTCACTCTGTCCATCTCCAGCTCTCTGAGTTATTGTCAGCACAGACAGGGAACCACGCCGCATCATTAACCACCTCTCGCAGTACAGTCTACACCCCAGATGCAGAGAACAAGGCTTTTATGTCGTCTAATTCTCTATTAATGGAGGCAACGCTGCCTCATTGCTCATTAAAAATGAATGGAGACAAGCTCTCTGCACTGATAATTACACATACACACACCTGGCTACGGCCAACCCTGTGTAATACTGACAACAGTGGGCACTTAGAGAGACACGTGTAGTGAGATGCAGGAAGAGAGGATCAGACACACAAAACAACAAGGAGTCACCAGCAGACGGTAGAAGTACAATCATTATTTTAGAATAATACAAATGAGGTTGGGCTTCCTGGAGTGACAGTTCAACTATAGTGGTGTTTCACATTGGCCATTTCAAGGCATAACAGAGAGATTCAGTGTTTTAAATCAAAGTGGAAGGATTTGCCTCATAAAAAAGTAAGTACATATCTGTTGAGTGAATGAGAGATCTCACCAAAACAAACCAAGATTCCACACAGAGTTAAAACAAAAAAACTCCACATATTTTCAAAAGGACCATGGTTTTCTTCCAGCTATGTCAAGTGGGATGCCATTCAATAGAAAAACATTGAGAGAAAAGATTAAATATTTAAAAAGTAAAACAAAAGCTGACAGGGAAATGTATGGCAAGAACATGCTGAGGGTGGAAAAGTGCTACAAAGAGAATTAGTTATAGAGAGTTAGAGGGAATTTAATGAAGAGACTGGAGGTTAATAACGGCTGCCTTCACTTCCATAAAACTACTGTACGGGGGTGTTGCCATTATGCTCAAGCAGGCAGGTAATTAACAAAAATGCCAAATGAAGGAGAGATGCAAATGAGTGGGGCAGAAATATGAAAGGATGACAGTATGAGAGGAAGTGATTAGGAGTGAGAGAAAAGTGCGGTGATCACTGAGTCAGGGCTGGCTGGCACACAGCACACAGTAGCACGCATTCAGCCATGCAAATGCGACTGTTTGTTCAATTACAGCTAATTTATGTTTACACAGGAAAGCGGAAAGAAACCTAAACAGGGCCAAACAGCCTTGAGGGCCAAAGCTATTAAGTAAGGCAGCCTTTTTTATTGATCGACTCAAATATTAAAAATGCAGCCACCATCAAGGCCTCCTGTTTAACTATGTTCACATTAGAGGCAGAGACACTGTGATAAATTGCCTTGGGATGACGGGAGATGCCTGTTCCTGATTCTATGAGCACTCTCCCCACATGACACACTTCCAGCCAAGCAGGACTGTTCCCTGGCTAAAAGTGCTGAGCTGTGCCTCTGCTGAATCACAATTAAACAGGCAATCTGCTCAGAGCTCGTAAATAAGTCAGCTCAACAAAAATACTTCAACCGACTCATGCACCCATACCAAGATCCATTTATCAATATCTGTGCACACACAATAAACAATATTGATATTTTTTATGTACAATTCTGATTTTGTTATTTGACCTGTGGGTTACTTTAATTATCTAATATTTCACAAACATGTAGTTTAACAACTGCTGAGGCAGAATTATAATAGAGAAGCTGAGCGTTTACATGTAATTTAGTTGCATGCAAAATGAAAAATAGTCTTGTAGAAAGAAAGAGAAAATATACAACTGATTTGGATAACACAAGTTGGAAACAAATACAAGATGCATTATATGGTAATAAGAAAAAGGTGTCATGAGGGAAGTGAGAACAAGATGTGCCTATAGGCAGTCACACATATAGATATAGTCACATATAGATGGGTCAATGACGTATAAGGATTTAGAACAACTCAATTGTAGAATAATAAAAACAAGCATATCTAATGCAGTAGTTCAAACATTCAGAATGTTGTGTACCTGAAGCTCCATATTATACATTTGAAATTAAGTGATTTTAGTGGGTTTTTCAAGATTAATTGGCACTGGCCTTTAAAAAGAGTCATGTGGTGCGACCACGATTCATCTTGAAATAAATTAATTTAGTTAACATGCTTCACATCTTTTTTTACAAGTTTTCAGTAATATAAAGTGTTTGGAAACAAAGTATTTGCTTTTTTTTTTTTAAATCTTTGTAAATGATGGTCTTTTATTTATATAAGATATTTCAAGATGAATCATGGTCGCACCAAATGACTTTTTTTTCAGGCCAGTGCCAATTAATCTTGAAAAACCCCCACTAAAATCACTTTCAAATTGTAATATGAATTGTCAGGTACACAACATTCTGAATGTTTGAACTACTGCATTAGATATGCTTGTTTTTATTATTTAAAATTGAGTTGTTGAAAATCCTTATACGTCATTGACCCAGATATGTGACTTATACTACTAGAGTAGCTGATTTATCCGAATGTGAGTGCATATAAAAAGACAGAAAAGTCAGGAGGATTTGATATAGAGAGACACAGAAATAAAATCTTCCAGCAGTTAATCAGAGATTTAGCTGGCTGAAACTTCTCTAATCTTATTGTAACCACTGGATGCTCTGACTAATATGAATTACAATCAAAGACAGAGGCGGAGATGTTAAAGTACCTACTGTTCTAAATATTAACATGATTTCAGATGTATTTAAGCTCTGAAGGGCAAGAGAGGTATTATGGTTGATATAAAACCTCACCTAAGTCCAGTGTTGTTGAACGTCGCAGACTGTGATGGTGCAGTTGATGACTTGGTCAACACTAGAGAGCGGAGCAGCAATTTACAGAATAGGAGTGTAGCAAATCAAGGTTATTCTGTATATTTCAGTAAAACGTGATTAGATGTCGATCTTTCACTGTTGATCCCCCCCCCCCCCCCATTTCCGGTTCTTCCAGGCATGAGGGACAATATAACTCATATAACAAAATTCTATACTTTTGTGGATATGATTTGTAATCACTAACCTATCATTGAATTTTTAAAACTGTTTTAGAACTGTTTTCAGAGTTTTACAGTTGCTTCCAGGAACAAACATCCTGTCTCCAACTTTTATCAAAGGTTGGTTTAGTTTGCTGCATCACTGTGCATCTGTGCACACACAGTCAGGGCAGACAAGGCACAAGAGTCCAGCCTTCCTGGAAGTTACACCCCCTCAAACATAATTGATAATCAAATGATTAAGCAGCAGTAGTGTCCTCCACAGCTGAAAAGGGCTGCTGAGGTGTGCCAAACTGCTACAAGCGAGACATTCCTAAACTGGAAACCTTGTGTCGTGTGTCCCCTGTACCAGCCGTTACATGACTAGATTCCACTAAAGCCCTAGGCCAGGAAGAAGTTCCTCCTGCAATAAACCTGCCTCTCCAGAGTAGAGCTGCCAGGGTTGATGAATAATATCTTTCATTTCCTTATGATGCAGTTTTACGTCGCTTTTTTAAGACCATTAAAAAGGACAGAGGTTTACATTTGTGCATAATGTGAGGAACCAAGAACAAGTCCAATTAGACTACAGCGATGTATAAGTGCAGCACAAAAACTCTTCATAAATGTTTCTTTGAATTTTATAATGCACATAATGATGTTGATATAGTAAACAGAAAAGAAAATAATGGCGATGCCAGAAAGGACACGGAAAACCAGTTATTGCCTACTAACACACATGCTATTTTAAGATATGAAAATGGTGTTTTCAGTTGATGAAAAAATACATTTCCAAGACGCATAATGCATTATGCACCTCTCATTCAACAAAATACAGAATAATGAAAACAGTTATTCAAGCAATATCACCATATCTGCAGCCAAAGCACATCACTTCACATATAACCATTTCCGTTCTATCTTTGAGGAACAGTAACAACTTCTCTCTACAGGACTAAAACACTCTGTGAACAACATAATGAAAGAAAGGATGAGACCCTCACCATCACAAAATAAGCTGAAACAAATTGCAGCATGGTACCAAAAAAGCTTTTAAGCCAAAAAATGACATCTTGTTTCAAACAGAAAGTGTTCTGTACAAAGTGACAGTTGTACATCACGTATCTTCTTCCTTTCCACTACTTCTGAAGGTGGAGTACGAGGATATGTGGGCCAAAATTAAAGAGTTTAATGTTCATTCATTTCCCTCACTTTTACAAAACGTCTTCAACTGATGGAACACAACGGGAGGTAGACGTCTTTATTGTCTGAATCTCAAAGTAGAGGCCATTAAATGAGTTAAAGCACACACACAAAGAAAAAAAACAAACAAAACAACAATTGAACACATAAGAAAGACAAAAATCCATAATATGTCAAAAGCTGTCTCTTTAAACATTCTGGCTAAAGGGTTTGATTGTGTTTGAGTGTGTGTGTGTGTGTGTGTGTGTGTGTGTGTGTGTGTGTGTGTGTGTGTGTGTGTGTGTGTGTGTGTGTGTGTGTGTGTGTGTGTGTGTGTGTGTGTGTGTGTGTGTGTCTGTGTGTGTGGGGGTGAGTGGGTGGGTGTCTGTGTGTGTTTGGGTGTGGGTGTGTAAGAAAGCAAGTGAAAGCACAAGAGACGTCCCTGTCCAGCCGACACTCTCTCACAACCACAGGCAACAGATTCTAGATAATTTGTCATGTTCATTATTCCACGGGCTATGAATACCAAACAGAGAGAAAAGAGATACCAAACAAGAGAAAGAGAGAGAGAGAGAGAGAGAGAGAGAGAGAGAGAGAGAGAGAGAGAGAGAGAGAGAGAGAGAGAGAGAGAGAGAGAAGAGAGAGAGAAAGAGAGAGATGCAAAAGACCAGCCAGCCACAACAACAAGCCCTATTTACCCTATCACACAATCTGTTAGCACTGACAGATTACCCCACATCACTGGGCCCAGCATTAGTCTTTGACAGCGCAAGGTTCGTGCTTCCCTCTCACTCCCTTCATTGCTCTCTCTCTCTTTCCATCTTTTATGGCTACCCGGGAATCCAAACAGTTTCATATTTCCATCACACAAAGATCTGGAGGATTTAACATCAGGTTTGACAGGAAACATAAGTGAGCAATTACTGAAGATCAGAGGAGGCATTGTGAAGCACTGTGCAATGCAGGGAAGGGTCCTGATTTACACAACCTTTCCATCTCTGTTTTAGGCTGTAAATAACTAAACAGCAAACAACAAGGATCTGAAGTGAAGTTAGGTTAACTTATGTATTCAACCTTTTTAAATAAAAGAAAAGATCATAAATCAAATGTATTTACAGTTGTTCTGAATGGCTTCACTCAAAGACAACAGTCACAGAGAGTGGAGGGGGACCATATTGACACAATATTGTTTAAATACAGAGATAATGACACGTTTTAATAATAATGACAGCAATGACACTACATGAGTATGGGTCACAAGGGTAACTTTTCTAAAGAGGAAACCATACATCCATGAACATGCTACAAGTGGAGCCAAAATGTTCCAGGTGGAACTCAAGTGCTAGAATTATTGTTCAGTACATCGGAGCAAGTGGATATTAAACTATATATATTAAAAAGCATACCCAACCAAGGAAAGTCATGTACTAACTGAACATCCTGTACCGAACAGTTCTGGATGAACAAACAAACTGCTACACCTCTACCAGATACACAAATATTAGATGACAGTGCAGAATAACAGGTAAGATGAACAGATGAGTGGAGCAATGACATGGTTATACATATAAAACTGAAATTATGAGCTATCCATACTGAAACCATGTTAATTTTCACTTGTACTTTCCATCACTCCTGCTCAACCTCCTCCTGTTGCTTTTCTACCCCCAACCCCCCCCCCCCCCCCACACACACACACACACACTTTCCACATCCCCTCCCTCTCTCTCTCCCCTCCTCTTCCTTACCCATCTTGCACCCTCCAACCTGAGAGACAGGCACCTCCACCTGGTTCATTATGTGTCTTAGCGTGGGACTAGCTTCTCCTGTTTTGCTCTGACTCCCTCCTGGGGTGATCCAATCCTTCCCTCTCAAGAACCCCATTGGTAAAAGTCAGTGGTTAAGGCCTCCCATGACAATATCAGGTCTGCTGTCCATCTGTCACGGAATATCTTGCCAGAACCACAAGTACAGATCCCTGAATACAGAGCTATGATGACTCATGGAACATTGCACACATGAAAGAGAATTTGTTCTACCTTAGCGGCTGTATAAAAATAACAGCCTAGATACTGGGATTGCAGCCTATTAAATGATCTTCTGAAATGAAGTGTTAAAGCCTTCCACACTATAACTGTTCCAATGATGAAATAAAGGTGCCAAATTGTGTCTATAAGAAGAAATATTTTACTTTAATAACAGTCCATTTTATATTGTGGGTGTATCTTGATGAAATAAGTCACAGTAAGGAAATTGTGACTGTGAACATGTGTGTGTGTGGTGTGCAAGCATGTGTGGAGTGCTCTGCTATGCCACAGAGCCCACTGCGAGAGCACAGTCATCTAATGTAAGATCAAGCAGGCTTGGACACATCCTCACTGGTTTTTACTGGGAACGGGATGGATGGCTGGATGGCTGGACTTGAAATGTATCCAACTACATCAGTCGTACTTCCCTCCTTTCACAATCTGCTCCTCAGTCACACTCTGCAGCTACACTGTCTCCTTTCCAGTCTCTGCATTGCTCCTCCAACTCAACAGACCTGCCGCCTTCATGCCCTCAGACTCTCCTTCCTTAAACACATCTACACACCTATCCCCACTTCTCATCAGTGCTGCAGGTTCCTGGCCTACTCCACCCACTCCTCATTTGCAACTCATTCCCTCATCAAACGTTCACTATCGGTTAATTTCTTTTGTTCTTTGCCAGATTTTTAAGTTGCCATGTGCTTTATGTCTTGGTCCCTAGCCTCTATATGTGTGTTTGTTTCATTTGTTACACCTGAGACCCTTTACCTGTCTGTTTATTGGACTTTTGATTCTTGCCTGCTCCCTGTTGAATTTGTTTGCCTGTTTTGACTGCCCTCTCTGGTTTTGATCCTTGACTGCCTCACCATTCTATAAGCGTATGTTCCTCAATTTTGTTTAATAGATCATTGAATTGCATCTTGCACTGCCTCAGGCGTCTGCATTTAGGTATTTCCTCTGCACTTCTTGCATCTGCCGTGACAAAACAGTCAGGCCAGTAATGGACCTGATCCTGCATTTACTGAACCTCAGGAGCCTAGTATGGAACAAATGAGGAACCACCCTGACACATAGTAGTCACCCTTTGAAGGAACTTCTTATTCCTGCTGTTTCCTGGTCAGCTTGGTGGAATGTCTGGAGAATGGAGGAGTCCCTTGCACCATTCATGACATCTCCCACCTTACACATCTCTCTCACATCTACCCACTGTATCTCTTCAATGCTTGATCAGTTCTCCTAACATAACAGTTCTCAACATGTTATCATATACAGGATCTTTTTGTCTGTATGCATGATTATCTTAAATGTCCTGTATCATTACATTGACCATGTAACATGCTAATATCATATCTTATCACGCATCCTTGGAGACAGGCTGAACTACAGATATGGCAACCTTCATACAAGGCCAAGTATACAGTAAGTATTTGGTATTCTAGACAAAAGCCTGACAGTGCTTTAAAAAACGAGTTTAGAGCATGTTCTGTGTCAAGTTGACAGCACGTGAATCAGATGAGTTGCCATTAATGATTCACAGCGGGTCTGGATTAGCTGGAGGTTGCTGGCAGATGAATGAGGCTATTTTCTATTTGCTCCAAGGTTAGCAAGACCTCAGCCAGCACGCTCCTAGGGCTAACTTAGTTCTATCATTACAGGCCCCAGCTGATAGCTAAGTTACCGCCCTCATCCCAGGGCTTGCCATTTATCCTTCTGAAGGCAAGGAGGTAGAGAGGAAGGGACACAGAGTGATTCATAGTTACTGATTTGAAGTGTGACAGGCTTAAAGCTTGTCTTGTTTTTCATTCCATCCTTAGAATATTAATTGATTCTGTATGTATGTTTTTACTCTGATATCTTACTATTCTGAAAAAAAGTCATGTGACTCTTTTCTGGGGGAAAAAATATTCAGACATATTCTGATTATCATGATTGCTTCCAATTAATCATTAACATCATTGTTAAAGCAAAAATGTCAAACCTTCACAGGTCCCAGTTTCTCAAATGTGAGGTTTTTCCACTTTTGTATGTTTATATAATTGTATTTTGAATATGATTATGTTTTGGACTGTTGGTCAGACAAAACAACCAAACCAAAATGGAATAGTTTGTCATTTTGGGAAATGCACTTTCTTAAACTTACCTCCTGTTATATCTGTCTGTTAAATATCAAGCTATAGAAATGGCTAGCTTAGCTTGGCAAAAATATTGGGAGCAGAGAGAGACAGCTAGCTTAGCTCTGTCCATGGGTAAAGAAAAACATTGAATTTCTAAAGTCTTTGCTGCTTGCCTGCCAACCTCACAGGGATGACAAGAATCCTGGAAGTTTCTGTGCCCAGCCAAGAAATAGTCCTACACGAAACCACCTGTAAAATTAAAAATTAAAAATTTACACCATAGACTAATTAGATATAATGGGTTAAGTAAACTTCAATGACGTGCTTAGGTGTATTTTTTACCTTTGGTAATAGACAGGCTAGTTTCCCTCTGCTCCAAATCTTTATGCTAGTATAAGCTGGCACACAATTATAGACACCTAAACATATACATTTCACTGTGGAGATGAAAGTGTAAAGAAAAGTTGGGGGTTCAGTGCCTTGTGCAAACGGTGCTGTTAGGAGCAGTCAGCCAATCCTCCTGGCAACTACAGTGGCTATACTATCTTCAACCAAAAAGCATTTAATTAAGTCCCTCTTCTGACTGCTCCATCTAAAATCTCATCTTCACTCATCCATCTCCATCCCTTAGGGGAAATCACTGTTGATCCCTTCTTTCATCACATCCCTACACCTCTAGTTCTCCTCCCCCATTTGTCCATTCCCCTTATCCATCTGAGGCACATGGGAGACTTCACAATCAATCAAACAGTTATCCATTAACATTTATGTCTTTACTGATCAGTCCTAACCACCTGATCACTACCTGCTTTTTTCTCCATACCACTTTATTTTCCTTATTTCCACAAATCTCCATTTATTTTCCTCCAGTCTTCACTGCGCTCACTTCTGTCTGTTGAGTTCCCTTCCTCTATTCGGGTGCTCTTTTAAGGCAGCATTGGATCAAAGTCATGAATAAGGTGGGTTAGCCACAGGCATATAAGCTGACAGCTTATACTCTCCTCCTACCACCCTCTACTCACACACACACACACACACACACACACACACACACACACACACACACACACACACACACACACACACACACACACACACACACACACACACACACACACACACACACAAACACCTGCAACTTCCCACTCAGAGTCTGACTAAGACTCATGCCCACATGTATACACAAGCAAACACAAACACACACACACAGTCATCTATTGTAAATATATAAAGCCCATTTCCGCTATATAGGCTCAGATCAGATGTCTGGTGTTGATTGATGTGGGAGAAAATAAAAGCAGAGATTGGGAGTGTGGTAATTCCATTTCCTTTACACTCCATATCTATGCTCTCAACAGGTTAGAATACCACAGGGGAGCGATAAACAAAGGGATGTGGATATAGTCATGACAAGTGGCAGGTATGTATGCACCAGTCTTCAACTCGTGTTAAAAAATACACAAGAACATACAGTAATTTTTGGTACAGGTTAATATCAATTTTAAATCTGAGACTGGAGAAACAATTTACATTTGATGTAAATAACAGTTTGCTTATATTCGGTTATACTTGGTACTGAATGCATAAGTGCATCCCTTGTATGGCTACTGTATAATAAATGTGATCGGGGAAAAAATCAAAATCTGTTTAAACGAGCAATTCCGAATATTATAAAATATTATAAGCAACAGGCCATACCTCATATTCCAGCAGGAGTGTTCCTGAGATTCACGGTCCTCCAGTTTACTGACTTTGTAAAATGCAACTACCTTGTAACATTAGCTTATTACTCAAGTAAGGCAGCGGATGCACCTTGCACGAACTAAACATGGTCAGACCAGATTTGCCTAGGGAAATTTAATGGCATGCAGAGGCAAAAAACAAGGGCGGTGATATAAGCTGAAAATTATACAGGTTTTTATCAAACACTTATTATAGTATCATTATAGTATTGTCAGTACCTTCTATTAATGTCCTTGAACCCACTGCAACGAAGCACGCCCTGTTCAATCCTGAACTCTGTGTAAACAAGGGCACGTCTATTTGCAATCAGTAGCGAATACGTCTCATCCCGTTCCTTAATGTTTAGCATAGGCGACATGAGTTACATCAAATTACTCAGAATAAATTCAAACTTGACTTCTTTGAAAAAGTGGCAGCCTTCATCCCTAGAGGCAGTGATGGGTATGTGGGTGTTCAAGAAAAAAAGGACTGATAAAAAAGTGTTGAACATGAAAGAGGAAAGAGTGAGCATAGAGTAATGAATCTAGATGTCAGATGTAAAGTGGAATGGTCGAGGGTGATGAAGTGCTGTGTATGCTTCTATGTGAGTTAGAAAGTTTGTCTGTGTGTCCATCTTGTGTTCCCTGAGGGGCGAACTGCTGTCAGTGCTGCTGTTCAGACAGCCTGCACCTCAGGGCTCAGCCAGCCCATCTTATTCACTTGAACTCATCTAAAAAATAAACTAAATGATGCAGCTTGTAAAGGGGGCAGAAGGAAAAAGCATGAGGGTGTATGTGAAAAAAGGAGAGATGGGAGTCATCAGTGCATTATGAGTATGCCTTTACGTGTGATCTTCCCATAATCTAGTCTATCCAAACGTACAGCAGCATGTGTTTCCAACCCTCTCTAACTCTTTTTACATAATCAGGTCTACTTGACCTACCATCTCTTTCTGCGCCTCCTCACTTACACAACTCTCCCACCTACAACACTCTACATCTTTATGTCCAAGAATCATCCAACAGAGAGAGAGAAGAGAGAGAAACCGAGCTACAATACTCTAATGTCCAATATATATAGCTGTCTGCTACTGATGAGTAATAAGTAGCAACAGTGTTTATGAGTAATTCACGAAGTCAAATGCACATGCCTGTTCAAAACGCTACAAATGGATTTCTATTCCATGGCTGAATCTTTTCAATGTAGGAAGGTGGAAAAATACCTTCTATCTATAATATATGACACATTTTAAAACATTTCTAATTTGTAGCAGTCTCCCAAATTCTCCATTGCTGTTTTCTTGCCTCCACATGTCTTCTTTCCACATCTCACTTACTGTGTCTTTTCCAACACCGAAGATGACCCTGATACCAAAAAATAGCTTTTTCCATCTCCTACCCGCTTCATTGGGACAAGGGCTTGTGGAGAGGGGTCAAGGGGGTGAAAGTCAGCCCTCATCAATCTGCAAGATCCTGTCAGTGGGTTGCCCGCAGCCACTCTTCTGCCAACGCTGCCCCTCCAAATGACTCGCCATGACAACCCTGTACCAATCAAAAGCAGTGTTCTTGTGACCCTACCAGCTACCTGGAGCACCAGTGAAGGTAACAGACAGACAGACTGATTACACAGCCTGTCTCTAGGTCATTACACAGCCTTGTCTACCCTGTGTATGCCATCATCTTTTATCTCCTTGTCTTTTCTTCCACCCCCTCCTGTCTGAGAGGCCTTTCGACCCTCATTACATTTTTGGTAAATAACAGGGGAGCCCTTTGAAAAGATGAGCGATGGCAGAGAAGGTGTAAAAGGAGAAGGACAAGTTAACAGAGCTACTATCAATGGGTTCTGAAACCAGAATGAATTGAAATGGCAGAAAACATACAGGTAAAATGAGCAGCAGAGATTGGAGAGGACATTTGTTAGTCAATAAGGTAGAGAGGCAGAAACAGTGCAGACACTGCTCCATACACAACAAGCAGCAGTCTTTGTGGTAGCATGGGGTGGGTGCACTTATTGAGCTTTTAACCTCAGTCTCTTTCTCTATCTAGCAACTTACTGCTGTTCTAAAATTGTAACCCCTCTACATACATACTGTGAATAGTACACCATTAACTGTAAGTTATAGTAAATGATTCTTTTCTAACATTTTTAGATCATTTTCTCACCATCAATGCAAAGAGTAATTGCTTCGCAGAGCAGCAAACTGCTGGGATCTGTGTAGCTTTAAGTTACCATATCTGCTGGAAAAATTGTAAATATTATTAGTATTCAGTCTTTGGTTCCATGTTGTGAAGTGAACACTCAAACTGAGCAAGTCAGCTTTGGCACATTATTCCCGTCTTCCTCAATATCACTGGTGTGAGATTAATTACTCCCGCCGTGAGAGATGGGTGATGAAGTGATGAAGGAAATGATTTTAATGGCAAAACATCCCCCACCATGCATCACACATGCACAACAAGCAACACTCACATAAAACATAGATGCACACACAGCACAGTTTTTTTCCTGTGGGAAGTCATGAACAGGATTGACTTCAATAATTGGTTTGAATTCAATTAGACTGATCTTTAATGGGCCATATTAATCTTTAATGTTGTTCATTCATTGATGCTTTGCTCTATTAATACTTGCAATGCAGGAAAATCGTAGAATTAACAACCAGTGTGGTTGTAAAAGACAGATATTGTATCATTAATGTGTACTGTACGTCCATGCATACATCGTATATTCATACTCTGTGTGTGTATGTGTGCTTGTATACGTGCGTGTGTGTGCATTACTGTACACAATTGCCTCCTCTCTTTCACTGACAGTATACTTATCATGTCTGTCACTCCCTGTCCTCTATGCTTTTGAATAATAGATGCTGGCAGTACAGTAAGAATCAGAGACAGAGCTATGATAGATGAATGTTTCATGCTGCCATTCATTCTTTATATGAATGTCGGAGGTATCTCCATGGCCGTCTGCTACTGCTTCCAGCAGCAATGGCACTCCGTCAACGTCCTGTGCATGTTTCATATGCATATACCCTTCCCCACCACTCTCATCTCCTTCCATTACTCCACATATTCATAACGCTGAGATATAAACTTGTGTGTCTCTTGAGAGATGTTTCCTTAAGCTGAGGCAATGGTCAAATATTGTCCACTGACTTGGCTCAGCTTGTCAGGCAGAATTGCTGCAAGCTCTTACTGCTTTTATGGCAACTAGCATAAAGGTTTACGTGTTTTAACTTTGCGTGTGTGGCTGGCTGTGTGTATCCACCACACCATGTGCACACACTTAAAGAGAAAGGGCCGCAAAACCATTGCATATATGCAGAGAAAACTGAGGAGAGACTATTGATTTTGTGAGAAAGAAAGAGGATGATATCGGATGTGTGAATTTGTCATCCAGGGAGAGCATCACAGGGAAATGGCCGGTGCAATCATCAGCAGAGAAGAGCCTGTAGGGAGGCATTCACACAGAAAAACACACACATACACTTTTTTTATAAAGACACAGAGGAGCTGTGGCACAAGACAAAGATACAAAGAAAACAAATAGGAGGCTAAGGACTAATGGACCAAGGAGTAGACATCCAATTTGTCTCACATACACCAACCCAAACCTCAACCAAAAGCTGACAAACAGACCTTGTGAAAGCCAAGAGCTATTTGGGGTAACAGCTGTGTCCCTGACTGTGTTCCACAAAGGCTCCGTCACATATATGCATGTGGATGGCAATCTGAAAGTGATTAACAGTCACACTGTTCAATTAGAGCCGCAACAGGTGTCTGATGTAGACAGAGGACACACATAGTGAGTCACTGCTTATTAAACAGATATGCTGCCAGAATGAAGAATAGTTTGATGGACTTCTCTTTGCTCTTGAAGAGAAATCAGAGAGAGAAAGCCACTCTTTCAACACTGTTCTATCAGGTCACCTCAGTAATTAAACACATACAGCTGTGGTTACAAGAGAGACAGAGAGGTATGATAATGAAACAGATGGGAGACACATTTCTGTAGCAAATTTGGGAGTAGGATACACTGAAAATGGAGGATCTTAACACTCAAACACTGATACTCTTAGGTGGGAAACTCTGCTCCTGCAGCATCAAATGTGTGTGTGTTTGTGTTTGTGTGTGTGTGTGTGTGTGTGTGTGTGTGTGTGTGTGTGTCATCATTATATACTCAACACATAATTCTCATTTACAGCCTGAGGTTACCACGGAAACACAAACAGCCAAGGAGCAGACGACACGTTTAAAAATATGGCACCTAAAAGAAAAAAAACGGTCACACCTCATCACACTTCATCGTTGTGTGTGCTTTTTGACAAGCCTGTGTGCGACCGTGCGTGTCAGAGTATATACAGAGTGAGAGTTGCGCTGTATTGAATGTGAGGCGGGTGGCAGGATGAGACATAAGGAGAGGGATGTGTTGAGAAAGGGGAGATAATGGGAGGGAGAGGTGGTGGTAGAGAGGGAGGTGCTGATGATGGTAGTGTGGATGGTTTCTATTTTTAGCCTGCATGTGTGATATATGCCAATAGGTGTTCAAATCAGAGAGTAAGGGAGGCTTTGGCAGGCTATGATACATTGATTGAAGTGAAAGTCAACACCCATATCCTAACTTAGTCTGGTACCATTAAATTGTATTTTTGTAGAGAAAAGACTACCATAACTAACATAATTACAGTTCATTTTTTAGAAGAGTGACTAGAGATAACGGTTGCCCACAATATTTTCTTTCCTTGCCAGAAGGCTAAGGTGGCGAAAGCTTCCACAAAACCAAGTAAATTGAATGTGCTGAAATTAAACTGAGTGCACTATGGAAGCAGCACAAAGAAAAAAAATCATATCATATCATGACTAAATCAAATCAGGAATATACTCATAAAGCCATTCAATCAGTTGTTAATCCCAAAATGATTAAGCTTTAGAAGAAAAAACGCAAAGCTACACACACATACACATACACCAGAGATGGATTAAGTAACATCAATCAATACATTTCAATCATGGAGCAATATCAAAACATCCCAACAGTAACTGATCTAGACAATTTCTCAAACTATATGCTAAACACAACAAATTGGTCTCAAGGTAGGACACTATTATGAGTGATGGCACAGATAAAGTCAGATCTACTGTGGCCAGATTACTACATAATTTTAAATGTGACTTCCCTTTTTGAGATACATCTTTGTTTGTCATGCTGCAATGCAGGGGCCACGATCACTTATTGGATTATAGGCTATCACATCAATCATCTTGTGCTGTGACTGGCCTCCACTTACTAAAGCATTTATCTGATCATCCTCTCATAAATGGCCTGATGAATTGCACTGTCCTCTGACTTTGGTCTAATCATAATTGCATCTGTCTCCAATGGAGACTGTCTCTTATCCCTTGCTGTCTCTGTCTCCCTGAATCAATCTCTGAAGGGGGACCACGCAACACAACACAACTGAGCTTGACAGGTAGAGGCAGAATTATTCAGAAGATTATCAGTATGTATTATTACAAATGTAACATTTTCAATTTCAATATTCAGAGCAGTAAATAAGAAAAAGCATGCAGCTCTGTTAGACTAGTGGTGCTTTGAGCTCAATGTTAGCATTTGCCGATATTTTGCTTTCCATGTTCATTGCTTATTAGCATTAAATGCAAAATTCAAGACTAATGGGAATGTCATTATCTTTGCAGGTACAGTATTTGGTCATAAACCAAAGTATTGGACAAATTAAAATTTTTGGTCCTAGACAAAATGTTTTCACCAAAGTTATTATAATCCCTCCTGCAGGAACATAAATGTGGGTACCAAATTTCATTGCAATTTATCAAATGGTTGTTAAGGTATTTCAGTCTGGACTAATCAATCAACATTGTAAAATAAGTATGGCACTGTGAGTGCACTATGAATTGTGATATAAATATTACATATTGATATTTTAGGTATGAACTGTCACTATGCATATGGAAATGAGCCTCAATCCATACAGAATATGTCAACACTTACTGATCTTGTTGGACTCTGCTGAGCTGCAGACCTCTAGAATAATAACTGCAGCCTTAGCACACAATAGTTAAAAAAGCAACAAACACAATGAAAGATACAGATGATTTACACCATCTGGTTCTGAATAAAGAGCAAGATGTAATCAAATGCAATGAAATTGAGAGGAAAAACAAAGCTTTTCTGTGAAGCAACCCAAACCTCATCTGATATTTTAGAGCAAATGCAGACTATCTGATAGTGTCTTCTTCTTTTTTGGATAAAACAACTAACATTTCTGTTGCATCTGCAGATATTTAGCCACTCTAAATCTGCTTGTGTCTCTGCTTTAACAACGTCTGTATACATACATACACATGCACACACAAACGGACAGGTGCACATACACAAACATGAATGCAGACATTTTGGAACGGTAAAGCCCTCAATAGCGGCCATCTGTGAATTTCTAAAAGCATTTGGCCAGCTTCTTGATATCACTCTGCTTGTCCATAGGGCCTGGCTCAAATCTGTTACTGTTTCCCAGCATGCCGTCTGTATAGAACACACATCAATGACCTCACGGCTGGAGACTGGAGCTCAGGCCAAGTTTACGACTAAGAGCTGCTCTACAGGGAAAGGAAAAACACACACAGACACACACAACCTTGTTTCTATCCCTGTCGTCTTTAAAAAGTTTACTCCCTGACAATCTCTCCTCTCTCTGCCTCTCTTGGTTCGATGGCTGATAGGATTGCACTCCTCAACCTCGTCTAGGCAACCATTTGTCTCCAACCTCTTTTTATTTTGTCTTAGTGATAGAGCAGAGCACCTTGGTCAAACTCACTGATGATACACAGCAATCTAAAGACATCTAACATTTACACGTCTTCAAGGATGGTGTAAGCACCACTCCAGCTGGAAATACTGTGGGTTATAAACAGGTGATGAAGCAGTAGAAGTTGAAATGTGTAATTCACAATTCAAACCCTGCTAATTATAGAAGTCAGAGCCTCGTCCGCATCTGTTTAAAAGTCAAATTCCCCCTACGGTACAGCTAGAGCACAACACAGAAACACTTTCTCCTTGCTTCTGGAGCTGTGAGATGTTTCTTGTCTCATTTCAGTCTATCACTCAGCCACTAAATCACTCTTCTCTCTTGACGATTTTTTTCTAACTTTCTGCCTCACAAAAACAACAACTTGTCAAATCCTGTGCAAATAGAATGGAGCTCATGAAGTACCAAGGGGAGAGTGTCCAGTTTGTTAACTATTAGAAAGCTGTAGCTCGACTTACAGCCACCTGCTGCCAGCCTGGTCCACCTGCCCTAGGAACATTCATTATGGTCCAAATCATTTGACCACAACATCCATCACCACAGACTGATCTATATCCACCCCATTAGACTGCCGCTATCATCACCGTCCAACACTGATTAGCCACACTGGTAATGTGAGTGGATGGGAACCTGGATTGCATAGATAAATCCCCCTGGATGGTGGTGGTGTTTTAGTCATGCTGACAACTCACTCAGAATACAAAGTATGGGTAGGGAAGCGGGAGAGTGTCCTATAAACTGTAAATTAAAGATTGTTTAATATTGTCAAGTGAAACAGCAATCAGGTTTATGTTTTTCTATTTCTGATACAGAAAATATCGACAGTCTTATGTCACAGAGCCACGCTGGACTCTATTGTGGGACTGTATGATAGGGTTGAGTGGTAATAAGGTGAATAATGTAATGTGGAAATAGTTAAATGTCATTTAGTTACCAAAGAGAACTAATCCACTGCAACTTTGTAGCATTTTTTGTTTGTAGCAAATAACAAAACAGAGAAGGAAAAAGCTGGAGAAGCTGTGTAATCTGCATAAAGAAAATGACGGCAGATGCAAATACTTAATATTTATTCAAATTTGTCCCATCTAATCATTCACACATGAATATTATTCAGTTAGTTAGAGTTATTCTTAGTAATAATGAAAATACAACCCAACTTAATTCTGGTGTGTGTAAGAAGGGATAAAATGAAACACATAAAGCTGGTATAAGTTATTTCTGCATAACAGAATATATATTATATTAGTAAAAATATCAGGGTTTCCCACAGCACTTTAAAGTTAAGGCGGCCGCCTTAGCAACACACGCCTGCCGCCTTAACTAACGTCTTAAAAAAATAAAAAAATAAATATATATATATGATCAGGGCCTGAATTTCAGCGCAGGATTGCAGGTATTGCGCACAATTTAATTGATTTCCGCAAATCCAACACTTATATTCCCGCACACATTTACAGCGAT
This sequence comes from Scomber scombrus, assembly GCF_963691925.1. Taxonomy (NCBI): domain Eukaryota; kingdom Metazoa; phylum Chordata; class Actinopteri; order Scombriformes; family Scombridae; genus Scomber; species Scomber scombrus. The sequence goes on along the minus strand of NC_084979.1, from coordinate 18,132,441 downwards.
GTATATTAATGTTCAACCAACGTCTGCAGCGGTGTTTACTGCAGGACGACTGGCCGGAACCGCTATGTCCGACTGTCTGACTTCGACCCTGAACACACCTGTAGCTCTCGCTGTACCTCCCGCTAGCATAACACAGACACGCTAACAGTGATATTAAGTTTAAGGAAACAAACACAGACCGCTGGTTAAAACATAAATCTACATCATCTGAGGCAGAACCTGCTCAGAAAAACTAATGAAAACAGCGCCATGTGATGTCATCATTAACAACGTTAATCCTCAGACAGGTAACTGTGACGTTACTATAGCAACACGTTTCAGGCTTTCTCATTCAGCAGTCCTGAAGAGAGAGAGTGAGGCAGATTCAACAAAAACGTGATGCTACTGAAGCTGAATATCACTACTTAACTGTATAATACTATATAACTTGTAATTACTATAAAATATAGTTCAGAGAATAAGTTAACTATATAAAATAGACTCACTGGCCTAACCTGTGCAATCTAATTTAATCCAATACAGCAGCTCTGCTATCAATTCTACATTTATGAAGCTTATACTACATTTTTTAACAAGAAGGTGAAAATTCTGCTTTATGTTCATTATTGAGTGATTGTGGTGTATTAGGATGCATTATATTCTCACTGCTCCCCACCACCTTAACTAACACATTTTCTGTGGGAAACCCTGAATATGTTTGGTATCCAGTTTCTGCAGGAACCGTAACAATTTTGTCACTGTCTTCATATTCTCCCTCAAAATCTAGCAGTGGAGCATCCCTGTGAATTACATCCATTATTACACACCATGTGATTTCCATCAAATGTTGACATTCAGTGGTGATACATGAAGGGTGTGTTGCAGAGTTTATGTTCTGTCATAGATGTACAATTACTGTTTGTCTTCTTTATTAACCATGACCTCATCTTTTGTTATCCTTTAACCAAGTGTTTTTGTTACCTAACCTGCCATATTCCTTGTCTATAGTGTATTTACCATAACCACAATCTAGCCCTAACCTTTACCATGCTGTAGTTGCATTGGACGTAAAAGAAAACAGCCATTGAATGAAATCTGCAGTTCTGCAGAATCATTCAGTGTTGATGTTCATATCTGGTACTAGTAAATAGAAAAATCACCTCTGAAGTGTCTCCAACATTGAAGTGCAAAAGTCATCTTGTGACAGTGAACTAATGTTTCATGTTAGATTCTTCCTCCAGTGGCATACAAATGTATTTAAATGTCTGTTGTTGTACCGTATACTGCCATAAAATCTGAGGGATGGTTAAACTAACTACAAATTGGATAGTCCATATTCCTGCAATAAGTCCCTTTACAAAGACATATAGTTAATTTTCATTCTAAAAGAGCAGTGAAGGGAAATTTATATATTAATTTTACTGAGGTACGAGCTCTGCTGAGTGTTTTTCCACTCATTACTAGAATACTCTCTGAAATGTGACAACCCTGTGAAATGCGATTAAGTTGCGTACCGGTAGCTTCTATGTATTTATTTTTTTTGTATTTCACAGAAGCCATGCTCAGTCCAATGGGATTTATATTACCTTATGCTTCATCTCTCTTCTCATGATTCCTTGCTTTTGTAGTATTAATATAGTATTAGTATAGTATTAATGAACAGTAGATCATTTTCATTTTCTCTTTTACCTCACAAAAAATGCTGGGGAGATGAGATTCCCCTGCTGTGTGTCTACACAGGCCTAAGGCTATTGAGCGTGCAGCACAAACTGATGAATTAATTGTAATATAGCCTGGTTTGAGTGGATGTTGTGCCTGTTCACTGCAGCTATGCAGGGTTCAAAGTCATTGTGTGTGTGTGTGTGTGTGTAAGAGAGAGAAAAGAAGGGAGACAGAAAGAGGAGAGAGTACGCAGGCTTCTCATGGGCTGTAGGGCATTGCAATGCACAAGTTGGTAAGGAAATGTTTCACTTTTAAAAACATAAAAATGTACAAAAGTTTGTTTCCACAGCATCAGCATTCATTTGTAGGAAGAGTGAAAAGAGAAACAGATATAGAGATACAGAGAAAAAAATATGGTGAGTAAAATACAGAAGTTGCAATGTGTAATAAAGAGAAGCAGAGATAGGAAAAAGATAAGAGGGCTGATCAATAAAGTGAGACAGCACAGATTACGATGTGCAATACCTGAACTAATGACATCTAAATTTAATGACTCTTTTTACGACAGATGCTAGGAAAGATTATTTAGAAACTGAAAAACAAATCAACACAGTTGCAGATTAGATTCTCAATGAAACATTAATAGATTTATTTCAGGCTATGATTTTGTGTAGCCTTTAACAAATACTGTATGTAGCCTGTAAACATAAATTACTTTTGAGCTGAGACTGAATGTTATAACCCCTCTCCTCACGCTCTAACTCTCTACTCTATGTACATTTAACAGCATCCTATTTCCAGGATAGACGTCTTTCATATTACACACTGCATCTGGACGTTGAGGTTATGTCCTATCCAACAGAGAGCCTGTGCCTCTGCAGAAAAACAAAATCAATTTGCCCATGCTGCGCATGTGTTCAATTGTCCCTCATGTGTGAGATTGAAGTGTATTGTTCATATATAAATGATACCAAGGTTATAGACCATCTCCCCTTAACAGCTAAAGTGGTTTCCTTATAGTGCAGTCAGCATGATTTGTTACCCACAATAAACTCATAGCTTCAATGATTCCTTTGCCTTGAGAAGTGCATCTGAACATGTCTTGTGTATCAGCTGGAGACTGGATGGACTTATAAGCTTCTGCTTTTAGCAGGTCATTGATGTGGTGCTAATTCAATGCTAATAAGATTAAAACATAATGCAGATTGTCTCTGGTGAAATGAAGCTGGTGAAAATCCTTTGAGGAGACTTCTTATTGGGTGGCAGTGGACCATGGCCTTGCTTCTCACAGAGCAAAGAGGTAGAAGATGGGCTGCTCACGAGAGGTGTTTGGAAATTGAATTAATATTGCCACCAGTCAACCTTTGAAGAGAAAAAGGGCTTACTGAAATCTATTAATGGTGTTAGTCCATGACTTGACTTTTATGCACTTCCCAGTGCTTGCTGCTGTCAGATGGCACATAGCAGGATTAATCCCTCAGCATGGGTAATCCCTCAAAGACATCTGGATCAAAAAAAAGTTGATTCGTAGCTTTTTGAAGGACATGCCCTACGTCCATGCACTGACAAGATACTTGCAAAACATAGTAGAGAAGTCCAATAAAATATCAGCATTGGACACAAAGTTTAACCATGAAGTCAGGCGTATATTTTCTTTCAAATAAAGAGCAGCAAATCAAATATCATGACAAAGAATCCAGTAGGATCATCTTCAGTGAATCCTGTCAGGGCGGAGAAAACACTTGAGGAGAGGACAACACACACACACACACACACACACACACACACACACACACACACACACACACACACACACACACACACACACACACACACACACACACACACACACACACACACACACACACACACACACACACTAAAGCAGAGGGAACAACTCCAGAGACAAGCATTAATCCCTACAGATTTAGTGTAGCAGAACAATTGCTTTTGTCACCCTGTATAATCAGCGCAGAACACAGTGTATGAATTACAGTATGCACAGAAAGACATAGACACAGTGTATGTGCATGTGTGACAGAGAGAGAAAGAGAGAGAGAGAGAGAGAGAGAGAGAGAGAGAGAAAATGCATGTATGTCAGCATGAGTGAGAACAAAAAAAATAGAACAATGACGTCTACCTGTTCATAAGCCTTGGCTGTGAATCTGGGAAGATTAATCAGAGTCATTCAGACAGCGTTTATCACATCCTCTACAGGGAAATGAGAGGCGATTTATTTCTATAACTTGGCCTACATATATGGAGAAATATCACTCAGATTCACTTCAGCCCCCATTATCCACTCGGTAATGAGCACATCTACTCTGTGGACACAATACTGTCTAATCTACAATTGTTTACATTCTGGTGTTTGCTCAAAGCCAACTAAATCAAGGGCCACTCCAATACAATAACTACAACATTGCATAACTATGTCATGTTGTAATTGTCCTCTAAGATCAGATTTATTTATGAAGTGAAATCAATCCAAGGCGTTAGTGTTTATGTAAGTGAGACTCCGACAAGTGCCTGCACTTTAAGGCTTTTTTGTAAGAAAATAAAATACTGTTTAGCAGCGCAATCACGTATAATTATTTATTATATTCTAATTACTAATTGAAGGACTCTGGTGTATAATTTGCACCTGTTTTGCATTTTCTCTCCCATTTTTGTCTTCACTTCATAGGAAATATAGATTTGAGCTGTATTTGCAGCAATAGAGCAAGAGCACCTCACTAACTGCAAACTGTATTTTTTTTTTTGTTGGCTTTTTATTTTAACAGTAGAGTCAGACAAGAAGCATGATTTAAAAAAGAGTGACATTGCAATTACAAGTATGTGCCTTCTTGCAACAGGAAACACAATTATACAAGAGTCTACAGTAACACTAGCAGCGCTGTAAGGCTGTACTCAGTCACAGCTGTACTATGAGCTAAATGCTAATATCAATCCACTGACATTCAAAAATGAAAACCCGAACATGTTGATGTTTAATCCACGAGAGACCATGAATGCCTGTACAAAATTCAATGTCTATGCTTCTTATAGTTGTATATAGATATTTCTGTCTGGACTAAAGTGGTGGACTGACTGTCAAACAAATGGACAATGCACCCTAGCCATCACTAAAGTCATGTCTCTAGTATGACTAAAAATCGTCCAAAAAAAAAAAAAGCAGTAGCCTAAATATATTTGCAAATCCATCCATCTCATGTCACAAACAAAAGTCTGAATTTTGCCAGAAATATCAAGAGGGGGTTCAGGGCTTGATGTGGCGGATCTGGCTTCAGTATGTTTATACCCACTCATTGGGCCGCAGCCATCAGCTGTCCAGGATGCTACTGAACACCCAGGAAACTGATAATCACTAACTCATTTTCAGGCTTCTCACTGAGAGCCTGTTGATAATTGAATTGGAGGAGTGGGCACAAGTGTAGTGGGTTTGAAAGACCATAGCTGAAGGCAATCAGCTGTGACAGGCAGTGTAAGAGACAGGGAGGGAGGAAGGGACAGAGTTCCTATAATGAAATGTTCACACATCTGACGTACTATTTTTTTTCTCAACACCTTGAGCATCACTCCAATCACTTTTGCCCAGTTAGTGGAGATGAAGTAAGTTAGGACACAGTGTCCTATGACAGGGCAGCATTTGCATGCATGGCACGCCTTTGATGAAAAGGGTGGCAAAACAAAGCACATGCTTGAAATACCTCACTGAAAGACCCTCCCTGTCAATTACCTTTCACAGTCACATTGGCCACAACAAACCCCATCCTTGGCTGACAGGTGGCCAGGTAAATGCATTTTGCTAAAGATTGCAAAGCAAAAGCCTTGGCGTTTAATATATCTAGTCAAAAAATGGGCAGCCATCCAGTTCTCTGCATGAAAAGAGGGTGAAATACATATCAACAACAAAACAGAGGAGTCTGGACAAGCATCTAGCAGAGCTGAAAAAATAAGTTCAGTGGCAGATTTTGGAAGGGAGACTGGGGTGCAGTATTGACTTCTGTGACCTCAAACCAAAAACACAAGCAGTAGGTATAAACTCTACTAGCTAGTATTTTTGACATGTTTAATCTGGTCTTATTTATTCTTTATAGAGGTTATTGACTGTTTGCAGATTTCTTTTGAGGTTCTTGGACCAATTTTCAACTGCTGAAAAAACAGACAACTTTTCAGCTGCTGTTGTTATCAAAGACAGATAAAGGGGAGCAGGCCCATGGGTACAACATCCTTGTAGGCCACTTACTATATACCGGTCCTGCTACTATACCAAACATGACCAATATCAATATATCATCCAACATTCAAAACTGTTGACCGTATCAAAAATACCAAGAAGAGTTCATTTTTTAAACAACTATTGGATGGTTGCCATTAAATTTGTTAAGGATTGGGTGACAAATTAAAGGAAAAACCAACATAAAGTGCCTTAGTATGTATGCACTACGTGCCACCAGAACAGCTTCAATGCACCTTGGCATTTTTTCTGCAAGTCTCTGAAATCTACTAGAGGGGTGAACACCATTCTTCTCAAAGATATTCTGTCATTTGGTGTTTTGATGATGATGGTGGAGAGCACAGATATTAGATATTACACAAATATTGGTCCAAAATCTCCCATAGGTGTTCAAATGGGTTGAGATCTGGTTACTGTGAAGGCCATAATTTCACATCATTTTCATACTTATCAAACCATTCAGTGACCCCTTGCACACCTACAGTATGAGGCATTGAGCAGACCACTCCCATCAGGATAGAAATGTTTCATCATAGGATAAAGGTGATCACTCAGAACAACTTTGTATTGTTTTGCTGTGACCCTTCCCTCTAAGAAGACAAGTGGACCCAAACCATGGCAGCAAAACATCCCCACATCATAACAGAGCCATCAAATCGCCTCATTTTAGAGGTCAAGCATTCAGACCTGTACTGGTTTTTCCTTTGTCACCCATCTGTATTAACTGTTCCCAGAGAATGAATCAAAATTAGATCGGCGATCTCCTGACTTTTCCTCTAGAACCACCATGAGATTGACATTTATGGTTTTGAATGAAATATCTTGACAGCTGTATGATGGATTGCTATAAAATTTGGTGCAGACATTCATGTCCTCCTCAAGATAAATTACAGGTTTGATGAGCCCTTGACTTTTCATCTTGTACCATCATCAGGTAAAAAAAAGATTCATTTCTCCAAATGGTTTATGACCAAATACATTACCTCTTGATTCAAACAGCTGATGTTGATGTGTGGGCTTGGTTCATTTAAACAGTTGTTATATTAAATTAGCTTGTTGCAATGGAAACAGACTTATATGAAGCATTTGACTTAAATGCCACACAAGCTATCGCTGGAAAAAAAAGATGAAACATACCAGAAGACGAAAACATCAGATGTGTGGACTGACTAGAACCAAACATGAATGTCATATTTCAGTCACATTCTGTAGTTTAAGGTTTGACTGACGCTGTTTCAATTACGTCATCTTGTTGTTACCTCCACTTCTACAATGGTTTAATGGCACCTGACTGGAAAATTAGAAACACCATCTGTTCACCTTGATGAGCCCAACTCCTAATATTTGTATAACAGTGGTGGGTAGAAACATATTTTTTCCTTTTACAGGTTTTGTAGAAAATTGGTAAAATTTGCACTAAAGATGAAATCTTAGCAATATATATATAGAGAGAGACTAATAAAAAAAGAGAGAGACGGAGGGAGACAAATAGAAAGGGAAAATAGTGTAAAAACTAAACAGTAGTGAAATTCACATTATTTGGTCTGTATGTCCTTGTGGTGGTGTTACCTGTCTTGCTAATGAACTTAGAAATCAGTATATTCATTTTTGGAGGCTTGTCAGAGAGTGATGAGAAAAAAGGTAATACTTCTGCTCCAGAGCATTCAATGACAAACAACCCCAAAACTGTTACTTCCCTATTTCACACTGTGCTATTAGTTATCCATTTAACTGCAACATTTAAAGAGTGAATTTGTTTAAAAAAGCAACAAAGCAGAGAGGTGTGTGTGGGATTACAAATGACTGTGTGAGGCAAGGTTCATGGCTACATAGTGTGTGGCATATGCAGTAGATGTGGGTTCCTTGGATACTGTCTAGCCAGCCAGTGTAGCATGGATAGTGGTATGCATTCCTGTGGTGCTGGTAGTCGGAGCTAACCAGCCATGAGCAGCTACTGTCAGACTCTCAGTGTCTCCACTGGAAAGACAGGGAAACCAGCGCTGCTTTGACAGTCAAAGCACATTTATGCTTCTTTGAGAGAGTTGCTGTGCGGGTACCTGTGATGTAGTTTCTATACAAGAGTCTCTCCTACTGTGAACGTATCTTCAGAAAGTGGCAGTGCATATCTTAACCATAAGGTTACAGAGCAACCAAATATCTTGTTAAGCTCTGAATACAGCAGTTACAGACTGGTCCATGTGTTGTGTTTATTACCACAGAAAAGAAATTAATCTCCTGTTCATATAAAATGTTGTTTTGTGCTCATGAAGACTCACTAATGATACCAGCAGTTATGTGTGTGAGGCATAAACTGGGGCTATGATCAGTTCTGCTTTTTATACCTAGCGCAGCAACTGCTTTGCAGTTAGTGGTGTCGGTGCACAAAATTAGTGAGCAGAAAAGGAATTTTATAAACACACATTATGTGTATTATGGAAAAACTGACCCGTATTAACATCAAATGCAAATAAGAATCTATCTGATTATGTACACCGCCCAAAAACAACAATTTTGTGTTTTTCTTTAAATACACAGTAAAGATTTACGATATCTGCCCCTGTGCTCTGGTGTATCTGACCAACAGGCAATGAACATACTGGCCTGGTCAGTAATCAAGGCAGTTGTAAGTTAGATTCAATGCTGCAGACAGAAACATGAACATGTTGTGAGTTATTGCTGTGTACCTAGAAACCGTGGATCTGGAAAATTACTTCAGTGATTTTTCTGCCTTTATAACAGCCTCGATAACGTGACGATTATGCAGCCATAGACATAAATCTAAATGTGGAAACACATGATTACCTTAGCAAGGTACACCAAGAACATAGACAGAATATAGGCTACTGAACATATGAATGTCTGCACCAAATTTTATCCCTGACTGTGCCATACTTCAAGCCACGTCACCAGCTTGGCTAAAAACACAGGGATACATTTTTGTTTTTTGGCCTATTTTTAGCAGCAATGGAAAGGAGGAATAGGGGTCAGCAAGGTCAGCGGTAGTGGCATAGAACACATCCTGTCTCCGTACTCAGGAAGATGTAGAGGAGAGTGTGAGTGAGGAAAGAAAGTGAGGGAAAATAACAGATGGGAGGTCAAAGTTGAGTTGAGAGATTCAGTTTTTCTGATGCAGGCTTTTTTGTGTGTGTGTGTGTGTTGTGTGGTGTGTGTGTTTGCGTGTGTATCTCCCTGATAGTGAAATAATAATAATAATAATTTAATATATCAGTGAGTTCAACTGCAGGTAGATATATATAGAAATAATCTGAAGGTCAAACATGACTAGATGTTACTGAAGCTTTTTAATACAAAGGTTAATCTGGTTCAGCTGTACAGCCAGTAAGAAATAGGAAACAGGTATTTTACACAAATGTTGGTTTTATTCTCCTCAGGAAAACAACAAACTGTGGATAATCTGTAATCTCAACGTGTTATTATGGATTTGAATTTCTGTTATGTTCCACCCACCCCTGTCAGTGCAGGTAAGAAATAATTAATCCACGATTCATGACAAGCCCTGATATATTAAAATCAAGTTACAATGTCTTGCTGGTCTCTTAAATATTGCATAAAGGCTTGGTTGGTTTCCTGCTACATGCCTATGGTACCATAGCTTTAATAGGTTGTTACAGAAGAAGAAAAACACAAAGGCACAAGACTGTGCGGACACAGAGACCACAGATACAGCCTCTAGAGAATACTGTCAGGAAGTGAAATCTTTGACCCATAACTGTCTGCCCATTAAGAGTACAGCGTCCTATTTTATGTAGGCTCCAGAATAGCTGATACATAAAGAAACATTCTGGGTAAAGACCACTGAACTCTCTTCTGATATACAGTGTATCTGATGTGTTGCTTGGAGTGTCCAGGGGCCCATTTTCACCCATTTTTTATAAGTGTAATTATATGTATAGTATATTAATGACAACTGATTCATGGGCCTTTGCATTCACACCTGGTATAACATTAACATTCGTGTCATTTAGCAGACTCTTTTATCCAAAGCGACTTACGTGCAAAGCCAGACAATCAAGCAGTAGAGGAAGAGCTGTTATTTCATTGTTTTTATTTTTAACTAAGTACGAAAAAAGTAGAAAGAAGTAAAAAAATACACAAGACACAACAAGAAAGTAGTGCAACAACCAACAAAGTGTTAAAAAGTTAAAGGGGCTCAAGCCTGCCATTAATTTGTGGATTTCCTTATCCAGTTAGAATATCCAGATACAGATCACAGGTTAATGTCAGGTGTAAATGATGTTGATGGTTAGTAATGTAAGTCGCCTGCCAATCCTGCAAATGTAAATGTTTTCTGGAATATCTCCATATGTCAGCCCCATGAATAACTCAATTCATAATAAATTGTAGTATTTTAATGAATAATTAAACTTGACTTAATGAAGACATTAAGGATATTGAAGGGGGGAAAAAATGTATATGGTCCAGTGTACACTATGCGCTGGAGACTGTATAGCAGAGTATATTATTTGCATTTCAATATACATTTCAGTACATGATTTCAAAATAACCAGAAAGTTGAGTATTCTCATGCCATATTTCTTACATGTTGTATATACAATAGCCATATGAGAGAGCAATATACACCTCACACTCCAAACCCCTTCAGTGTATGCGTGTCATGTACTCATGATCTCCTGTCATTATACAAACTCCAACTAACTCTAACTAACTAACTAACTAACTGATATGAGAGCAGGTCCGCTCAACATTGATCCTGACCTTAACTAAGAAGAGGCTAAAGGGAAATTCGGCCATGTATATGTGGACGCCAAATTAGTGTTAATGGTAAATGTAGTCAATTAAAGCAATAAATTCCTCGCTGTGTGCTATACTGATCAAGAAAGCTGAGATTTCCTGCTCAAAGAGCCATGCCGGCAGTGCCTACAGGTACCAGGATGCATTGCGCCCAAGCTTCAGACACCCAACCCCCAAATCCTGTCAGAGATACAGAGGACGTAGAGGCACAGAGAACATCGGCAACAACTGCAGCCGTTTTTCATACTAATCACATTTTTATATAGCTAAAGATGAGGTTGAAAATTGGCAAAATAGTCCTTTAAGAACAGACCTAGACCTAAATCACCATGGACAAATTACTTCCTTAACTGTTCTCATAAACCCAACATAACGGATCAGTGACATCACATTTAGGTGCCATCTTTCAGTCAAACTCTCATCACCCCCATTCTAATTAGTAGCACTAACAACGGCCGCCACATTTCACTCTACTGCCCACATCAATACTCACTCATCTGCATTGATCATCGTTTTTCACAAGCTGTTGCTTCAAAAATAAACGCTCCATAAATCAGCTCGGTGACAATGAATTGTGAAAGGCGGTGGAAATGCATGCATGCTTTAATGACACACACTGGCACAAAAGTGCAGCCACACAAACATTTATGGGCACAATTAAACACAAGCAGGCACGTGCACACACCCCACATACAGTAAATCTTCTACATGCACAACAGTGTATATGAGAGGTCTTATGTGGTTGTCTGGGAGACAGAGAGCAGAGCATTGATCTTGAGGGAGCACTGATCAAAAGAATCTGGTCTTTGATAAGGATATTAATCATACTCAGGCATGGCTATGCTAATGACTACAATACAACAAAACACTCCAGCTCTCATCAATACTTCATCAATTGGAATGGCCTAATGAGCCAACAAAGATGACAAGATGCGTATAAAATGGAGTAGTTGGTTTTTATTGCTCACACAAACATACACCATTCACTGTAAAAAAAAATAAAATAAAAAAAAGTTTATAGACGGCAGATTATACACAGTCTCATTGGAGACAATAATGCTCTGAAAAGGACTAGCTTTGTGTCGAAATTTGCAGAAAATCACCCATTTCACCATCATTACATTGTGAATGTTTTCTGCATTTAAAAAAGCAAAAGCTGTTCAGATATACAATACTGGTCTAGAAAATGCTTACAGTCAGGTTACATTTTTTAACCATACTCAATGAGAACACTGCCTTCTGCAATCTTAAGTGACAAAAGTATGTGACCCTCAGTTTGGGTTGAGGTGTAGTGGTGCTTATATACAGGTTTGTAGCTGATGTACCATATATCTGTGTATATACCTAATATAGCTGCAGATACGCATCAGTGCACATCTTGCAGAGTAAAGCTGCAAGAAATCATGTTAGTCTGAGGCTGTGCCTCCTACTAGGCAACATAAGTAGCCCTGTGAAACAGCATCAAACCTCGGGAGAAGTGCTATCCGAAGGAAAACTCTGGGAACAAAAGTCCCCTCCCTTTCTGCTGTGTCATTATCTAATCTACTATGAAACACATAACTACAAATGTCATATCAAACTCATGTCATATCAATAATTTAAGCTCATACAACTAATAGTTTTGAATGAGACCCTTCAGTATTTGGATTAAATGTTTATGAAAAATGAGACATGCAATTTAGGCAACACTTTTTACTTTAATGTATCAAATACATATTTAATCAACACTATCTTCTGCTGCTATGAATATGATAAAATGTATTTTTATTTTTTACAATGTATATCGTGTATTACAATGTTTAGGAATGAATTAAGTTCTATAGTAACTCATCTTCAGGTTGTAGCTGGAGTCTACACCAGGCAGCTGTATCTTTTAGGTGAATTTAAGATTCAAGATTACTTTTTTTGTCCCTCGGGAAATTTGCCTTGGACATAAACGGTGCCATATAAAAAATACACACAATTACAGTGCAGAAACAGACAAAGTGCATTCAAATACATGCAGCACAGCCTCTCATTTCACACCTTCCTTATGTCCTGAGTTTAGGTAATTCACTGAAAAGTATTGGACACAGTATCGAGTGATTCACAAAATTAAAAGGACTCAATCAGATCAAAAACCTTGATTGGGACACCCCTCATTTTTAGTTGATACAGAGCCTATAGTATTGGTTGCTAGCAGCTTTTGTAAGACAAAATACAGTATAAATGTTGTAGTCTATAACCCCAGTCAAACCAGAAAGGGATGCAAGCTAAAGTCATCTGTAAAGGATGAAATATGTGACTATGGAGGGCTGGTGACGTGGGGGCATAGGTTTATTTGGTAAACTAAAGTAGCTTGCAAGATCATTCTTAATCCTGCATATAAAGCTCTGATTAATCAACTAATCAACTTTCTCCAACCAGTGGTAAAAGCCATCAATTGGGACAACACCAGCCTTGTATCAATCTTTGGCTGAGGGCCAATGTGTTTCTCAAGTGGTTCTGTCAGCTAAAATAAGATACAGGTAGAGGAGTATCTTACTCCTGAATGAATTAGCATTTTAATGAGCATAATCTCATTGAGAAAAATGCATGTGATGTAATTTAATTTGTTATTAAATTATTATCATGTGATTTTCATTTCAACATTTGACTGACTCATGGCTACAGGCCAAAATATATAGTACACAGCTCTTGAATACTTTTAAACAATCTTTATCTTTCAAAGAAGATATTTGTGTGCTGAACATTTTCCACTCTATCGAGACATTCAGCAGTGATAACATTTTAGATTATGATTAAATTATTAAAATGAAGGCAATTAAAGCAGTTGGTCCCATGGTTGAACATAATCACATACGAAAAAAATAAATAATCTCTAAGCAAATCATGATGATAAAAGATAATAAATACATAGATGAAAAGTCTTGTTAGAGATCATTACAAACTTAATGGCTGTATTTGGATCACACTGAGGCAATTAAGACTAGTTTTCTCTTTCACAATGCAAATAAGGATGTTAACTACAGTACATAACGTCTTGATGGACCACTGATGAAAAGCTGAGGTTTAGCAGTTGCTATAAACCCTTTCTGCTTCCTCCCCAGCCAGACAACTCTTTATAATACAGGCTCAACCAAATATGACAAACACTCAGTTATTATCATTGAAAAGGTCAAAATCAATTTGTTTAACAACTTAGGGAACAAAATCCCTCATAGGTCCTATTGCCTAAATGTCTCTGATTTAGCTAAAGCCTCACCACTGTGGGCATGCCTGCCCTTCATTTGCAGGATTTCAGCTAAGCTTTTTAGCCCTGCTAAAGTGAGCACAGGCAAAGATGGCAGTGTTGGCTGATGGCTTGGTTTGCTGGTTAAACCATATTTTGTCTGGTTGGTCAAAAGGAACAATAAAGCCTTCAGGGTCTGCTTTTTAGGATTATATGGCAAAATATGTCCCCTGCAATGTCATTTTGCTCCACTCTGCTTGCTGCTAAAAAGCTGATGTCCGATTGTGTCATATCCATGACTCCCTCCCATGTAGGTCCAGTCTCCATTTGCCTTCTGACATACTGTTGTCATTAAGAGCATTTTGATTTCCAGTGGGACAGAGGAGAGCCACACTTCAAAAAGCTATTCACCTGGTATTTCATTGCCCATCATTGAAGGGGATTATGAATTCTAAATGAGGCCGGATTATATTCAGATAAGCACACTCAAAAAAGCCACAGTGGGAAGGCAGCATGCATGTGGCACAGGTAGGGCATTCTCACTGCTACTAATGAAGACTGATGTATGCATGTAAACACACGATTTGACATACCACAATCTGACATACCAGGAAAAAAAAAAAAAACAAAGAAAGTATTTCTGAGTAGAGTGCAGCATAAACACCGAGAGAAAAGAAAAATAGGTTAGCAGTACCTTAAAGGGGATCTATTATGCTTTTCCTTATTTTCAGTCATATGATGTTACAATGTCAAATGTTCATATCAAATATAACCAAAGGGTAAAATAATGTGTTGACGTATGTAGATGTATAATACTGCTCTGAATACTCAGTTTCCAACAGTTTCTTCTTTTTTCAGCCCAAGCCAGTGTCGTCTTATGACTGGTTTCTTTATATGGTCACCCACTCCACATGCAGCACTAGGGCTGGGTATCGGTACTCGATACCTTTAAGGTATCAACCGAAATCAATCGATACCAAGTAGCAAAATGTCTCCTGCAATCAATACTTATGACGAAAATATGACGTCTGTGGTAGTGAAGTCACAGAGGATATGAGTTTGCATGCTTAGCAGCTCAGCAGCTAAGATGCCACCTAAACGCTCTAAAGTGTGGCTACACTACACGCCTGTTAAGCCGGATTAAAGCATATATGGATAAAACTAGAACACTGGTAATAAGATTAAACATTTGCTTACACACGGAGAAAACTTATGGGTGGAGAACTGCATTGTGTTCACAAAGCCAATGTCTTCTGAAGTGACATGCCACACGTTACTTCAGGTAAGATAAATGGTTAGTAAACTTAATAAGAACTTAATACCCAGCCCTATGCAGCACACAAGTTCACTGCTCCACTCCACCAAAGTTATGGCATTTTTCCATTGTTTTGGGGGTAGTCATGACTCCAGTCAAGCTAGCACCTGTTGGAGGTGTGCTGGTTGTCTGCAGCTCTTCATCAAACATCATCATCACTGTGGCTGTTTCTGCTTGTACTATTCCTCTCTGCATTATTTCTAACTGATCCGCTGGACAAAGAGCTCCAAATATCTCCATATGTTGTTTTGACCAGTTTTTTGTGCCAAAAACGAGGGAGCACATTTTAGTTCCTGTAAATTCTTCATGATAAAAGTCTCACATTATTTTGTCATTTGAAAGCTTTTAATATGAAGGCGTAAAGCAAGAAATGTTGGGTTTGCATCAGCAGTAACTTAATACGACTCTGATATGGCTGCCCCTTGGCAGCTTCTATAAAGCCGGCCAATCAGAGCAGAGTGGGTTCATCAAGAGGGGGCCTTAAAGAGACAGCAGCTAAGACTGCCTATAAGAGGAGCTAAGACTACCTATTAGAGTTTTTTGAACCGTGAATTATGGAAAGCTAATCTAGTGGAGTCCCAGAATAAAAATATAAAGCTGGAAATTAGCATAATAGGTCCCACTTAAAGATTAGAGTGTAAATGACATGAATTCTCCAGGAGGAGAACAAAGCCGAATGCACTCTCAACAGTGCAAAACTAAGCCGTGAGGCACCAAGACAGGAAGCCAAGAAGTCTAGGAGAACATCATCTGTGGAAATTAGCTTTTATCTTATTTGGATAGTCAGATAACTTTAAACTGTTGCATAGCCATCAGGTTACTTTTCCACACATATCAATGCAAGTTGGTGGCAGAAAGAGTCACAGAACTCACTTGTGAATAAAAGATCACATACATCAGATGACCCCAGAAAACCCACATGCAAGGTCCAGCACCTCGAATCTACCTCTGTGTATAAAACATGCTTTATTAATAAAACAGCCTTGCCTTATAACATGCAAGCACATTTTATACACACAATATTTGTCTTCATGAGTTTATTCCCGCCCAAATGCACAAAGATAAAAAAAAAATCATCTGTGTGTGCAGGGTTAGTATGTGTTTATGACGTAAACCAAGAGGAGAGACCAGAATGTCAGGCAGGTTTACATTAGTCAGCAGATGCAGTGGGCCACATCATTAGTCACTCTGACACCCACTTCTGGCCCCTACTTTAATGATGAGGCCAAGCTCAACAACTACTCCCCTCTTAACACACACAGACACACAGACACACAGACACACAGACACACAGACACACAGACACACAGACACACAGACACAGACACACAGACACACACACACACACACACACACACAGACACACAGACACACACACACACCCTCCTCTTCCACAATCCTACTGTAAAAGCAACAGGAGACCAGTTTAGTGTCTCAGGTCTCACTCTAGTATGAAAAGATGGACTGCATAAGAGAGAGTGGGCCAACATGGACACCAAAGAAAGCTTCTGTGTATAAAATTAACAGGCACTATAGCAAAGAATTTCATGCATTTTTCAACAATTAGGTGGCAAGTTATGTGTCCAAAGACCAAACAACTGATCCAAACATCTGCTCAACACCAGATTTTCTGGGCAGGTTGTGAATGGCAGGGCACAATAACAGGGTGCCAAGTGTGTCACAGCAATGAGCTCAGAGCCATTTATGGCCTCCATGACTCTGACATTTAGCAGGATGCTGCAATTTGTCAGCCTCTCAGTCTGACTCACACATCCACAACAGGGGACGCTCATAAAACACATTACCATTAGTCCTAATAGTGACGCATCACAGATCTGTGTGTGTGTTTGTGTGCATGACACAAAGTGTAAAATTAATGATGTATATGCGGTTCCCCTCACTGCCATAAAGTGATGGTGGAAATATATGATGACATAAAAATGAAGAAAATCAGGTCGGGAGACATAACTCACACATGCATCCAAATGCTCCACATGTACGTACATCTAGTAAAATTTAATCAAAGCCAATTCATGAGTTTGTAAAGAAAAACAATAACAGCAGTCGTGGGCTTGGCAGGTTAATTGGGCATTCAATGAATAATGGAAACATGTGTGCCATCAAAAAGTGTATGTTAAAAGCAGTAATTATCTATGCCTGTTACACAAATGCAAATAACTGAACCACTCATTTGCCTCTTAAAATGTAGAGCATTTGATATGCAGCATCAGAGCCTTTATAGCAAGAGGCACTTAATTTTCAAGGCCGGCATATAGTGTAACTCACAAAGAGGGACTGAGGGAGGAGGGCTCTCAGAATGCAAAGTCACTGTTTCAGTTCACTCTGAAAGCGCATAGCTGCTAAACACAGAGCAGGTTAAAGAGGAAAGTAATGGCATAAAATCTATTTCCTATCCAGTGTTTTGGTTTCACTACAATGCTTTCAACTTTTCCCTCAATTCTCTACTTTTGCAATCTCCTACATCTGTCTTTCTGTCTCTCTTATCTGTGATATATAAAGGACAGGCAATGGCACAGCCATTACTGTGAGAGAAGACAACATTTTGATGGCTGCTCTTCCCTCAGAAGAATACTGTCAGTTGTAAAAACACGACAAACACAGACTACTAAAAAGTGATATTTCTCTGTAGTCTTATATGATCGTGCGTAAAGTTCGTAAAGAACTATATATCCTGAAAAGGGTGACACTGAATACTGAAGCAGTTTTTTCGGCCACAGAGTCATTTACACGTATCAAGTCGAATCATAATAAAAATGTATTTTCTTATAAAGTAAATATATGTACACATTTACAAATTCACACAGACAGATATACACAAACAGGCAATTGCACAAACACACACACAGCACTTACAACAAGATAAAAGAAGTGTCTGCTCTTACCCGAGTGTTGTCATAGTAACGATGGTGTACCAGAAGGAGGCTGGGATGCTGGTGAATTTGCTGGAGCTTGAACCCTTCTCTGCGTAGAACATGACGGTAGCAAAGATAATTATGGCCATAGTGAGGGAGAAGAGCAGGAAGCCCAGTTCCGAGGCACAGCTCTTCAGTGTGTAGCCTAGGATGCGTAGGCCCTGCGAGTGCCTGGAGAACTTAAAGATACGGAACACGCGGAAAACACGGAGTGTCACAAAAGCGCCACTCACGTCCTCATTGTCAGTCATCACCAGGCCAATGTAGTAGGGCAAGATGGCGACCACATCAATGATGCTCATGACGGACCTCATAAAGCGGTAGCGGCTGGGCGCAGCAAATAAGCGCATCAGGTACTCCACGGTGAAGATCATGACGCAGGCCGTGTCCATGCAGAAAAAGGCCACAGTGTAGCGCTCACCACATGGCACTTCCTTCTGGTTGGGCACAGTGCCGCAGGGCACCGTCTCTACCACATTGGTGATGACAGAGACAGCTATAAAGAAGCCAGTTACATAGTAGAAGACAAGGGCCATGGTGGAAGTGTGGGGGTTCTCAAAAGCCCGCCACATGGTCTCACGAAAGGTCATGTTGGGCAGCTTAGCATCCTTGTTGTCCTCTTGGTCATCCATCAGACGCTCTGCATTCTCCCTCTTCCTGTCCTTATACTCTTCATAACAGCAGTCACCGATGATCTCTGGGATGATTCCAAAGAAAGCCAGCTCCTCATCATAGGAAGAGATACACTCATAGCGTGGGTAGTGGAGCTTGCCTGTACGGTAGAAGTTGAGCACGCTGCGGAAGACGTCAGGGTCCCGGTCAAAGAAGTACTCTTTGGTCTCTTCATTGAAGAAGAACTCCTTCTCTGAGCTGCCCAGCAGGGTGTCTGGATAGCGGTCCAACGTGTTCCTCCAGGTCTGGAAGCGCCGTCCACTGACATTGAGAATGATTAGCTCATCCTTCCTCTTGTTCTTCTCAGTGGGTGCCACTGGCATGGGCAAATTGGCAACGGGCATCCAGCCAATCGCTGCCGCCCTGGCAAAGGGAAGCCATGCCGCTACTCCCGCTGCCATGCTGTGTCCGGCCTGGGGCGTAGGGGGGAACAAGTCCAGCACCTTCACAACCAGCTTGACTTCAGCTCATTCACCATCTAGAGGAAGAGAGGGAGGGATTTGGTAAGGATAAGAAGGATGGGAGCGCTGCTGAGATCGTGACAGGGGGAGAGAGTGAGAGGAGTCAATGAGAAAACAGAAAAATGGAAGACAGTTTGAGATACATAAATGTTGCAATGAAGATGTGAGAGAGAGATAGAAAAGTAGTGTTAAAGACAAAGATCTAGTGGAAAAAGTGAACTGTTGATAAAAGGGAATGGATGCAACAACTGAGATAAAACCAAACAATGCAACCCACAGTCTTACAAGTCGGTCTACCTGAGAGAAGAAAAAGTATCTTTGAAATACATTTAAAATCACACTTAGGCTGAGAAACATTTACCGGGCACAATATAAATATATTTCTATTTGACATAGAAAGCTTTAATGTGGTTACAGGAACATATTGCAATTTCCAATAAGCATCATCTTCCCCATAATTACTTTAAAGCTATATTTCTCAGATCCCCTCTATTGGGTTACGTAGAAAAGCAGCCTTCTCAGGACCTCAGTTTACTGCATCTTATAGTCTAGTTTAAAAACTGAAGGCAAGCAAGCAACTGCATCATAAAATATTATTGGTAGTTTTGAGTGTGTGTTTAAGAGTTTTCGATAAACAGAAGAAAATATGTATAATTGTATTGTCTTCTAAAGAGGTACAAGCAAGAGATTCGCCAAAACCTGTTGAGTTTCACAGCTGATGCATCTTTATTTCGACTCAAGGTTGATGAAACTCATGATTGTCCTGATTCAATTCACGAGCCTGGTTAAGATACACGATTCTCAACAAGTTATTTATATATTTTATTTTATTTTTTACAATTATGGACGGTAGATTGACTACTAACCTCAACACAGACCAAGCTAACGCGTAACAATCTGCTGAACAGATTGATAATTAAACACAGTATACACAAACTGTTTTATCTTCGCTATAGTCTTCAATTAACAACTCACCGATTTAAAATTCTCCATCCAAAGAAACCTTCTCCCAGAGTAGTTACAAGTCGTCGTAGGTTTGGATATTTATGAGAGCGTGTCTGGAAAAAAAATCCGGAGAGAAGTTATATAGCGAAGAGGTGAACCACATTAGACAAACGCTGCTGGTGAGGTGACGGCGGAAAAGTACTGCAGACAAACGTACCACAGCCGCTTTAATTCAGTTCCCATTATATGAGGGGGAGAAATGATGAGAGGACTCCGCCGTGAAGACCGTCGTACCTTGGCTTTTCGGGATGAGTGGTGGGAAGGGACAGAGGAGGAGGGGCATCTCTCTCTCTCTCTCTCTCTCTCTCTCTCTCTCTCTCTCTCTGCGCAGCGCAGTTTGTGGACCAAAACTGCATTGATGGGAAACCTCGATCAGGACGCAAAACGATGGGCTGAAACTGGATCATTCAGTGATGAGAAAAAAAACAACTGAAATCACTCAACTTAATTGCCAAAATGGTTTTCAGGGCTGAAATGGATGAGTTTGCTAGGCAACCGATCAAATAATAAGTGCACTTCTGTTGAACCAAAATACTGTAATTTCCACGTGCTGGGATAATTCAAGGACTACTTAAACCAGATTGTTTGGGCCCCCTTTAATTAAATTCTCCTCCTTTTTTTTTGGTGGACCTTTTCTAAATTTTGGACACCCACATCAGCACCCACAGAGTAGAGGTCTTCACAGATCCAAAGTCTTTGAGCTGATCAAAATGATCAATGAAGGAGATGAAAATCCTGTTTTCGTCTCCTTCACCACCACCAACACATTCTGCAGCCCACTGGGCAATGAATAGACCAAAGATAATCATTTTCTAACCAATTTAACGTCTGTGAATCAAATTCCCAAAAATGATTGTCATTTAATGTAGTATATTTTTTACATAGGCTAGTAGTTTTAAACCCCCAGTGATTACGTACCACATGATCAGAACTGATTCAGGTCCCAGGTTGGGTCACAGACGGTTCCTTAGAACCAAGTGAAACACTTCTAGTGGCTTAGTGAAACCTACAGACATAGAATACTACCTATAGTGGAAATACCAAATCAGACATAAAACAAATTAATGTAGAGCATGAGCCTCACCAAACTCAACAACATTTATTAAACCTGACAGAAAGCTCAGAAAAAAAGATAATAAAATAATATTTCTCTGCTCAGCCAGCACTGAGCTACAGTACAACTTGGTCCATGATATTTTCTGTTTGCATTCTTCTCTGACCTGGGTGTCTACTGAGTCTGGTAATCATCTCTCCATGTAAGCTTACTCACGAAAGCAAAGCAAAACAAAAGGGCTTCAGTGGAAAAACTCTCAGAGCAATCACTGTCTGCACTGAGGAGAAGCAGGTGCAACATGTACAGTAAGTCACTTTCGGGGAACTATAACACTCAGGCGTACAGAACGATCCTCTACATTTTATGCCAACGATACTGTAAAGTCACTATATAACTTATGTTATCCCTTTAGGCGGGTGGTATAGAGTTGGTTGTTACTATACTGGGTTAGTTCATATTATTCTGATTGATATACAGGAATTGATACAGCTTGACTCTCAGTGCTTTACTGAAACATGTCAATCAAGCCTGAACTATACATGAAATACAATATATATTGATGCTGAAGCTCATAATTGGGAGGAGATTAATTTATGTGAGCACATGTTCATATATATTCAGACTCAGATGGTGTCAATGTCTCTTTTCCCACATTATTCAATGCTTTGCAGAACAATATGCAGCCTTAATTGAGTCAACAGGGATCCTATTCCTCCGATACGTATAGTCCACTGGAATATCAATAGGGTTAGGGCTCACAGTTCACACACACACACACTGCAGCACATACATTCATCTGATTATGGTTATGGATATTCAGTGCATATGCAGAATATGGAGAATGAATACTTCTGCATACACCATATTACTCATCATAAAGTCACCCTGTGAGTTTTATAGAGTCTTGTTTGAATATAACAAATTGCTAGTGATTGTTATTTAGACATACAGCTACAAACAGTTGCGCAGACACACTTGTTTATGTCTTTGTGCCCTTGTATAGCTAAGAAGCACCTTCTGTTGACTCAAT
The DNA here is from genome assembly GCF_963691925.1 of Scomber scombrus. Classification (NCBI taxonomy): domain Eukaryota; kingdom Metazoa; phylum Chordata; class Actinopteri; order Scombriformes; family Scombridae; genus Scomber; species Scomber scombrus. The sequence continues at coordinate 18,110,106 of NC_084979.1, read as the reverse complement.
TAAGTCCCTGACCGCAAACTGGCCCCTTGATAAAATATGGAACGGCTTAAATGACCTCACCTTGTGAAAAATGTCCCCACTCCTTGGCTGTCACAAGAATGGTTCAAGTTCAAGAAAATACTCTGTCTCACACACACACACACACACACACACACACACACACACACACACACACACACACACACACACACACACACACACACACACACACACACACACACACACAACACACATACAACCACTGAAACACATAAATACACAGACACACACTGCATGGAGACTGGCCTTTTAAACCAATGAGTCTGTGAGCAATTCCAATAATTCAAATGTCATTGAATAACAAGGTGGGTTGAATTTCATGGTCAACTGCCCTCTGTAATTATCCGAAGACAGCATGCTGACATTAAAATTCTAAACCTTCTCTGTCATGCTGTGCCTCAAGAAACAAACTAGCTACCTTTCAGTGACACAACTTTCTTATTTATTGTAATGGTAGTCCTGAGGCTGACAATTGTCCATATCAGTGGAAAGTCATCCCCAGCAATGTGACGTGATGTCCACAGATTTATCAGTCTACCATCTATATAAGCAGAGCAGTCTTCTCTGAACATAAACATTATGACAAGTTATTTAGTATTACTGTCAATCTTCATGACTTTCTTAATACATTACAAACCTCTGCTAATAGGTGATTCCACTTTCCCTTTCAAAGATTGTGTAAAGAGGTGTAAAGTGAGTTTCTGTACAGTACAGAATAAAGTATATTAAATTAAATGTTCAGAAAAGAATATGTTAAAAACTGAATAAAAGACTAAATTACTGTGAGGATTAAGTTCACTGTGTTTACATAATGCATCACTACACACTCAACAGGTAGATCCATCTTTATGGGAGAAGCCATCTGTTTCAGTCTTGCACACTAACAATATATTATTTTTGAATGTACATTTTGTCTCACACACATGTTGAACATATGTGACTGCCTCTATCATCCAAGCAGATAATTCTGTTCCCAACCTGATGCTGTATGTATATTTGTGTCTTAAAGTCAACCTTCACTGTGAAAGATGTGAGTTAAAAGGTCTCTGGTGGCTTCCAGAGAGCAGACTGCTGTGATCTAATGAGCACAGTTTACCTATGGAAAAGCTGAGGTAAAGACGACAATTAATCCCTCTCCTCTGTCGTGCTCACTGCTGTTACCTTGATACCGCTGCTGACTACTGACTGCTCATGGCCACCTCAAGGCTGCCACCACACACACACATTCACACAGGCTGCCGTCAGTAAAACAAACACAACAGCATATTCAAATGCACAGCCCCAATTTGCCTCTAATGCACCTTTTTCACATGGGTAAACTCAAAGGCTTTTGTTTTGACATTTCCCTCATTGCACATTTGTTTGCTGGCTTCCTTGAGTTCAATTATTCATAAATTCCCCACAACCTGCCTTCTTAGTTTGTCTAATCCCCATTAGGTATCTGAAATCTTCCTTTGGGGATTTAGTCTCTGACTGTGGTGGAGTTTATCCTCAGTGTGCCAAACACTGACTTGGCAGCCCCTCTGTTCAGTCAGTGGCACAGAGGGGGTTATAGATGTGCTCTTGGCCCCCTTCCAGCACACGAAGAGACTAAGACAGCAGATCCTGTGCTCATTTCAACCCTGTAAAATGTCATGCTTTGTCTAGTGATGCCCAAACTGTGTTGCCTCTCACCAAGGGACCATGGGTGCAGTGTTGTCAGAGTGCATCCTGTACACTGCCTATATAAACTTTATAAACTGTTTGACTGTATATCTCTGCATATTGCCATACTCATTTCAGGAAAGCAGCAAGCACTGTTGACTTCTCACTTGTTATTCAAGAGAGGTGGTTTAAAGTTTAAAGTTTGTTTTAGCTCAAAGATTAAGGATAAAACCCAATAAAAAAATGCCAATGTAAGGAACACATGATATTGCACCAACAATAAAGAGTTTACTCCACTGGGCTTATGTATATGTTATATAAGAGCTCACACTGAGTCTGCAATGAGCAGACAGCCTGGAGGATAATTTTCATCCCGAGACAGGGATGCTGGGAGAAAAGCCCTGAGACTCACCTCTGACTCGTTATTCCCAATTTTCTCTTTGATCATTCTGTTCCTAAGGGCAAGGCAATCAGAGGTGTAAAGAGGGCCTTAATATTCTAGACATATCCTGAACCTCACATAAAATCTAACACCAACACAAATCTGAACTCTCTGTAAACACAGCTGATTCATGATATTATACTTAATTATTTCTGAAGGCACCATAAAATATGTTCAAAAAATATGTACCTTTTGACACATGTATCACATAGTTACTGTATATTACTATGCATATTAATTTTAGCCGTGCACATTTTGGCTTGTGCTTTTTAATCTACCTTTGCCTGCCAGTCACGTTGATGAATTGTGCTTTTGGGAAGGCCGTTTGAGACCGACCAGTTTAATAACCAACAAAAAGAACAGGTTTGTGATTCCCCTATGCAGGGAAATTAATTATAGCATTGTCTCTTGTTGATAAACAGAGTAGGAGGAGGGATAGTAGCATAATTTTTCCTTCTTTGTCAGTGCTTCAATGGGATTTTTTAAAACAGTGCATTTTGCCTTAAACTTTGAAGCCTATGAATGCTGACATTGTGAAATGAAAGTAAATGTTTAATTGATTTTGAAGTGTTGCTCACAGAGCATTGGGTGCCATCCTATTAGAGTGTGAGTGCATTATAATGAAATCAGAACATGATTTAAAATACATTATGCTGCTATGAGAACATTAAGGACCATGATCACTAAGGGTCTACACTGGGCCTGCAGCTGGGATATTTTTTACTGAGCATCTAAAGAAAAAGAGAATAATAAATAATGAAATATTTGAATGTATATAGAGGTTTTAAGACAAATAGTGTTTATATTTAATTATTTAATGAAACAATGTAGTCCTTTAAAAATATGTCAGAGATGTGTCCTGATATTATACTACATATCAAATAAGTGAATTCATCTAATCACTTACTGTATGCAGGTCTGAGCTGCAGTGTCAAGTAGATCAGGCAAGATCTCCACCTAAACACTTCTGGGAGATGATGTCTTTCACCATGTCCTGAGTCTACACAGGGTCTCTTCCCTTGAAATGCTTGAAAGAGGAGTTGCACAGGTGTGTTCGCACTCAGTGTGACAACAGCGTCAACTTTGGCTTAGCTTTTACAAACCATAATGTCTACATCATTCTATGGTGATGTAGATCACGGAGGATCCATCTGAACAGCAAATACATTCCTGATAAACCTCCCTTTAAGTGGGTGACACAGCATTTAACTGGTTTACCCATTCACTGGATGACTCGTCCTGACAGCTTGAAACTCATGAAGTCCTGAATTACAGCCACAAATGTGAAAAAAACAAAACACAATTTATGTGCAACAAAAATGTAAAGACCTATGTGCATGTACATGCTGTAGATATAATACCTTACAATGCATTTAAAATAATTTACTACTATGTTTTCATCACTTTATGACTGTGGGTTTCTTTTTAAGGACAATGTCTTTCCAACAGAATTACACTTATGGTACCAACAGTGATCTACCTGTCATAGCCCTACCACCACATTTACATTGAACAGGCACCCTTTTCCCTTAATCAGTCACAGTCAGTGTTGAACATAGAGCCAGAGGGACAGACAGCGAGTAAAACCTTTTCAGAGCAACACACAAACACACACATCCATACGACAGCATACTTTACTTTACAAGGCCAGGAACGGAGTACAATGGATGGATTTTCTAGCTTCAGTCTAAACACCTTTCACAGATCATTCACACAGATGATGGCACCCATATGGCGAAGGGGAGATATATCATTTAAAACAGGCTGTATAAGGTTAACACCTTTGAGTAGTGTTGGCACAATACAAGATATCTGACTTTGACTTTTGTGTGTTTACTATGTCTATGTAAATATTTGAAAGTACAAAAACACCAACAATAAATAGGTAAACTACTAAACTGACCACTTTACTGTGCTTTATTTGTTTCAAGGGGTGGCAATATTAGTTTAATACTTTGGTTCACTGACTGTATCACAACAACTACCAGATGGATTGCCGTGAAATTCGTTATGGACATTTATTGGATCAAGATGATAACTCCTAAGTACTTTGGACATCCCCGACTCCTAATGTAGCACCACTAACAGGTCACACAAACAAGCTCCCATGAGCCTCAGCAGTAATTTAACACGAATCCTAAGCTTTAGCATGGTTACGAGCCAAATGAAGACTTTGCAGACTTTACAGATTTACATGTATACTGTACATGAGTGTAGTATTATTCAACTCAAAACAAGCATTTCCATATATATTACATACACAAAAGTCAACATGACAACACTACTTAAAGGTGAAAGTTGAACCCAATCTGACAATGTAATTTCGTCTGACATGATGAGTCAGAGATATCCTAGAAAAGTCACCATAAAGAGGATACACTGTTGTTCATGGTGCCATGCCAACTCCAGGCCAAATGTTACATTTTTGCCCTACTAGTCATACAGTAAGTATTCACCATTAGCAACGTTTTCCATCTATGGAGTGCTGTAAAATGATCATGGAGTTTCTTTCTTCTTTTCTATGACTTTATCAGAATATGGACTTAGTAGACATACTTTACATATGTAGCAATTAGGGGATTTCAAATATAGGCCAACCAATGACAATGTTTGTTTGACAGTTAAAAAAAACTTATTACAATGCATTTACCAATATTCATTTTCGCTTAAACACATAAACAACTGTTTATGATAAGGTTCACATACATTTGTAAACTGAATTGTGACCAACATATGCACACTTTACAGCTGAAAAAATAAACATTTCTGCTTCTGATTTCTTGTTATTATACTGATATCTGCTATGAAATCACCAGATCAGTTGATCTATTGGTAAAGTTTGCCCTGGAAGTAAAAATACATTACATGACATCATCACCTTCGACACAAATACACAAACACGTGCACATGGATTTTTTCCTTGCTGTGAAACAAAAATGGTGTGACCAAGGTGAATTGACCAAGGCATTACGCTTCTCCACTTGTCTCCTTTCCTTGTCTCCGTGACTCATCACTAATGCTTCTAAGTGAGATTAATAGAGCGTTCAATTCTCATTCCAGTGGCTCCTGTGAATCCAATTATGGAACATACGCAATCAAACAGTAAATATCAGGATCACTCAAAATCACTTTGTTGATGTTTGGCTGAGGAAATCCATCAGATGTAAGGTGAAAAGCAGGATGTAGCCATTTAAGTTTCACCAATCCAGATAGTCATTAAGTCTTGTGAATTACAAAATACCAAATCACTGATTTAGCCCGATTAAACCAATCTATTTTCAAGGGTGATTGTCTTCTTTTTCATTTGCATTAGGAGTTGGGAATCTTCTTGGATGATACTCAAGTACCTGAACACTGCATCCTAATGGTGATGATGAAAATAATCATTGAAGGTTAATAGGGGTGCACATTGCACAACACTAATCAAGGCAGGTCTGTCTGGTAGACTGTTTGCTGCCTCCTGGCCTTTTATTAACAATGTCATCAAGGAAAAGAGAATAAAACTCCAGCGAAACCTCCTGGCAAAATGCAAAACAGAGAAAGAACATAATAGAAAGCTGATAATTAAGTTTATTTTATATTAACAGGCAATGATCAATATTCTTCACACTTAGGCCTACAGTACATTATCTAGTAAGTCAGTTGTAACCCAGCTGTCTTTTATACTTGGTACACATCTGTTCCTTAATTCTTCAAAGCAAGGAAAGGAAAGCTGAGTTTTGACCAAGTGAGTAGCTGATCTGAAAAGTGCAGAAGGGTCTATCTGCAGTCTTGCAGACCTACATGACACACCCATTTTACTACATGACCAGTTCCGCCCCCTATTATCCAAATATGGTCACTTCTAAAATCCAAGATGGGGACGTTCAAAATGCAGCCTCGAGACTTCAAAACCAGAGTCCACCAACCATTGGGTGATGTCACGGTGGCTATCTCCATTACTTTTTTTTTTTTTTTTTTACAGATCCACTTGTCAAAACCATAGACTGAGATGATGGTTTTTCTCAGATTCTCACTCTATGTGCTTCATTTTTGTTGTTTTCTACTGTATACTTTATACAGCTTCCAATCACCCCTTCCTAGACATAAAAGTCGACACATACTGTTATCACATTCATAAGTTTGGAGGTTCCTTCTTTCACTTCTCATCCAACTTTTTCTTGCTTCGATCTGCAGTCCACTGGGCATTATCCCAAGGGCCTGTAAGACACTACAAGAAAATTAAAGAAACAGAATTAGTGCTGCTGCCACAGCCTCTGTCAGATATGTGAGTGCAAGAACACATTTAAGATTTCCACTGGGACTAAGATGGACACAATCATGTAACAAGCTCGCCCACAAAGGGGGAAAAGAAAAAAAAGTACTCCATTGAAGAAAGCCAACAGACACTGGGGTTGTAGCCATTCACCAGGTCTGGCAATGTGAGTTGTAACTCAAGGGGAACTGGTTGTACTTCTGTAGTAGGGGAAAGATACAGATGATTGTTGAGAACAGCAGCAGACAGAGTAATGGTCTGAGGTGATGGTGAGAGGCTTGGCACTGATCACACCGTCACTTTTAGGTACAGAGATGGGGACGAAGCCAATGCTCATGCAGTAACCAAGGCAACACTGGCCTAAAGGATAGTACCAGGACACATTTAATGGCTATATTCTGTGTGAATGCAACACATGAGTGCTATGTATAATGTGGGCATAAATACATTTGTGTCCATACATGCATGTTTATATGAATGTGTTATTTAGAGTGGACACAAATGAATTATTCAAATGTGTGCGTGTATGTGTGTGTGTTTGCGTGTGTGTGTGTGTTTGTACTAATGTTATGTGTGCATGATACAGTTTCATTTTTTTATACAGTGCTTTGAGATTGCTCTCCCTATGCATATGCGTTACTCATTATTTCTATACATAGCTAATATGGCGGAACATAACCCTGCCATGAGTTATCTGCGGACTAATGAATACATTATAGTCAATACGGGGAATTCAAGTGGGAATTGTGGCTGAGGAGAATGATACTATTTTAGTATAAGCAGTCTGAGTAATTTTTACACTATAATGGAGAGGACAATGTCAATATCAAAATGCATAAATCAAATTTTGTCGTCCTCTGAAGATGTGAACTCACTGTACCTTACTGTTGTCTCAACATTTTCCTTGCGAAGTGAAAGCCTTGCTCACTCACTGTCTTATTCTCAATCTTCCAGATAGACAGATAGATGGTTAGTAAGAGAGAGAGAAAGAGATAGAAGACTGGAGAACATAAAAAGTAGAGTTTTGCATGTCACTATTGCATGTGACCCATTTTTTCCATGTGTCTGGGCATCTATGGCCATATGTGACATGTGTCCTGTCCACGGATTGGCTGAGGCCTGTCTCAGGTGTGTCCAGGTCAGTGTGTTTCAGTGGGGAACGGTTCTATTTGTTGCCCCACTTTGCAGGAGCAGTAGTTAGGTACAAGCCTGGGGGAGAAGGGAGAAGGAATATTGGCTCAGCTTTAATGTGTCTGAGCACTCTGGGCATGTTAATAAAGGAAAGCATATGGAAAGTCGTACATTGCTCCACTTATGCAAAGTTGCTGTGACCCTGAATATGGTGTTAATAAAGTATTTAAACCCTCAGACCTGAAATTGTGATTAATCAGAGGTCGGAGCTATCATTCAAGGACATGAAGTAAATATAGGAATGGCAAGTTGCAATCTATTTGAAATGAGTTTCCACTAATCTGTTATTCAGGAGTTTTGTTTATGAATTCAGTCTTCAAGGCGATAGGAGCATTTCCCCAATCTCATCAGAGACACCTGGTTCAATATCCTATTGATGTTACATTACTTCAATAACCATGTACACCTCATTCTCACTTACTTCCTTATACACATAAACATTTCCTGCCATTGCCACTGCATATCCCCAAGGTTCCGATCTGCGCATCCTAATCCCCTTATCCTACAGCAACTATACTTTATCACATCTGTGCATGTTAGCAATTAGAGCAGGTTGTGTCAAACTTTGCCGACAGGAGCACTGGGGATTTGGAGGGGTCTAATTAAAAGAACAGAGTAAACTACCCCTGGCCCAGCCAGTGTACGAGCTCAGCCCTCCTGCTCCTATCTGGCTCATTTTCATTATCGGCAATAAAGAGGTGCTGTGTGAACAGAATACATCAATCTTGGTATAGAAGCAGAATGCAAAGTGATTGCAAAGGATAGATAGAAAGCAAGATATGCCAGAATCAGCTACAGGGGAAAAGATGAAGTGGAGAATAAAGATGACCGGTGGGAATGTTCACTAGTTCATTAAATTAACTAAAATTTAGAAATTGATGCTGTTAAAGGGATAGTTTGATATTTTGAGAATGCGCATACTTGCCAAGAGTTACTAGAGAAGATTGATATCACTAATATTATTTCACATATCACTTCATCATTTCACTGTCCATTAAATATGGAGCTACATCCAGGAGACTGTTAGCTCAGTTTAGCATTAAACCGGAAAAAAAGACCGGAAACAGGAGGACAACTAAAATTTTATACTGAGTTTCACAAAATTTTATGCATGAATTGTGCCATTGAAATAAAGTTTATAATTCAATGTTTATTAAAGGACTACTTAGTTGACATACATCTGTTTCAAAGTAAATAGTTGGCTTTCTACATATTTCAATTCACTGTCCCTCTGTTTATGGAGTCCTCTTTTTGATATGTTACCCCTCTTACAATCTAAAGCAATCCTCTCCTATTCTTTCTCTTCTTTGTCCGGCTTCACTCAAACTGCACCAATAACAGCAGCAGCAGCAACAACAACAACGACAAAAAGCCTTGTTCACAGTTAAACACTGAGGAAATTTGAAGATGTCTAGTGAGATGACTTTGGGTCAAACCAAGAAGATTGAGCCAAGCCAAAAAGTTTACACTTTATAAACATCAATGGACTCCATGGAAAGGAGAAGGAGAAGTTACCAAGGTCAGTTCAGTAACTAACTAAATGCACAAACAACAAAAATCTTGCATCACAATTCAAAGTTATGACTTATTTTGCTCCATTGTCCGTTTCTGTCATTTTGTGGCATCTGTTAATCCCTGCTTCATATGCAAAATGACTGTGTGAGCTATAAGCTATGACCTTATTAGAGATTCAGTTCATTCATTTGTTCTTTCAGCCTGATGGGCAGCCTCAGCTAATCTAACATCTGTTCTTGATTGTATAATTCAAGCTTTATATAAAGTTATTCAACATCCAATTTGAACGATGAAAGGAATATAACAACTTTAGATACTTTTTCCTTTTCTAGTCTTTTACAAGATTAAATAGAAGCCATCTATGGATTAAAGAAGCATACTTTTTAGACTCAGTACCTTTTTTGATTAAGTTTCTATGCCCTGCACACAACAAATAAGACATTTTACAAAAACACAACATGAAAATCGTAATTTAAGAAGACCCTTAAAAGTCCATCCATGGTACTGTCCCAGTGGCCGACAGTAATTTGGTAATGGAAAGTCTAACGGCAGGGAGAGCTGGACCGTATTCAAAGCAGATGAATCCTTTTCTAATGAGATGTAATCTCATTTACTCTGTGGCATATGGTTTGGTTTGCCTGGCTGTCATTGTGTTCCTGCTGAAAATGCACTTCTGCTCCAAAACCTAAAAAGAGAGAGGAGTGCAGTGCATTCAGGAGGCTCTTGTGAAATCTTATTATCATAAATCAGGCAGGCATCAAAAAAGATCCAACATTGCGAAAGAGCATCCTTGGGTTTCTGCTGTTTGCTGATTCAGTGCTTTGCCACATTATTTGTGATGGAAGGACACAAGAGATAATGTTCAAAATAGTCTAAAGGACTTTTTAGTAGAAATGCAGCAACATAGCCTCAGTGTCTTGTAAAGAACAAAATAATCTAGATGGGTTTTTGTCTAAATCATGAGGAGATCGTATTTTTCATCATGTTTTTGTGACTTTCTGTTATTTTTATATTGTTATGATTTTGGATGTCTATGTTAAACATGGTCAAACATTTGATTACACCTCATACTTGTAGGGACTTATTTGACACATTTTCATATTTAAATAAAAAGGTAAATAAATCCCACTATATTGTTAGTTGTTTACGGAGCTTCCCTAACCCATCAGAACAGAATTGGCTCATCGCGAGGAAGCCTTTAAGAGACAGGTGCTAAAACAGGCTGAACCGGATCTGGAAATGTGCATGATAAGTCCCCTTAAATATTTTTTACATTTCCTTTGACTACGGTATCAGCAATTGTGTGGATGATGGTGAGCCTTATAATGCTACCGGCACTTAATGCTACTGGAAGATGCCTCTTCTTCGAGAGGCAAGGTGTAGCTTAACAAGATGGTGTGATATGCAGTTATTGATCACCTCTGTCAGACCAAGGCTGGAATTCACAGGAGCTTATCCTCCATTCATTATGCCAATGATTAAGATGTGTCCTCCTGCTTTAGATCTACACCACACAGATGGAAACTGATGATGGTAATGACAGGAACTCTGAATGCTGATTTGCCTCTGTCTCTATCTAAAAATTACGACACTGAACAAAAATGCTCAGTCAGAATCAGTGACACAGACAGGCAATCTATTTGTGGTATATGTATTTTCAGAACTAAAAAGGGCTCCAGACCATGAAACAGCTGTGTCTTGACCTGCTTGAGACATGTGTATGTGTGTGTGCGTGTGTGTGTGTGTGTGTGTGTGTGTGTGTGTGTGTGCGGGCACGCACACGTGTGGGTTTTCGTGTCCATCTATGCACCTGTATCTTTGTTTGCATGTGTCTGTATGTGTTTGTTTGTGTATTATCGCCCCGTCACACATTAATTACAAAATGCACCTGATCCACTTCCCTAAGAAAAAAACATCACCATCAACACCCTTTGTTAGTTTAAAGGGGGACTAATAATGAAGGAAGCATTTGATCAGTCTCTCTTAAACCTGCCTGCTTCGCTGTGTTTCTACGGTACTCTGACTGCAGTGAAAAGATGATCAAAGTCAGTGAGGAGAGTGTGATTAGCGTCTCGGTCCAAGTGATTAGAACATTCACCGTTGATTAATAATCAGCTGATTTGCCCTTTACTGCAGAACAGACATACTCCTTCTATGCAACATCAAAGACAAGGCATTCTCAAACAATGCCTCGGTCTTCCTTTACTATATCAAGGCAATACGCACACACACATAGAGCTCCAGCTCTCCTTTGAAGTAAGGGGAATGTTGAAACCGAATGTACTGTACTGAAGTTTCAACACCTGCACGTACAACTCTCACATTGTATGATGAGACCACCTCTAGCACCACCATGGCTGTCTTCCGAGCCCACTGCAGATAATTTACATATTGAGTAAACCATTTTCCCTGACATCTTTGCTGTTGGCACTAGCACTGATCATGTAGGTACACACAGAAACCCACAGTCAGTCAGAAAGCAGCGCGAGTGATCTACCAAGACAGCCTTGCATTCTGGGACACTCATCAAAATTGCAGTTGGAAAATAGGGAATTAATTATGCTCTCCAACAGCATATATATGTTCTGAATTCCCATTTCACTGGAAATCGATAACAGGCGCACCATCTGAGCAGAAACTGCTGTTTACTCAGGAACTGATTCCACTAGAGCTGTCACAGTGTTGATTTAGCTGGGCTATTTGTGTCAAAACAGAGAAACAGAGAAAGAAAGAGAGAGAGAGAAGGACACGAAAGAAGAAGAGGAGGACATATTCAAGCTACATTTGAACAATGGCTGACCAAGCATGTTAGTCCACAGCTGGTGGCTGCTGACAGCTTGCTATTCCATTTTAGATGAACCCATCAATTACCTACAGATTGACAGATTAAAAAGAATGTTAGCAGCATTTTCCTCCTAATATCCTGCATATCCACCTTTTACTGGGGGAGAAAAATACATTATTGAAAACTTGTGATGTTATGATTAAATTGCATCTTTAATTTGCTTCTGGCCTCTGAAAACCTATATTTTCATAATCACCATCTTACTTTGAGCGACTGGTTCAACATGAACACATTATTTTCTTCCAAAATTAAAACAGTTTTATTTACATGAAAGATACAGTATCTGTCAGTGCTATTTTGTTTGTTCTTTGCACTGGTTTGCAGTGGGTCTGACTCAGTTAGAGGAAGGTGATGTCACATATTTCTGTGCACAAACCAGGATTAAGCAACATTTTAATCCAAATCTGATGTCAGATTTGGGTTGATTGCTTTTGCTGCCAGGCCAATCAAATATGATCAAACCACACCCATACAGTCCTGAAAAAAGCATTTTAGCTGAGCTTTTGAGTGTTAAACTCAGAATGAATAATATATTATGATGTGTTTTTTCCCAAAAGTTTAACTTTTATTGTTGCACATTAAATAATAAATATTTAATGTTACAGAGAATTACTTTTCAGGGGCTTTGAAACAAAGCAATCCCTCCTCACAGAGTGCATGTCTGTGAATTGTCAGCAGTTCAATCAAAGGATTTTTTTTCTCAGATGGCTTCATTTAAATAATTTTCAAAAGCCAGAGAAGGTAAAACTACACAATATTCCCCAAGAAAAAAAGCAAAGATTAGAGAAAAGTGTGAAATATAAATCTTGAAATCCCCTTTCAGAGTCCTGACACTCAAATCGGAAACCGATGGTTTTAATCACAGCATTGTACTATGTCCTTTTGAAGTATACTGGTTTGAATATGGTCTGGTTATTCTGCCTCACATCCTGTATCTTATCAGCTAATAAATGTGTACTATCCGCTGCTCCTGTTGATATGGAGAAACTATTAATACCCATCTCTCTTTCTCCCAATTTGCTTTCAGTCTATTCACCAATAAAGGCAAAAACTACTCAAAAATCTGCATCTGCAAAAGATGAGGTCATGTCACTGTGTGTGTGAGATTGATCTTGTCTCCTCTGCCCCAACCACCCTCCTTCACCTTTCACTCACTTCATCCCTGCTGTCACTTCTTCCCCTTGGTCCTCCCTCATTCCCATCCAATCCATGTTTTTTCCTCTTTTAATTCCTAATTCCCTTTCAGTCCTCTTTTCTCTGCTTGATTTTTCTTATCCTTCACACTGTCATGCTCTCTCAGCTTGATCTGCTTCCCAAACCCCTCAACAATCTTCCTCCAATTCCACCTTTATCTGTCGCCTTCACTCTCTAGCGTCGTCTCACCATCCCTTCATCTCTCTGGTGTCTCTGCCTTCATTCACCTTAAGCTGCAGTTAATGATGAATGAGACGAGCCTCCCTTGGGCTCAGACCTGGGTAGCTCTGTGGGGTTGCGCTTAGCTACCCACTGGACTTTCATGCTTAATTCCTTATTCATGGGCTGCATCAATACCAGTCCTACCAGTCCTCTGTAACTCTAGAGACCCATCACTCTCATGACTACCCATTTTCAAAGTAAAAGCTTTTTTCTCCTCACAGCAATTTCGTCTTTGTTCTCAAAGCAGCTTAAAGCATTTCTCCTTCCTTCACTGCATGATCTTACTCAATGAGAAAGCTATTTTTGTTGAATTTATCCCCCCAGTTTTCCCACCAAAGCCTATTTTAAGACAGTGATACCTTCTCTGCTAACTTTCTGATGGCTTCTTGAGGTGAAGGCAATGTTGTGGTTTGACAATCTATCTGAGAACATTAGCATTCTCACAATATGGTAAGAGAGAAGAAAACAAACAAATCTATATGCCTGTATACAAAGGCTTAAGCACATTAGGATCTTGTTCAGATGCAGAGGTATATTTGCATTTTACACATAGCACAGTTGCCACATTTGAACATATTCTGCCAAGTGTACAGTAACTATAAGGTGTTAAAATCCTTCCCCATCTGGAGGATTGTTTGGGAATATGTATCCATTTAAGACCTGAGTTGTTTTTCCCCTCTTGCTGTGCATATGAGTGAGCTTAGGTTGTAGATACCATTATTCTGGCTCATCTTGTAGCAAATGCAGCCTTTCTTTCCAGAACCATTCCTTGGAAAATTACATAACAATCACAGAGCAATCACTTCCAGCACCTCTTTCAGTGGAGGATGGTAAGGTAATCCAAGCCGAGTAGGTGAGAGTGTCAGTGGTTCAACAAAATAGGAGGATTCACTGGAAATCCTGCAAGTGGCTGCTATCAGGGGCACAGTGCCCTCCTTTCATTAAGCGAGCCAAGTCTAATCTGCAGCATGAAAATGAGGAGAGCAAAGTGTGTGAGTGAGAACACAGAGAGCCTTTTACAAGCCAATGCTTTAAACATAAACAGTTTTCCTGGTTTGTGCATCAGTGTCCATCTCTATACATCCAGGCTCATAATTAATGGAGTCTTCTCTACATTGAGTTGTAATGCTTTAATGTCATTTGCATGTGGGTCACATCCCCCAGCATTTCCAGTATGAAACAGTGGTCTGCTAAAACCAGTTACTGAACACTTCTCAGTACTCATCCACACGCACATCCCCCAAATGCACCCAAACACACCATTGAAATAGATTGCATCATGCTATGCTTTGTGTATATGACGAGAGGGAAAGAGTGTGTGAGAGAATATCCATGCGCTCATGTGGTCTTTACTTATAAAGGCATGATAGATGCGGCCTGTTGGCTTCAGCAGCGGCAGCAAGAGGAGGAGCAAAGGAGGGAACAAGAGAGCAAAGAAGAGCAGAGAATGGTTGATGCTTTGCTCCCTTCAAAGCCTTGAGCCACATTGATCACTCCGTTCTCATTCTCACATGAATATTGAGCATTAGTCACAGTTCATGAACAAAGAGGCAGAATGCCCTGGAATTATACTATAAGAGACTTGTGGATATCATCAAAGATATATATAGAGCGAGGACTCGCTTGGTTGCCAGCACAACACAGCTGAACTGTAAAACATGTAACTCTTCAGATCAGAGACTGTCCTCCCAGGAAAAGCAGTTGTTTCAGCTTAATGCCCCGAAACAACATTCAGGTGACAAATTGCTCGAGTGGTTGTAGGAATATTGAGATTGTGGTGCAGGAATGGGTCAACATTATCTATGACTTTAAAACAGTAGACCACTGTCAATTTCCCATCTCCTATTTTGTATCTAAATTTAACCAACCCTAAAAAATGTGTTTTTCTTCTTGCTCCTGCAGTTGTATGTTGGAGCTTCACTGTGCAGGATGACATGTGCAGAGTTTGACAGTAGAAGGTTGTTTTCACTGTCATCTCCCGAAGAGGGAATGTTTATCTGCGAGATGTGTACCTAAGAGCTCTATTTCTGATATCACAACTGAACCTTTTGTGGCATGCTATGCACATACTGTGTTACTGTAAATAGACGTTTCAGTAACGTTGGAGACATCTGTTGTCCAACAGCTCAACTTTTGAAATAAAATATATTAATAGACTCTAAGAAACTGGAATTTCTAGGGCTTAACAAATCATACCAGACATATATTATTATTCAAAGGACTGTTTTGTAAGTCTTAAAACATGTTTGGAGAGGATCTTTAAACATGTTATCCCATGAAGAGTGGCGTCAAATCAGAACGTTTTATATGTGTCATACTGAAGGTATCCACAACATATTTTGTTGTTTAATTGGAGGACTTGTAAGATCATAGTTATTATTACATTTGTACTTGTTAACATCCTAGACCTACAATTATACTTAGAAGTAGTAATATAATTTTTTTATCATAATGGATGTAATTTAAGAGCGCAATAATTTAACAGTGAATAATTGAATAATTTGGAAAGCTTTAAAAGAGTATTCAGTATTTCATTAAATCATTTCATTTGCAAAAAAACCCCAAAAAGTTTGAAAATAATGTCTTTTGTGGGAAAGTGTGTGCTGGGGATGTTCAAATTATGCAAACAATACACACTCCTCTACATCACTGAGAAAAATACTAATAAATATAAGCAAACATAAACATTCATGACACATAAACAGTGCAGTATATCAGCAAGAATTAAGATGCCTTATGCATACATATTGAGCATCACCTCTTCGGTATGGAAATGGTATACACTCGCACAAACATGTTTCTCCAGTGATAAATTGAAACTTGACAGCTTCATCGTAAATGTTGCTTAACACAGTATTTGCTCCCGCCAGCTATGCTGTTTGACACAAATAAACACACACATTAGATTAATGTTACTGATCCAAGATTGAAACAGACTGCTTTAACTTTCCTTATCTGTGTTCCTTTTGAAGCTATTTTCTTTTATTTTTTTGCAACATAAAATAAAATAAAAACTTTTGGAAGCATTTTTGTCTTTTTTATTGGACAGCCATCAGTGAGGTGAGATGGAAACATGGGGAGAGAGATGGGTATTACATGCAACATGGGTTCCAACTCTTCAGATAAAAAAGACAAAGTTTTTGCCACAACATTTCAGTAAAACATTTTCTCAGAAACTAAGCAACCTTTTATTTCCAGTTGGAATATCAATTATTTACACATTTCAAAAGCATTTAACTCCTAAAGGCTCATAAAGTTTTCTTTCTCTATAGTTTTAACCTCATCATTATCTTCCACCACCTGTCTTTGTTTAAGCCTCTATCTCTTGAGCATTGGCTATCTAAGCTACAGTATATTATTTAATTGAGGCTGCCATATTCAAAGCTGAATGTATGCGTAATAAATGACTCTTATTATAAAGAATCACAGCAGAGGTTAGTTTATCCCAGAGAGAACAAAGGGCTACTGTGTTTCTTCTCTCTGGCTGGCAGCTCAAGTATCTCTGTGCCAGGCAGTGAAACGTCTCTCTTAACAATATTTACATCTTAAGACGCTGGCTACGCCCACATTTGCTGCTTGGTTGACCTGCGGATCATTCCTATATGTTTTATTCATCCATGCTGTCACATGAATGTTTTATGGCAGCGTCTCGTCAAAGCCTTTTCTTTCAAACCTTCACTCTTCACTGGTCTATCAGTGTAAATATACAAGAATGAGTGTTGATCACAAACTGCTCTAGTGGGTGTGTTCTTATATTATCAGCTCATTGCCTTTAAGTATCAAATTAATTGCAGAATCATTGTGTATTTTCCCCCAGGGACAGAGAGATTTAATTAGATATTTAATCTAAATAGCTAACCAAAATGAAATATTCATGATTTAACATAGGAATTCCTTTGGTGTCCCTTGGCAATGTTCTGTTTCATATCAAGTGCACACTTATTGATAAAGAAAATATTACACATTTACATTTGCCTGTGCTGCCGGCAATTTTCCCAGGCATTTCAGAGACACATTGGGCTTAAGCATCACCTTACAGAATGCAACATTTTGGAAGATTTTTTTTCAGTGCAACATCAGGCACCGGCTAATCTCACATTCCGTTTGCATCAACTCTGTGGAAATTAAGCAACATTAAAGATGAATTAAATGAACAGTTTTAGGGATCATTTTGGGAAATTCGCTTTTCCCCCTTTTAGACGAGAAATACCACTCTCAAATCTGTATGATATACAAAGCTACAGTTAACTTAGGTTAACTTAGCTTAGCACAAAGATTGGAAACATTGGACAATAAAAATCCCAATTGTTATATCTGGTTTTTTATAGTTATAATATATCGTTATATATTGTTTGTTTAATCTGTACAAAAAATATAGTATAAAAAAAGGTTGTACTGTAATTCAACTGGGGTTATGAGCTGGACAAACAATATTTCCCAAAGAGTTCAACTATTTCTATAAGTTGCTGTGGTGCAATAGGTGAAAGTTAAGCTTTTTGCCGCTAGGAAGCAGCACAATTTCAAAACAAACAAATACACAAGTTTAAAATATTGGCTTGTCAAGTTGTTATTTCTGACCTGTTTGTAGATATTCTTACATGAGCTGTTTGTATGAGCATTCAATGGTTTCATGTTTCTGACCAGGCGACAAATGTAAATTCAATTCAATTCTTCACATTTCAACTTTTACTTATGAGATTAGGAGTGAGAGTTGACAAACTTTCATACCTCAGTTTGGTGGAGTGGCTCTGCTCATGTAATGTTCCTGAACAAATCTGAGCAAGCTTAACACAGACTGTCCCTGAGCTCACAAACCTGTCTGGCAGAGCCTGATATACACAACACTTGGAGAACATGAACACATTCAAACATTCATTCAAACATTCAAAATTCAAGTACAAGTAAATTAAATATCTGAAAGCAGGCAGAAGTGTATGCAGATTGCATGACCACTTACTGAGAGAGAGGTCATGGACATACATGATTGGATGGTATATGAAACACGTTACTATAAAATTAATTTTAAAACCTGCCTGAAAATACCACAATTAAAAGTAGAACTAGAAAGCTGCAAGCAGCTGTAACGGGCCCTCGCTCCCCTGCCCCACCCCGCCTCCAAACATCGAAATGCGCTGTACGTGCATGGCGGCCGACTTCCTGTTGGAGGGAAAAATTAGACAAAATTAATTCCTGGGTATACCGATGAGACCTATGAGTCCTCCAAATTTCATGAAGATCAGTTTTTGGTCACATGACCTAGCGTTTGGGGGCACTATGGAGTCCCCTGGCCACACCCACGCCCAATCACGTTGAAACTAAATAGGTTTCACCAGGTGTGACGTTTGCCGTTCAGGATGTGTAAAGATCCGACAAAGTATGGAGGAGTTATAAGGACTTGTTAGTTTATGGCAACCATCAACTGCCACATGACCCAACGTTTGGGGGCGCCACACCCATGCCCAATAACGTTAAATCATAACATTTTACGCCAGATGTGACGTGTGTGTGAAGTTTGCTATGCATTGTTTTCATGCATGTTTAGGCCTCCAAAAATGCGATTGTTTCGGGAAAAGAAAAATAAGAATAATTCCTACAGTTTCAATAGGGCCTTCGCACTGGTCAGTGCTCGGGCCCGAATAAGAACAGAATATTTAATCAGGTCTACATTATCCAAATTCTTATATTCATGACAAACTTTGAAATATGTTGAAAATTGTGTTCATAAATTCATAGTGGTCATTCAAAGTGGTCTTGTAGCCTACTGTATGCTTCACAGATATAGGAAATGCCTTGACTTTCCCAAGCTAAGACTAGATGTACCGCAGTGGAGTTATACTGCAGCAACATAAATGAAAGGGAAGGCTATTTTCTGTCCCATCCTGTCAACTCTCAAGGTGAAAAACATGTTCTTCCAACTGACTGGACCTGTACCTCATGGGCTGGTGGCAATTTCACTGGCTCATGGTTGATCATGTAGAGATTGCATTCCTCCCCTGGAGATTTCACTATTATCACGGCATTAAACCGGGGGAGGATTGTACCCAGGCCCCCTGGGTTCTTTTGGACTCAGCTCACTGTGTTGAGACTTTATACTGACTGTGGCCCCCCTGAGACAGCAGCACCATCCTTGGCTGGCCCAGAGCCAACAGGCTGCAAGGGCTCTTGCCTGGCAGGACCCTGGTCAAAACCCTGGTCAAAACTGTAATAAAGTTTTGTCTGAAGGTCTAAAGGGGAGTAAACTAATCACAGCTCAGGGAGGGACAGAGAAAGGTGTTTGCACTGAAAGGCATCACGACTTGGTGCTTTATCATCAAAGATAAAGCAGGGCAAACTGTATATACATAGATACACATTGTAATGAAGGGGGATTTAGGAAAGATTAAGGGCTTAAAATTTCAATGTTTCCCAGAAGTGTGGCCACTCAAATCAGGTCAATGGTATTTTAAGGATTATAATAAGATGGCAGTAGGTTTAGACTTGAAAGTTTAAGAATACAAGTGTAAATTCTCTTTCAGGGTTTAGATGTCTGACTGAACCAATGTCATCTTTTTCCCGTTTCTCTGGTACATTTTTTGCAGATCACTCAATTAATGCATTTGCTTCTTTTTCTCACTGGTTTTGTGTGTTCACTGTTGCTGATGACAGTCAAGTGCATATGTCCTCAGGAGTAACAGTCACGAGCTTAGGCCCCATGAGTGTTTCCCTCCTCCTTTCTGTCTCTGGCCCTGCATTCAGCCCTTTAGCACTCTCTGCCACTCTCCACCTGTCCAACAGGTGCCCCCGGACTTTCCTTCCTGTTTACCACACCTGCTCACCTGTTCCCACTCAGCAATTGTCTGAATCTGGTGCCAATTCTTCTATCATGTCCTCAGTATTAGTAGCAGTCTCTATCATCCATCCAGCCTGCATTTGGGTTCTCCACCTGTCTGCCCTGTTCTCATATTTGATAGTCACAATAGGACATTGAAACATAAGAGGTAATCCCAATAGAGAAAAGAGAAATTTAACACACAAATTTAAAAACAAAAACACTCTTAATCATGAAACATAAATCCTACAATGAGCTACTCAATATCAACTACAACCAAAACCCAGAATGTACCTTAATGCAAAAATCCAGTTCCCTTTCTTCCAAAACATATTATCCATACCAAACAAACCTGATGTAAAAAGCAACATATGATTTTTACAGCTATTTTTTTTCAGTGATAGGTGCTGCTCTGCTAGTTAAAATAAATAAATAAAAAAACTGAAAAACATGGTCATCATGGTGCTGTTAGATTTCAATCTTTCAACATCAAACTGCAATATTTTCTTAATAACTCTATTTTTGTGAACTATAGAAATAAAAACACTCAATAAGGTTCAGCTTGTGGTAAATCCAAATAATGTGCTGAAAGCTGCACACAGCTGCAGACTTAACTTTTGACCCTTTGGGATTAGGACTAGTGACATTTTCACAGCTACAGTGTGCACATATATAATTGTACAAACTGTTTTTTCATGACATGACCAAAAGAGCTTATTAACGTAGTAGGCTTGTATGTTGTTTTTATCTGTGATTTTCTATGGGTCTTTATTTACTGCAGCAGTACCAGAATGAGTTTTGAAGTGAAGGGATGCTTAGCTTCAAGTGACATGATAGGCTAGTAAGCTTGTCCATGTCAACTTCCTTTCATTCTCAGCCTAGCCAATTGTTTTTGTACAACTAAAATAGGGTAAGAAATGCATTCCCTTTTCTCATCAAGGCACTTCCAGACAACAAAAAGGTTCAACTCAGAAGGAGAATCCTGGCTCCCATTGATACAGCCCCTTGTATTCTTTTTACCCTGAGAACTGTGACACAGTAACCAGTCAACCAACCGGTCAGTATGTTTTTTAATACGATTTTAAAGACTGCAAAATTCATGACCTATTAAGACAGAGTCCTTACCTCCAGTATGCCTACTAACATAAAAATAGAAAACCCTGAAGCAGAGTGAGGTTTAGTCCTCTAAGCTTATTTCCCAAAGTACTGAGTGCATCTATCACTGCCAAAGCAAAACTATTCAACACTGTTCATGTCCAAGTCATCAGGTCCAACATGGTAAAGTAGGCTTACTGTAATTCCTGGTTTATATGTTACCACTTTCTTACCATAACACCTGAAAGTGGGGCACAAAAAGTCTTCTTGTCCTCGCTATTCCAGTGCCAGTGATAACGTTCGCTGAAGATCATGGGTAGGCTAATGTAGCCACTTCAGCTATTGTCCGAAACAGCAGAAACAAAACGTATTTCTCACAATTGAAGGTGAAATAATTAAAATTGATGGTCATGACATTCACCCAGCATTTCGTTGAGTTATCCAGGACACTTTCTTGTTTTTGTGTTAAGAAATGTTGAGGATATAAGTAAAATCGTCAGTGAATTATCCGGTCTTCCCGGGAATTAGAAACACAACAGGGGTAAAATCTCCTGCTTAAATGTTGAATAATATAGCGTTTATATTTTTAAAGTAATATATAATACTCTTGGATTACTGGATTTTAATCAATAGATTAAATTCTTAAACATGGTCAAAAGTCAAGATGAACATGCATAAAATGCCCCTATGTGAGTCAAAAGCCCAGGCTTTTTTTGGAACTACTTCCTCCCTGTGATGACAAAATGTGACCATCCTAATGGCCTTTATAGGATGGTTCTTCGCAAAATGTGAGTGGGGAAAAAATATGGTGCTTAGACACAGCTTCTGGAAGCTAACCAATTACAACAGAGCGGTCTCATTGGGAGGGGGGGCCTTAAAGAGACAGGAGCTAAAACAGCCTGTTTCAGCCAGAGGCTGAACTGAGGGTCTGCATAAAGCCCCAATAAATAAAGAGTTGGAAATGTAAAACATTCTCTTTAATACAAAATTAAAGTAGTTTGTATTTTTCTTTTATTTGGAACACAGTTAATACTGTGTATGATATTAATAATTTGGAGAGGGAATATGTACAATACTGTATTATATTGTTTAAATATGTGTCCTGCCTGCAGTAATATGCCACTATACGTTAAAGTTTTACATCTTATGACCCTTATGATTGTAATCATTACATCTTTGCTAAATTGTAGGAAAAGACCTTTGAGGACACACACACGCATGACCTTTCACAATTCAGTGCATTGCTTCAGGTCCTGGACAACACTGTGCATTTGCGTCACACTTTATAGCACCTAGTGCCCCTACCCTAGTGCCGTCCCCTGCTGTGAAGCTCTCAGGAAAATGAAACACACACACACACACACACATATATACACGGCCTACAGAGAGACATCTCAAGCAAGAATCAGAGTGATGCCACTGCAGACTGAACACCTAGGGCTGTGTATACATGTACATTCATTAGCATGTGCCTACAGCAAAAAATACACACAAACACACACACACACACACATATATACACACACACACACACACACACACACACACACACACACACACACACACACACACACACACACACACACACACACACACACACACACACACGTGCAGACGTGAAATGTGTGGACCATGTTCAAACAATTTTTGCAATCGTTATTCTCTAGACAGAGCATGAGGAGGTCAAAACAATTATGGTAATCACACAATGAGGTCTGTCAAGACTTTTACTGAAGAGCTGAAAGTGGACCAAGTGTCCATCGGGATCCATAGGGTCAAATATAAGTGTGTGACTTTATATGAAAGAAGTTCCATGCCGTTAAAAGCGTAAATTGAAATTACTTTCAGCACCACTAGGCATCCCATCAGATAAGATATTCAGAAGGCTTCTGCATTTGATGACAGTAACTGGACCACAGCCAGTCACTTGTCTGTTTTAGTAAACCACAACATAAATAAGGAGATGATTACAATTATACAGTGTAATTATATATTAAGGGTGTTGTGCATGCTCTTTGCTCATAATCATTCGGTAATCCACAGGAAATTACAGGATAATGCTCAAATGTCAACTTCAATCAGCTTCATACCAATAGCAATAAACAAATAAGTTAACAGGCCTACACATACAATAAATGACACAACAGCAGCTAAACAAAATAGCTGTATGAAATATGAATCAACTCTAGTCACTGTAATAACTCGTCTGAGTTAATTAAACTTGATTCCCCTCAGTATTCTTGTAAAAACTAATTAAATGTGGGGATAAGTGGACTTTTCCAAGTCTATCAAAACATCTGCAGTTAGAAAAAGTGTCAGTTATAGTGACAATCCAGAGGGGAGGGATAAAGCTTCTGAAGTTAACATTGACAGGGGCTTGAATGGTCAAATGTAAAGTACTAACTAGCTGTCTGCATTATATTTCAAAGTCTCCAGCCTTGCTTTTTAAAGTTGCTGTAAAGTCTCCTTGTGTACAAATTCTTCACTTGGGCAGATCAGCAATATTGTACAACATCATGCAAGGCTGCGCCTTTAATGGTGTAATCTTTGAATCGCCATTGTGAGGGACTCTTTGTCTTTATTTTGAATGGCAGACCATTATTTGTCTGCGATTCAAAATATCCTAATATTTCACATACCAAGGTCCAGTGGAGCCTCACAACACTCTCCAGTGTGTAGAACAATGGGTTTCTTATCTTGAAATTACACTAATATAGAGTGATGTCCTTTGCTTGTCTCTCTCATTTCTGTGGCTCTGAATGCTTGCCCATTTCAGACAGATAATACTTTAAGAATGATCATGGCAGGATTCAAGAAGTCCAAACTTTTTGTTTCATGATAATGTTACAGTCAAAGGAAATGTTTTTTTAGTTTAAACCCCCCCCCCAAAAACAACAGTTTTTCAGTAGTAAAAAATGACCCTGAATTTACAAAACCATATGATGTCATATGTAAATATTTGAGGAATCTACTGATTTACTGCACATTAATGTATATTTTATTTTAAACTATGAAAAAAGTAAAGCAGAGTGACAATATGTTGTGTGTGACCTCTAAAAGCTTGGTTGCATGACCACAAAACCCTAAAAAACAGTTAAATATTGCATCTCTATTTCTACAATAGCAGAGTGAGGCTTCTCTAAACATACATGTTCAGTTATCAGTGCACTCAACTTTGCACCTATCTTTACATGCTCAGTCAAGCATACAGTGTGAGGTCACCATAGGGCCACACAAGCCACTCAATGTCTTATCTGAATTCAAAGCTGCAATGATTCTCACCTGACAACAGCCTGAGAGAGTCCTGTGAAATAAGTTTGAGCAGCTGCTCGAAAAGGGTGTCAGGACCCTCCAGCATATTGTACTGAGTCCACAACAGCCACCACTCAGACAAACACAGGATGATGCACAAAGGGTTCATGTGATGGAGTGGAAGTAATGAAAGATGTTGTTGGGAGACCAGGGCTACCGGTATGTCCTCTCTGTCTTGTCATGCCTATACTTGATGGACAATTGGTGACTGTGGCATGGGACTACATTGTCTTGTGGAGGATGATACCAGCACAAGTCGCCACCCAAGCTTCACTGTCATTGCAGAGAAGTAATACAGGAAGAAAGTGCTGCAAATAATAAGCTGTCTTTTGTGTTCTGGATGCCAACAGTAGCCTGATCAGAGTTTGCATGTGGCATTTAAGGCATGGCTGATGCAAGTCTTTTGAGACAGCCAAGCCAAGGCAGTGCCAAGCAGTGCTGTTGTTGACTGTTGCTGGAAAACCGTGGCCGCTATTTTGCCCCATTAGTGTTGCATGGTCTTATTCTAAAGGCTGACACACAAATACTGGTTCTGAAGCCTACGCAAAAAGAACCCCTCCAAGTCTGGTCTCCAGGAGTCCTGTTTAATGTACTGCTGCAGACGTCTCATGGACAGTGAGTCTCCCTTTAATCAACTATATGCTAAGAATAACAAGCAAGACATAGGAAACACTTCCAGATTAGTTCAACAGGAATCACAATACCTGATTCACTTTGAAGGGGATATATTGTATTCCTTAACAAGGCCCCTAATGTAGTCCGTGTGTGTTCAATATGATTCTTCAGCTCAGAAAAGAAGTGCTGGAAGCCTGATATGTGGATGTGTTGGGGGTCCAGATGAGCCAGTGGAGTTTTGATTGAGGAATCTTTTGAGTCATGCTTGTGGGACATAACTCTTCAAAGGCTTCTCTGAGAGAAACACTCAAATGAGTTACTCTGAACTAAATGTGTCTATTTGAATTATGTGTCTGTGAATGATAATTCTTGTGAATGAGGTTCATTAAATAAAGTCTTAGTAACTTAAGCAAATTTCAAATTTGTGACTATTTTCAACATTACAGGATCCAACAAGAACTGCAAACTTGTACCAGCTCTAACCTACAATTATCTTTGGTTCTATTTCAAATGTGGAACAGGAAAT
The DNA here is from genome assembly GCF_963691925.1 of Scomber scombrus. Taxonomy (NCBI): domain Eukaryota; kingdom Metazoa; phylum Chordata; class Actinopteri; order Scombriformes; family Scombridae; genus Scomber; species Scomber scombrus. Next base: position 18,084,403 of record NC_084979.1, on the reverse strand, counting down.
TCTACATAATTTATGTCCTGTTTAGGCTATAGCTTTCATTGTGTTTCATTGCCTGAGTGAGAATGCTATATCCCCAGACACTGATCTGTTTCCAGTTTTTACATTTTCCCTTTGATGTAAACACTAAAAGTGAGGCAGAGAGGTGTACTGACTATTGCTTGAGGGTTTTCTGCATGCAGACCATTGATGCCATCTGGGTGTGATTTTGAAATGTTGTGAGGAGCATATATTCTCTTTCAGGAGTGTGAGGGTCTGTTTCTAGACAAAACACAGGTTTTCCATTACACTCAGGCAAAGCTGGTGTTGCCTGCAGTTGGATATTAGGGAAGCTGGGGTCCTATCTGTCACAACACAGCCTGTCCCAGGTCTCACAACCCTCAACTGGCCCAATACTGTCAGCAGTGAGAAAATAATTGACCCAAAAAGAGTGATTGTGGGGAAAAGGTCTGAGAGAGGGAATATGGCAAGGAGGAAATGGCCAAAGATTTATTTTCTTTGAAGAGAAAGAGTTGCAAGGAAAGGAACTGAGAGAACAAAAGTCTCACAAAAATGAATGAATCAGCCTAATAGCTAATCAGTCTAAAATCAATGCTAAGATCCTGGCTTGTTAAAGGATTTAGATTTTTGGGTATATATTTGAGTATATTCCTCTATAAGATGCAAAGTCAAATAACTCATAGATGCCTTTTTTATTCCTCAGTATGCAGTGTATATTGTGTTGAATGGTTTACGTTTTAAAATTGTGGTTTTGTGTTTTAAATTATTTATTCCAGAAATAGGCTTACACCTGCAGAGTTTGTATTCTTAAGAGGTGGTTGCACACTGTGGCTGTGCACGCTTGTAAACTACTGAACAGATGTAACTGTTATTGCTCCAAACATTAATAGTGGTTTAGAAAACATGCTCAAAAATATATACTAGACTACACTATATCTGCTCTACCAGCACCAGTGATCTTATTACCATGTCAGCCATTATCAGACCGTATCTGTCCAAGTAAGATCAGAAAAAGCCTAAAAATGTAATAATAATAATAATAATAATAATAATAATAATGAAAAGCAATTCAGGTCATCAGTAAACTATTTAAATGCATTTAACTAATCTACTCTGGCATTATAAATTATTTTTAAGTAAATCAGATCAGCCATCAATCTAGTATACAGTGTATAGACTTGAAATGATGTGTACTGTTCTCATCATAGGAGCAGATATAGATAGACAAATAATGTATACAGCGTGTACCTGATAAAGATGTTTATGTAACCACATTTGCCTACTCAGAACCTCTTTAAGTGCCAACTTCAACATATACTCTACACTGCAGTAGCACTATGCTGATGGATACCGAGGATGCAAAAATATAGAAAATGAAATGATGGCAGTGATGTGTTCCCACAGGGTGATCTGGCAGACCCTGCTTGCTCAGTCAGGATCTGATATGTCAGGTCAAAAATAATGTAGAAAAACATTTGAACACTAATGAATAAATTAACTGTTGAGTATACTCATGCTGCGTATCACCATGTTCCGGCAAATATGTGTGAGTGTGTGTATTTTCGCTCAAGTGTATGTGGGTTGCCAGCTACTGTTCATCTCGTAGGTGCACACTTACAGAGGTTAAGTGGCAGTCATTTCGGGTTAAAAGGGTCTATACACTCAAAACTGATTATCTGAAAGTTTTCATCTTCTTCAAAAAGATCTGCTCAGATGAGTCAGGTGACCTGCATTGCAATCATGTGAGTTGATAAGGAGGAAAAGCATCCTCAATGGCAAGTGTAGTAGTAAGGTAGATAAATTAAGGTTTTGTTGGTGCATGAAAATGAACTATGTCATTTATTTGTCCATTCATCTAAATTCTTTCTAAAGACTTTTAAAACCAGACCATAAAAATTGTCAATTAATCCAGTTCCTGATCTCACAGTAGGACCAATGGCCACATACTGTTGGCGTGATTCAACCTTTGTGAGAAAGCCTTTGTCCATAGCCTGCTGAGTGACTTTGTGCAATATGTTTTCAATGTCCGCATGTGTAACATGAAGCCAAGCTGAGAAGCAAACATAGCTGACTGATCCACCACTCAATCAGGGATTGACTTCTCTTTTTCCATCTCATCAATCGTACCATGCGTCTGTTGCAACACCTTTTTATCCCTTTCCCTCATCCCACTCTAACCGAATAAATCAGAATGGAGAGATAGATACTCACCCATATAATCAAATGGCTCATGAGATTTTGCACTGGCAAATTAGTCTGGATCTGTTACAATAGCCCCAGTGACATTGGTTTGACTTTCTAGAGGAGTGAGAAATACTCGCCACTGAAGACTCTTTCTCCGGTGTCAGGACTGCACACACAAGTCGGCATACACACAGGACACTGTTACCCTTGTCACACAGAATTCGATTTTCACCACAACAGCTGATTACCATAACACAAAGCTCTGATTATTAATATACAGCATATGGAACATAATTATATATCAGTTCAGAACTGGCTATGTTTTCATAACCTGTCTGGTCTTTCTCTACAGAGTTGATAATTAGCCTTCTCCTCTATGTTCTCAGCTCTTTGTCAATGATAAAAAGGCAAGGGAAAAAGCAGGGTAAAAATTATACATAATACATGCAAATGGAAGCCAGTTTATCATTATGGGGTTTATAAATTCACCACTAATTGTATGTGTGTGTGTGTGTGTGTGTGTGTTTCATACAAGCTGGGGAGAGACTTGTAGACATGCTGAAGCCTACAAAGAATGGACAAACCACATTTAATGAGTGTTTCCACCAACATATACTGATATTTTTAGTCTTATCAGCCAGAAAGGAGCACATATTGAACGGCAGGGACAATACACAAGGCGATAGGTAGGCTATGATTATGTGTTGCTAGGCAACCACCAAAATCCAGTGAGAACACAAATTCTTGCATGCCACTGTACCAAAACAGGAACAGCCATTTATCAAAAAGAGTGTGCCTTGATTATGTTTCAATCTTTATGGAAAAAGAAGAAAGTGATCCTAAATTTGGTGAGATAATGCATGATATGTGAGGCCAAACAGCGTACAGAGAGAACTGGAGGCAAGTAAACTTGATCAGAGTGAGGTGAACTTTAGGTGAGGTGTTGCTCTGCGCTAAAATATGATGATGAATTAGATTACAGCACATCAAACCAGTTTACTGTTGCTTGTCATTTTAAACAGTCATGGTCACAAGTTGTCATTTAATAGGGCAGACAAAAAGGGTGAGAAGAGTCTGGCATGCCTTTCTTGTTGATTGGCAATGAGGACATTTGGTGAATGTGATGCCTGGTTATTAGCTGGTACAACCATAATACTCACTGGTGATTAGACCTAAAACAAATTATGCTACCAGTACTACCTGTGCTGTGACAAAACCAGTTTGGTTTTTATATTATTATTTCTCCTGCTTGCATATGTAATGCCAACGTTTTTTATTCCAGTTGTAAATATAAATAATCGTAATGACATTTTTTTAGTAGCACTATAATTTTACCTCTGACTGTCAACATCAGTGGACCCAGACCAAAACAGACATGCTCCAACTTGGTTCAATCATTCATCATGCCCAAATCATAACAATACTTACTGACTGTTCAGCAATTATTTCCATGCCGTCTGTGGGTCTCAGCAGCTCTGCATTATAACTCACAAGTCATGTCCATATAAACACAAGTAAATGCTGCTGTAGAATATGAACAAATAAGGCTTGCATTAATTTGACCTCTAACAAGTGAGTGGGGGGTGGACAAACGAAAAGTCATCAATTTTATTTATACATTAGCATTCAGTATATAAGTGTATATATTTATATTAAGTCTTGGTGTAGATTCATATTTAGAAAGAAGCAGACATGATACATGACAACACTCAACCGAGCTGACTAACAATATAGTTTGACGCCATTTTCAGTATTAGCTTTTTGGTATGGTTCAGTTGGACTTAGTTTGTTTTCCCTCTTTTTATGATTCATTTGGGAAGCAAACGAACATTGAAGCATTTAATTTGTGCTGGGAACATCATCTGAGCCAACAACTATGCATACTCTGCAAGTTTGAGGTAAATGGTTGCAGAAGTCAGGTGTGCTTTACATACTGGCATGCGGATGAGTGAAATCAATAGCTGCTAACAGTTAGCCAGGGAATTAATTGACCTGGACTAGTGCAATGAAGAATGTTGCATATGGACAGAAGACCATCTTCAGGACCTTCTTCTGTGTTTGTGTTCTAATGAGCAGAGTAAACTTTTTTCACATGACTTGTAGTAGTATGTTTTTTTCTGTGTGAAAACAAACTGAACCAATCGGAAAATGCAGCAAGTTTATCAACTTATCCACTGACTGGGACCAGAACAAAAGAACTGTAAAGCACACTAAGTCAAAAAAGGAAATCAGCAAGTGATCCCTAAGTTATCCAATCTGAGCCTGCTCCCAGCTATTCAGTGTTCCTCTCAACATTACTTGTAAAAATGCCATCTGTTTCCATATGCTGGTTTTGATTACTGCAACAACCTGTTAATACACACAAACACCACCACGCACACTCTGACAAGTGATACAGCTCACAGCTGTTTTTGTGATATGCGGATGTGAACAATGGTCAAGTCAAGAATGGTGACTACCAGCCATTTTTATCCACTCTATTTCTGGACTGTCACTCAAGAGAATACACTGATTAGTTTTCACCTGCAAAAACCAATCAAGTTCAATCAGTTAAAAATACCAAAAGTATGTCTCAAGTGAGCTCTCTCAGCAATGTGCAGTGCATATTTCACTTCATAAACATGGGCTACTGTCATCATCTCCTTTGCTGTAACCATAATTTTCATCATCATTATCACCTCTCCATGATTCATTACGTCATTATATATCCATGTCTAGTCATACTGTACTAGAGTGTTCAGTAGTGCTTTAATTGTGATTTATGACCAGGGAAGCAATGATTATGACTCCAATACACAGAGATTGACCACAGGTACATGTTACACTACCTATCCACATGTTCACTGCGTAAGCCCATATAAATGAATGGGCCCATTTCCAGTCTGTACCAACTGTTCATGAATCTGTGAGTTGAGGCTGGATAACAGATGGTGGAATGTTTCTGTTCTGTGGCATAGTGTTAGAAACTTATTGTGAGCCGTTCTATGAATAGAGGTAGTGGAAAATATGCAACAGTGGACAGCATTCAAGAATCAATTGGGGGGCATATTTTCTCATGAAAATGGCACCTTTATGTGACCAGCGCAAAAAGAGAAAAACGTGAGCTTCAGCAATGCAGATGTTCCTGTAATATTCTACAACTACGTTCTACCTCTGAAGCAAAGGCAGCAGTATTACTGTACTATCTCACCAAAATTGACAAATGCAAAAAGTTTATGGGAGATTAAAACTGACGCTTATGGAGATCACCATTTCACTTTCATCTGGGCCAACAAGATACAATAACGTGGTATGAAATACTATGATTGTAACATAAACTATTAAAGACAATAAAATATTGTCAATGAGTAGATGAAAGTGTTCATATTTCCCTTCATTAAGGTTTTACACAGGAATTAATTTTGCACTTGTGAGATCCATTGTCTTAAAACAACTAATAAAATACATTCTTCTGTATGGTTAATCTAATTACACTGTCCATGTCTTTAACATCTGCAAATGTCATTTGCATGTCATATACCATGTCCAAAGATAATCAATGGTTCAAGCCAGTGTTTAAATAAGCATACCAGTATGTGGTTGTCTTATATTTCTGCTGCATTGTGACCAACAGTGCTGCCTGCTATTTGAGTGCTTTTCCTTCTATTTGACCGCCTTAGACTTCATTGCCTGTGATGACAATTTATTAAAGTTTCTTTTTTTTTTATTTGATGGAGTCTGATCACTGTTGTCAATTCCCATGAGTCATGCTTTGAGCGTGTCAGTGCTGAGCATGGGTCTCAAAGGGTATTAGAACAGCTGGAGATGCACAGCCTGTTGGGCTTTTTCTGCTTTGAGGTACCAGTTCCACTAAAACCATTTTGACTGCTCCCTAAAGCTTTGAGTAGCTGTCGCTGCTGAAAAAGCCGCATTCCACCATCAACATCTCAACTAACATATGGAGGGGGCTTATGGGCTAGTGACAGACGTTACACTTTTGGATTCTGGATGATATCTGGGAAGATGGGGTCTCCAGTCACCTGCATAATTTGACATAATTTGCTTAAAGTGAAAGACATTTTTCAGGGCCGTCCCCCTCTAAGACAATAAGCTGGCCATTTATTTTTTCCTGGCTTGGCTTGTTGGTAAGGGAGTAGAAGACTGGCACAGACAGCAAAGGCAGCTGGGGCTGTTTGGCATACTTCTGTCCCTGCTTGGCAAAACCTTTGCTTAATATGATAACCTTGACGTTACATCTCAAATGTACAACCTCATCAAGGCTGGTGTGACCCTTTATTGTAAGTTGTGTCATGGTCCTGTTCAATATCAAAATGTGGCATTTGTGGAACTCCTGGACTGAGTTGTACCACCTACTTGTAAATGCATCACTAAGTTTGTGTGTAGTCTTAAGTTCTTAGTAATTACCAACTATCTACCAAACCTATCAACATGCACATGTCATAGCCTCCACCATAGCCTACTCCATCCCTGCTGTTTTGGCTGTTGATAACAGTGGATGAATTGTTTTGAACGTCACACAACCCCCATGAAATGAGTCGTTTCACTATGAGAATTTGATCCATTCAGTTCAATAATGTGAAAAGCCTAGAAAAGCAACACAATTAAATTATTTTATCTCAATTAAAGTTAGCAGAGAGCTAACCAGAAGGAACACCAGCTTAAAAACTCTAGTATCCTGTGAAATACAGAGAGATTTACCTGGTGGTGATAGGCTTAATCAGCACAATGTGAACTAATTTGGCAAGGGCTCAAATGTAACGGATGTTCATTTATGTAAAAGTTCCGCACTGCAGGTTTAAGAAATGTCTTATCTAACCCATAAACACTTTAGTAATGTATAAATCTGTTACTAGGAAATATAGCCATAACCCTAACCCCCAGGAAGCCAGGCAGCTCAATTTGACATAGCGGTCAAACCATGTAATTGCAAATTCTAGGTGCATCATTTTCCTGCACACAATCATTGGAAAAGGAGCCACTGTAGAACGGTGAATGCAAAATGACTTCTTTTAGTATGAACCACCAACATTTGGAACGTTTACAAGAGTTGTGTGATTAAATCATTTTTTTCTCATCTGTCTGCAAATAATTTTCTAACTTGCATACTACTGGTCTCATCAATCTAACATTTTTTGTGCACATTTGTATACTCAAGAACCTCTGTGTTGTGGTGATTAACAATTTTTGAAAAACTTATTTTATAACACCAGTCTTTATAAGCCAATGGTAAAGCTTAGACATCTTTTCAGCAGTCCTTGCCATTTTATGATATGCATTAAAACTAAGCAGTCAGCTTAGGTTAAAAAAAAGGTTACATGGTCTGTTGCAAACTACATTATGGCCTTTGTCATGGCTCCAAAACTGACATCCACAGAAAAGTTTGGTCTCATCTTGAATCAGGGCATTTGCTGATTAATTCCATACACAGTATGTAATGATTGATGATGACATCAATAAATCCCTGTTTCTGTTGTCTTTGCCGCCACCTTGACTGTACACACCTGGTGGAGACCTGCACCCCACTAAGGGCCTGATTTACTAAGATCCCAAACAGTGGGTACTAAATTGCGTGCACAGTGCAATAGATTGCGCGTTTCGTTTGCTTGCGTTTTGCGGGTGATCTACTAAGAATAACTGCGTAAATGAAAACAGGTGCAACAGGGTGGAGACAGCAGTATTTAAATGAGGGTTTTGCGTGTCTCTATGGAGAGTTTGGACGAGCAGAAAGCTGCAAGCGCAATATGAAATGGGATCAGGTTCTAGTGGAAGAGGTTAACAAATATATTGAGTTATAACAAAAACAAATATTACCAAAATTATTAACACAGGTGGAAAAACTCCGTCCTGTGCGTATTCTGTCATTGTGCCTCCGTCTCCTCCTCTACACAGTGACAAAAGTCATCTGTGCGCAGTGCGCAGCCGGTTAATACCTGCCCTTCAAAGGTATTATTTACAGACGCAGTTAGCGTCAGAAAAATTAACTTCAGGTTTGGTAAATCACAATGCGCGTGCTAAATAACATATTTGCATTTTCTCCTCCCTGCATTTTGCACACTGGGGTTGAAACGCCCCATATTACATATTCATTATGGCAAACGTACTAAATGGACAGCGCGTACTATCTTGCACAGTTGAAAGACGCAAACCTCAGTGCGCTGCGTTAGTAGATCAGCTTGCACATTTTTTTCTTGTTGTTCCTGAGCAAAAATGTTACTGTGGGTCTCGACACACCTCTCTTGGTGTCAACAATCAACAAGCCAAACAGCAAAAGGATCTACCTCCAATGTCTTTAGGGCCAGCAAAAATGATCGTGAGGCATTTTCACTATCAGAGCTATATAAAAACTATTGTCAGATGTTCATCAGTGACAATATTAACAAAAATATGTGTGGGAAATGATACAGTGTATTTGTCACAGTCTAAACCCTGTCCACTTATCAGATATATTGGACATATCTGGGTATATATTTCTGAGACTCAGAGCCCATAATGCAGATGGTTTACACTTGTGCTGTCATACACTATTTCAACACTGGATACTGTGAGACCGAGAGCGTTCACTGCATTAGTCATACCTTTTGAACCTCATTGCTAAGTGTTGACAGGCATAACATGAGGTTAGCTTCTTTTCCACTATTAATGGATGAGGATGACACTGACCATGACTGACTTATTTGTTTGCACTGTGGCAGGTAATCAGATCTGTGTGTGGCAAGTTGTCAGCGTGATCCTATTGCAGCGGGTCGCTGAAGTCACTGGCCTCAATAACTAAGCAAATAGAGCCCTGTTAGAGGTAGAAATTAATACCATTCTTTAATATGGTAAGTGATATGTAGAGTCCACTAATGAGTTGCCATAGCACTCACATGTCTTTGTGGACTCAGGGGGTGCAGAGTACAACTATGTTGACCTTATACCATAGGGCTTATCCTGACTGGCTGAGTGAATGATTGTGAATTTAACTGCACTGAAGAAACTCATAAATTAGATTTTTGAACTAAAAAAAACGATTAAAGGCCTCCTCCTGTGATAAAATATGTATAAAGTTATCTGTAGAGTATGTATGAATATTCTGTATATCCAACATCAAATATGGAGACTCTATGATACAAATAATAGGGAGATATTTCCCTTTAATTGCTCACTGTAGTGATTGGTTAAACAGTGTGACTGATCATCTTCATTTGTCACTGTCTTGGCAAATATATTGGAGTTGGGGCAATATGTCATTGGTATTATTGTGGCCAAATGTGCAGTTTACATTCTGTACTCAATTCTTAGCCATGATTAAGTCACTGAACTAGTGTTTCTCCCATCATTTATCATCTTTTAGTTTAATAATTGAGTATAGTCAAATTAGAATGTATGTATTGGCCGTGAATTAAACATGAGAAGTAATTTGAGCAGGAAATGGAACCTGATTTGCCAAGGTATGTAGTGACATCCAAATGTACGACTAAATGACTCACCAAAGCAGATTTGAGAAATAGCTGTAAAAACACATGAAATATGCATGTTGGAAGGGATATTATTAGATCACAGATGTTCTATTCAGTCTACACAAAGGTAACCCACAGTAACCACCAGAGAACCAGCACTCACACCAACCTAACGCAGTCAGTGTTAGTTAGCAAACTGCCAGAGGAAATAGCTGCAGAAATGTGAACACTGATGGGATGCGAAGGAGTGTTCCTAAAAATTATTTATGGTTCTTTCAGTTTGTATGTTTGATCTAACCATGTCCTGACAGATTTATGCAGTTACAAATTCACCGTTATTTTGGAGGTAAAGGCAACTGTTGAAAGTTAATCTGCAGTAGCCTTTAGGTGTAGTGATGAGAGGAGCCGCTTTAAACTGGTGTGCGGAAGGTTCAATAGCAGCATGATCTCCCCTCATTTGGACCTATGCTAATTGTAAGATTTGGACCAAAATTAAGTGAGGCTGGCAGTTTCATCTACAGGATATGATGCAGCCTTCCGGACAATCTGCCCCAAAATCTCAGTACCCTCTCCTCTTCTCTCCTCTCCTCCAGAAGTAAGCTTAGTCTAAGCCTCAGAATTAACCACAACCCAAACACTGAATATCTTTAGATTACTTTTAATATCAGCGTCAACAGTATTCAATGGTAATAGACTTAGTGCATTCAAATCTCTCAATTTTAATCTGGGTCAACAATGAATCATGCTATTAAAATAAATGCAACCCAACTGGCTATTCTTTCCTATTAGAAGAGAAGGAAATATATCAGGAGCTGGACTATTGACTGTGTTGTGTTCTTTTGTAAACTAAATGAGAAGCCTTTAGCAAGTGGATACACTTGAATTACTGTACTGGGTGTCAGATTATATTGGATTGTTTGTATTTGTTTCCTGGCTTTTTGCTCAGGACAACCAGACAGCAGGGAAGTAAATGCAGCATTGTGCAAGATAATTTGTTCTTTAATTATGGTTTCTGGCTGTGCAACACAGAATGTGCATTTGACAATTTAGTCATTGTGACCCATATAAAATATGTTATTAGGGCCCGAGCGGCGACTACAAGTCGCCTGGCGAAAGCCCTATTGAAATTGTAATGTTTATTAGGGCCCGAGCGGCGACTGCAAGTCGCCTGGCGAAAGCCCTATTGAAATTTTAATGTTTATTATTATTATTATTAGGGCCCGAGCGGCGACTGCAAGTCGCCTGGCGAAAGCCCTATTGAAATTGTAATGTTTATTATTATTATTATTATTATTATTATTATTCTTCCGACATTTCGTGCCCCAATTTCGCCCCTTTCCCAAATGCGAAAATGCTTATACTTTTGCACGGACGTCCGGCCTCATCCGAAATTCGATATTTTTGGGTGGTCGCACATGGTCGACGCAGAATGGCGGAATAGGGCCCCCTACAAAGTCCAAAAATGCCCATAGGGAATTTTGCTAACTTTGTCCTATGTTCACAAAATTCGGTACACATATGTATTATACCCACATATGCAAAAAAGCCTCTTGATCTCATGACCTCAACCCAACAGGAAGTCGACCATTTTGGTTTTGATTTTTCCCGCCTAAAATTAACTCCTCCCACAGCGTTCGCCCGATCAAGTTCAAATTAGGTACGCAACATCTCCAGACCTAGCTGAGTTTAAGTTGTGCTCTGCGCATCCGTAGGTCAAAGGGCGTGTCTGCCAGGGCTCAACTAACTTTGGCGTGCTCGCCATGTACATACGAGTGGCTCTCACGCCCCCACATACTTCATCCAATCAACTTCAAACTTGCTGGACATGATGATGGCTCCGCCCTGAACGTCCCGATATATTAACTTCCCACGTAACTCATAGCGCCCCCCGGTGGTAACAGGAAGTGAAATTAAATTCATGAAAAATACATAGTTGACCCCATCAACTTAATTCAGAACCAGTTGGTGAAGCTACATTATGAAGACTGAGAAGCTACGAGTAATGGCGTCCGTGTGGCGACGCGGCGACCATCAATTCCTCGCCATGAAAATACGTTTGGCTTTTTGATGGCTTTATTGAACTCGTATCATCATGAAAATTGGTACACAGGTCCAGGGTGCCGACCTCAACGTCTCCATTCGCTCATAGGCGATCTCACTCGTGTCGCCCCCTAGTGGAAACAGGAAGTGCCATATTTTACATCATCATTGTGCGATTTCCACAAAACTTCACATGTGTAATCACTGTCCCACCCTGAATGCAACGGCTTGTGTTTTGTTACACTCTACTGCCCCCTGGTGGATGAACCATCAACCTCTCATAACTCCTTCAAGCTTTGTCCAATTCACTCCAAACTTCACATGACTGATGAGTGGCCGCCCTGAACACACCAGACCACACCAGACCATATGTGTAACTACCTGTGACTGCCCCCTACTGGATGAACGAAACATTGCATTATTGGCCTCCTTCCAGGTTTTTTCTCACTTTCTGCTTCACGCCACAGCCCCGCCATGCCTCAGGCCCCGCGGTGGCATGGGTGAGCGAGGGCCCGCCATCGCCGCTTGTGGCTTTAATTTCATCTGTAATTCAATGTTTTAATGTCTGGTAATAACTGTAAATATAACTAACACTAAGAGCCCTCGTTCCAACTCAACAAATACACAAACAGAGGCTGAAAATGACTACCAGCACATGTTGAACCTAAGGCCAAATATGGGAAAAAACAATACTCTGTTATGCCAAATAATGAATGGTTATTTTGCTCTCTATCATCAACAGTGTCTGCAGTGCTTGAGTGAAGCACCTGTAACGAGTCTGCTTTCAAACAAGTGAGGACCAGACAGAAAACAATTTCACATAGTTGCCTATAATGACTGATTAAGGGCAAAAACCAAACTGAGACCCACTCAGCCACCAAACTTCCACCATGATGATGTTTAAGTGAAAAGTAAAGTTTAAAGTATAATGCCTAATGTGTGTGTAAACCCATGTGTATTAAACTGGACTCAGACTACAGGAGCTTTAAAGCCGTAACCGATGTTGAAATTGGGTTGCATCACACACGTAAAGAGAAACTCCACAGTTCTTCCCTTTAATCTCAAACCTGTACACGCCAGATTGGAAAATAATGGCATATCACATGCTACAGGATATTATTAAGATTATACAGAGAGAAAGGTGCACCACCTCACGTGATCTCACATGATCTCATGGGGGAGTGGACATGATGCAACAAAACAAAAGCAGACCAAGTCTGTTTGGAGAAAAAAAAGGTTGTTTGAGAACTGGAGGAGGTGAGATTTTTAACTGTCAGTTGTAATATCTCTCAACAGTAGTATGCCACCTAACGTTAGCCTCATGGGCTAGAATTTTTACCGTTGCTCAGAGATACCGTCTGATGCTGAGACTTGTCTCTCTCATTGGCTCATCCAGATTTTTAAATCCTGAATATGAGTCAGTTCTGGAGGTTTAAGATTGGATCTGTAAAGCCCCCACATTACCAGATAATCTGGGCCAAACATTGGTGCAGACCAAGGTCCCAGACCAGATTATCGGGAGAGTTGAATTGGGGTAAATCGGCCCAAAACTCCTGTAGTCTGAACTCAGTTTCAGAGAGTTACACAGAAAGATAAAGGGGTTTAGTAGAAAGTGATATACCCTCGTTCCAGCTGTCAGAGGTAGGGAAAAGAAAAGAGGCTTCTGCAGTGGTCAAGCCATATTAAACTGAATTTCATGGGCTTTATTAACCCTTAATGGAGAACTCAAGCTACCTTTTAATATCATTCACTGTATCTGCACTCTATTTTATGAGGAATATACTGTGGTATGAGATGACATGTTCACTGGAATGAGAAATGTGTTCATTTATTGTATGAGATATGTAGCAGAGCATGAACATAGTAGTCCCAATTTAAGTCCAAGCAGTCCAAGTCAAAGTAACTTTCTTAATATAATGGACACTGCTAATAGGTTGATTTTTATCTCCCAGTCAAAGCACAATTTAGTTTTGTTTGCAGATGTGTTTTGAGGGCCTGGTTTCCTTTTTACATCATTACTAAATGTAAGGTTAGGAAGTAAAATCCCTGGCAACCCAATATTTCAAGGCCATTGCTTTAGTGAAAAGAAAATCCTGAGGCTTATCTGGCTGTTGAATTTGTGAAAACAGAGTAAAGCTTATATTTGACGTCAAGTCTCTGACCTTATCATTGCATGCAGACTCAGCATATAGAAAAATGAGTAGTGAAGGTAAGAAACTTCCTTCCATCGGAACAACAGAAAGAGCCTACACTCTAAATTATAAAACATTGGGTCAACAAAAAAAACGTTTTCCACTATAATTTTGAAGTTAAGCCAACTGCTGGCAGAATTACATTAATTCAAAACAATGTTTTGAGTATGGTGAAGTAGCTTTTAGGCCACAATAAAACGCATTTCTAAGTAACATGAACTTAATAATTGTCAACATGAATGCAAGTATTTAAATTGATCCAACATAATAGTTAGCATTATGCTAACTGGCTAACATTAGCTAGACATGATTAGACTATGATTTAGATGAGAAGAAATACTAAAGATAAATCGCTAACATACAACCTATTTGTGCACTAGTTTGTTAGTCAGCTAGCGAAAGTAAATGAGGTAGCTACTTGTAGTTTATAAACGTAGCTAGCCTACATGCTAACCCGAGCGGTGGCTAATGGGTAATCCCATATTAAGTTAGCTTGCCAAGACGTTTTCGCTGGCTACCTGGACACCTATTACTCCCACATTTAAGCCTACTCAATCAGTGACAGGCTACAGCTACTAGCTAACGTTACCTCGGCACACAGACTGTCGGCTAACGTTACTATCAACACTGCTCAAATTTCAGAGTAAGGACTTCCAGATTTCGGTATTCGGTTACAGTAGACTATCACCAACAGAATCCTGAGCGAATGCACATATATCGTATTAAGCATAAAATTACTTACCATTCACCACAATGCTTCGATGAGTTTCAGCTGTGGTCACCATGTATTGTGGTCACTCGTCTGGCCTTGAACATGGAGAGGGAAACTGTGGGCCGTTTACACGTCATCAAATTGTATTTTACATTAACAGAACTTAAAATTAAATTATTTTTTGATTAACTGAAAATGTTAAACTCAGACAAGTCATGATAGTATATTGAATCAATAGGCATAATTTGTGTGTCATCCAAGCTCAATAAAATAACAATTACGAGTAAAAAGTCTAACAGTATCTCAGAACTTTTTTATTTTTTTATTTCACAACAATATATATTTAAGTAATGACCAAAGGTCCCCTGAATTAGTTTTTTGAGTGTACGGGTGGATGCTGAGGTGGAGGTGGGGCTAATGAAAAGTTAAATAAATTAATGTTATACGTTAACATGCTAAATAAGGAGCAACAGCAGCTCTAGCAGTGTTTATAGATGAGCAGTGTAGCATCAGCAGAACAGAAAAGGGAACAGTAGATTGTCTGATAATATAGAACCCCTCATTTACTGGATATACTGTATGTTGCAGAGAGTTTAGTATAGTCAACTCATGTGTCATAGACTATTGTGTAAATGTTGAATAGTACAGACTTGAAGGTTGGATTCAATGACCTCATCACTCCCCACAAGAAATCACTAAACTCAGCACAGAGCAGTGAATGATGATACTGCCTTGCCACCAAGTTCACTCAAATCCTACAGGTGGATGCTGCACTTATGAATAGCAACAGCAGCAGCAATCGACAGTGGTAAGTGGTGTGACAGCAGGCATCAGCAAAGGAAAAGAAAAGAAATCTGTCATTTCAGCAAATGTCCCAAAACAAAGCCCTCTAGTGTTGAAACCTGAATAAAAATGTTGATGCTTGTTCGTTGGCAGAAAAGTATAGTGTGATGTTTTTATAGAGCCATTACATACACAGATGGTGGATGGTAAGCTCTACAAAATGCTGGACTTTGATATTGGAGATCGCTCTTCATTTTGTACTGTGTTTGTCTCCTTTAACCACAGTCGTTACCGAACCTTGACCGTGTGGTTATATTTTAAACAATGCTGATGAAGGTCCTCTGTCTGATTTTAACCAATATCATGTTTTCACATTACTTGTGTAAATAGTTGTGATGTCATGCTTATGTCCACCCCTGAAACTTTCCACTTAAAGACCTTCTATGGTCAAACATTGTAGGTTCATCATTCTGCAAAGTGAACCTCAAACATACAACTTTATCCAAAGTAACACAAAGAAAAACACATTTTTGAGCACAAGGTGGACTTCAACCAATTTTAACACTAACCATAATCTTTCCCTACCGCTAACCACATTTTTTGTGCACCTTACCAAACCTTAGCAATGGTTTTATTTTTGCAATTCGCTACTGTTTTGAAAGGCAGTGACGAATCAAGTTGTCCTGTAGTGTATGGGGAATCAGATCAATGTTAATATGTGTTGGATATATTTTGCAATGACAAGAGTATGTCAGGAGAGATGTGGTGGTGGACTCCAGTCGACTGCCTGTAGCTCCCAGGCTTTGCTTCGTTTGTTGAATTATGTGCCTGAACTGCCTTGCAGACATTGCTCCATGTAGACAGTATTAATTATAAACTTTTAAAACTCAACAATGTGTAATAGAATTAAAATTTTAAATGACTTGGGGGAGTTGAGTCTGTGGTTACAGCAATAAGTTACAGGTCTGATTTGGTCAAACTGTAATGGTTTCATCGATTATGATAAGGGCAAAAAAGTAATAAAATGAGCATGAGCATATTTTACAGATGTCACTTTTTCATGCCTTGACATGCTAAAATGAAATAAAAATGAAGATATTGTGGATGAGATCCAACATCACTGTAGTTTGGATGAAATATCTGTAGCTTAAAGCCTTATGTCTCTGGCAGCCATGACAAATGAATAACTCTAATCATATGTCTCCCAACTCTGAGACTCATGAATCATTCCACATGAACAGATTAATAGCTCATAAATCTTATGAGGAACATTATATCTCTGCAATTAGAGCAGTTGAGCTGCAGCACAAGCCTCATGGTATATTCAAAATGTTTGGTGAATATTAAAGTGAAAAGACCAGTTAGGAATACAGATCTGAGTGCAGAGAGAAACGAATTGTCACTCCAGGAATACATTACAAAAGGAGCTTTGGTAATGTCAGAGAAAAAACCAGGGGGAAAAAATACAGCCCTTGATATGAATGATACACGAGTTCTGCCACAGTTATCAAAATGTTGAGAATGTCTATCAGCCCATTTATAGATGAAGGCTGCTGTTTAAGGATGTGGTCATTACACCCCATTCTTCTTGAAGAATACAGCTTCACAGAGGCACAATTTAATGTTGGATGAATGACAAAAGTGGATGAAAAAGCTCCCGAGGCCTCAGCATCTGTGCTGTTACTGTATCAAACAGTAAATAACACAGCTACCGAACAGATTAAGCATTCAACTCATTCCGACTCTCCAACTTTTCAACAAGCTTTTTTTTGCAAGCATTCCTGATTACTGCAGCATGTGTTCTCAGTGATAAAGCAGGAGAGATTCCTTGGAGTGCTGGAGGGAAGTGGTGTATTCAGCAGCATGTAATTATGATTTGGCAATCTGACAATTTATGAATAATTGTGTCTGGAGCATGAACTACAGACAAGCAAACTACATCGAATCCCAAATAATAATCTACTCATATACTGTTTCAGGTAATGTCCTTGTGGGTCTCTCTTCACTCTTTTTCTTACTGCAAAATATGATTTATGAAGCAATTCAATATGGCCTAAATCATTCCTGTGTGTTATTAAGTAAACTTTACAAAGTATGTCTTGAAGCATTCATGCAATCAGTATCAGGTATGTGTCAGGTGAGCTTCTGTCTTGCCATCACTTGCTCATGGTCTGCTGCTGCTCTGCTTATCTCAGTGGTACCACAGCATCCATCTGTAGGCCTTTTTTATAGTAGTTAAAAGTAAGTTTAAGTTTCCCAAGAGGACTGCTCTTGAACACAATATGCTATTGTTTTGACTGTTTTTAAAGTTACATTTATTCTATAAAAAACAAAAACAAAAACTGGTTATTTAATTTGTGAATTGCTTTACTGAGCCATGTTTTATTTTGAAAGTGACTTGGTGCTGTTTGCTGATATCTGTATTAGTGAATCAGAGAATTCTTTTCTCCTAAATTATTTTGACTGGTAGTATAATAGTGCTTAAATTTATGAGAAAATATAATATGTTTTATCCTAATCCTCTATTATAACAGTGATGATGAAAGAGTGGATCAGCCAAACTACAGTTCCAGCTCACGTTTTTTCCCATTAGGAGACAGCAGTGAATGTTCAGCTAAACAATGACCAGATTTCTGCTTAAGAAATGAAGATTATTTGTCTTTATTTCATAGGCAATAATCTGCTTCTTAGTTCTCAATGTTGAACTTTGTGTATGTGTTTTGTATGTCTCTATATGTGAAGTAGCCTACATACACATACAAGCTCAAATGGAAATCTAATAAAATAGGGTGACCTCTTTTGTTACGTGTGTCCTCATTTCGCTATAAGTCTGTATGAAAGAGATGAAATTGAATTTGCCCCCCCTTTACTCTCTTATTTATTGTGTTAGGCCAAGCCTGCGCAAAACACCCACACTGACTGACAAATAAATAAAATGCATTTCACACATGTGTTTGTAAAACTGAGCAAAATAGAAAATGTGCCAGAAAATGGAAAACTGCTACAGCACATACTGTCACTTAATCTGGCTGCTTTGCTTTGTGTTGCGCAGTGGTTACATTGCAGGGTTAGATGGTGTTACTGTGAATACTGAACCCACTATTTTCAATCTTCATGCACACCCACACACTCCCAACCACACACACACACTTTCTGAGCCTTGCTATCAAAAATGTATGTGTCTAAGATGCAGCATAATATGGATACAAAAAATCATATATAATGGATCATGTTTAAAAAGCATTGGGAATTGGGCATATCATGTGAGTAAATGTCAGCAGCTGACAAAGATATTTCTGCTGTATGCTCACTGTACCCATACTCCATTTTGCCTCTGATAATCACCTAACACTGGGGATGAAGATGGAGTGAGACACTGTCATTCACTGCCAAGAGCACTGGCTGCAAAACAGAGCCCTGACTGGTCTTTAACGGCTATACCATGCTCTTGAATATTCATGGGGCTTTGGAACATGTCCCAGCATTCAGAACAGAACAGAGTGGAACACTGTGACAGATATCAATCTGGCTGCTGGGCTCCCGCCACAGGAACTAAGAGTAGTCTTTTTTATAGCCATATAAAGCCTGCTAATGAAATCTATTTCACTGGAGCATAAACAACTCACAGTGTGGTTGTCCATCAAAGCAGTCTCCAAGGACTCTGATTTAGACCATGGGGAAATTAAATCATGATCCACGTCGCATCATCTGCAGGCATCTCCTTTTGAATATGTCATTGTTTTAGTTAACACTCATTATATAATACATAATTAAACAATGTTTTAGATTTAATCCAGAATCATGCTTATGCAAGAAATGAAGCCTGCACAGCACACATGAGACCACTTTTGCACTTTTGGAGACATTACATAGACTTATATTCATTTCCTGGAAATTTAGCCTAACCCTTACCATCACCACTTTTTGCCAAATCCTAACCTTACCCTAACCTTAAAACTAACCCTTAAACTAACCCTAACCATAATCTCTGAGACAAAAATCAGCATTTTCCCAATGGAGGCCATGGCTTTTTAATGGAAAATGGTCCCCAATTTACTGGTCCCAAGTCTGAGAGCCTCCAATCTCAGAATGGAAAATAACTACCGGTGTAGTAACTACAAAAAAGTAGAACTTTTTTTGTTTACTGCAGGAGCAACAGGTGTACAGTATGTGTGTGTCTGGGTAGGTGTATGTGTGTGTTACCAGGTTGCATATGGTTGATGGGTTTTCTTCTGAGTGACTTATGAGAGAGAGAGAGAGAGAGAGAGAGAGAGAGAGGAGAGGAGAGAGAGAGAGAGAGAGAGAGAGAGAGAGAGAGAGAGAGAGAGAGAGAGAGAGAGAGAGAGAGAGAGAGAGAGAGATGCTGTCACAGATCAAGCTGACAAGCCGACCTGAATCAAAACTCTGTATTTGATCACAATGGTAAGTTTCATTACAAGCTCTCTTTGGTGGGTGCGTAAGTGTGCTGTCCTTACTCATTCTGCCCATATGGCAGGGAGAAAAACAATTGGCTTTGGAATTCATCAACGTTCATTGTTACGTTAGAATGATATTCGGCTTTATGGGTACTGCTCAGTATTTGCATGTCCTCAATGTCAGCTGAAGAAAAAAATCAATATTGACAATAGGCCAACACTAATTGCTTGTAGGGACATGTGGTCGAATACCATGTCCGAAACAGCTGTCAACTTATCAAGCCAAGTTCGATAATCAATGTTACATCATTGGACATTAGTTTGTTTGCACTATTGCTAATTTTGTCTCCACTGACTGTATGATCTCAGACAACCATAAACCACATTCAATTACTGTTGGTGACTTTTGCTTCTTTGACTTCACTACACAGGTAGTGTTGTGGTTTATCATGACCTGGGAAACAACAGCCTGCCACAGCCTACACAGTGTGTAACTGTTAAACGTACAGTAACAGCAAACATGTGACAAGGGAGACATTAAAGTAACGTGTGTGTGTGAATGGGTTTGAGAATGGAAGTATGGCAGAAAGCTCCAGGGTCATTCACATCAGAATCTATACTTATCTATACCTACCCAGACATAATGATCAATAGGCTTGGGAAATGTTTTCACAAAATGGCCATCAAATATCTGAAACACTAGATCTGCTGCAAAATTACTTCTTAAAGTAGTTTGGAAATATGGCACTGTATGTGTCACTGAATGGCTTTAAAATAAGACTAGTGTGTGCTGAAACCCATGAGTCTGAATATAACAATGTTGGAAACAATGTAAAATATAGTTCCCAAAGCAGGCTCTAAAGTGAATAAAACCTCATTTAAAATGAATGAAATAGAGGAAAAATGGTCTTGGTCAATAAAAACAAATGACAGTCCTCAGGTTGATTTACAGCTTGAGAGGGGTGGTGCAGAACAACAGTAAGTTTTTCATCAAGCTACTAGCTTCCAGCTACTGTATTAGAGCGCAAGTCAATCAGAAAAGTTATAAGTAAGCTTTATCAAATATTAAATTGTGTCAGTTCTAATTTTCCAATGTTAAGTCTGGCGGAAATGCAGTCAGGACAATACACACTGAGGGGATAAAACAGCAGCAGGTTGATGGGCTTTATGAGTTACAGCCAGCCACACTCTAAATTAGTTGGGACAAAAGAAGTGGGTGTGTGTCTGCACACATGCTCCACTATGCATGTGCCTGCCACTGAGCATGCATGTAACTGTTGTGTGATATTGTACATTAGTGAGAATGAGAGATATGCTTAGCATGAGCACATGGTTGACAGCTCTCATTAACTAGCAGACTGTGTGAGATGAGATGTAGTGAGATGTTATGGATTAAAAATGGGAAATATCTCCCTGTAGATGTTGGTGGCTGCTCCCTCAGAGAATATGTGGCAGGAACGGCAAGGTGCATCTCACATGTCTGTGACACAAATTACAGCCTTTTTTACGAGCACTATGCAGCTACAGTCCAGTTATATATAGTAGGTGT
Organism: Scomber scombrus; assembly: GCF_963691925.1. Classification (NCBI taxonomy): domain Eukaryota; kingdom Metazoa; phylum Chordata; class Actinopteri; order Scombriformes; family Scombridae; genus Scomber; species Scomber scombrus. Next base: position 18,063,092 of record NC_084979.1, on the reverse strand, counting down.
GGGTTCACAAATGCCCCCCCCCCCCCCGGTATGTAATGGGGGATGTCAGCGGTGTTGAAGACATGACAACATGCCGAGAAACATATCTAGTTCCCATCTACAGTGGTGTATTGAAAGTGTGGTGTATTGAAAGTCACTCAACCTGATGAATTTGCATCAATATGCAAGCCTGTAGCTGTTACTATGATTGCTGCTCTTTTCTTCTTTTTTTAACTCTGAGTTAAAGCAATTACCCGAGTTACTGCTGAATATAACATATAGTCATGCACTGATGTGATGTGAAGATGTGAAAATATGAATGTGTATATATATATGGGTATATATACATATATACAGTACCAGTCAGAAGTTTGGACACACTTTCTCATTGATGTGAATGGGAAAGTGTGTCCAAAGTAATGATATTTATGACAATAGCAATAACGGTATACTTGTACATCACTGGTTCTACTGTTGCGTTGAGTGAGCACACTAATTGCTGAATTGACCTCACAGCCATCATAGTTCCAGGCTGCAACTCCTGTATGACCAAGCAGGCCTGGAATGGCTATTGTATAGTAGAGTCTGCCTCTGGAAAAACTGAAATAAATCCACTGACTTGGAAAAAAAACCCCTGTTCTGAACAGGTACAACATGAACATGATACAGTCCATCAGGATTGGTAATAGTCTCTGCAGACTGAGATCATCGGCAGTACAACAATTCAATTGTTTTTCATTTGCCAATACCACTGAGTACATTATGATATTTTACTATAAGTCTTGATACTGGTGGTCAAAACATTGCTCAGAGGCACAGTTATGTTGCAGTTATTACATCTGAAGTTATTTTTGGTTGTATGACTTCAGCTCTGTTGCAAACACCCTAATATAGTATCTGGTGGCTATTGAACCATGTTACAAATTCCTATGCCATTTCATCTGCAAAGTATCTTAATTTTGACTTGTGTTCCACTATACTGAATCTAATTTATTTGTGAAACTGAATGTACTCACAAGTCCGCAGGAGGTAGGGAAGACACTGAATGAAAAAATAATTTAAGTTAATGAAGCCTGATCCATTACCAACTATATGTTGTTTCTCAAACTGCAAACACATTATTATCCACTATCTCATGTACTCATGTTATACGCAATGAAAAATTTGTTTCAATCGGAACTACAATATGGCACTATGCACTTTGTCAAATAACAAAAATATTGCATATGTTTGTGCACTTAAAAAGATAATAATAGCAAGCATACATAAAGTAAGAATAACTCAACTCTAAATATATTTAAGCTATACATAAACTGTTGCATGGACTTAATAATGTTAAAACACACCCATATACAGCATGTGATAACAACAAAAACAATTCACCAAATAACACATATGTTCTTTAAGTGGTTCTTACACTTTATATCAAAGCCTTTTTGATAGCATATTGTGTTTACACGCAAACTACCAACTGTAAAGCTAGCTAACAATTTCCTGCCACTTGGATTAATCATAATTCTAACTCTGCTTTGACTGGCACCATTGCTATCAGCGCCTCTTCCGATCATTATCCCAAATGAATTACTTTTCCATTCCACTCCAATGTCTCAACCTCTGCCTTTCCACTTATCACTGAGAGCAGAGGAGTGAAGGTCCTGTATCCATCAACACTGAGATCCAACTCCACAGCGGAGAAATAACCTCTCTTCTGTTCTGGCATTTATCATTTATTGATGACAGTAATTGTTCCTGGCACCAGTGAACAGAGCAGTCCAGACACTGTGGATATTAAATCAGTTCATCACCCCAAATGAATGCTGCCTATTCCACTGCATCAGACATCATGTGACAGTTTACTTTGTGATACTTTTCATTGTCAATTAGGACCTAGTTTGGTGAGGTGAGTTTTTCCACTTTCTTGTTTATATTGGTGTCCAACTAAATGAAACTTCTTCTCTAATTCGGTCTCAGCCTCCCTCAACGTGGCAGCCAGTACATGAGGTGGAGCTGTACATCTGCTATATTAGGATGAGCGAGATAAACATGTAATTTCCTCTCAACAGGCAGATGGGAAGTGCTCATTGAACCTGTCCTTTCTTTAATTATTTTTGATGCCTGTAAGTGGTTTGAAAATAAACAGCATAACCTGGGTGATGTGTAGCTTAATTGCTAGCAACTATCCCATGCAATTCTACATATGAGGTATATTTGGGGATTGAACATGTTTCAGAGTATACAGATTACTTGGACTACAGAAGTCGCATCAAGGTGGCTGTTGATCAGGAGAGGAGAGGAGAGCTGGGGCAGTGCCACCTGGACATAAGCCAGGGTTTGGTCAACCCAAGCTCGGTCACCTGGCTGAGGGTGTCTGATTGTTGAGAGACCCAAAACACCCAATGACCAGAGGTAACGTCACTGATTATGTGTCCAGGTGCATCACAAGATGATGTATGTCACAAGTCTGTTGCAATGGCACTTAGTCCTGGATATAGGGACAGCCAGAAGCATTAGGTGAGATGATCTCGGGTCCCTGGCAGTATGGTATTGGGACTGTTATGTAATCAGCAGCAAGGCCATTAATACTTTATGCACAAACAGAAGGATTTTAAATTCAGCTCTATAGCTAACAGGGACCAGTGTTGGATGAATGGAGGTAATGTGGTCCCTCATTCAGACTCTTGCTGCAACATTGTGAAGTAGTGAAGTGTTCTTCTTCTTAGCTGGATGTGAGAGATATCATTACAAGTATAGACAACAGCCTGCTAAGAAAGGATAGGCATATCAGGATTTGTGACAACAAAAATAATGATAACAAAAAGTTAATTTATGACATAGTAAAAATACAAATATGAAATAAATGTAGACTTAGTGAAATAAAAATCAAATAAAAATGAACTCAAAACTGTAACTATGAAAATAATTAAATGCAATTTAATTCTGTCCTTTTCACCAGTTGATAACTATAGACTATTTTAGCTTTTTTCTGTTTGCTCTTTGAGGCTCTCTCACCAGAGTGTTTTTCATACAGTTGCCTGGAGGGGAATCTAAATAAGCAAATGATGACTGTGCACCAGCTCAAGAGTCATTTTTCAGACCACTTACTCAGCAATTTACACAATTTTCTCTCTTGTCTGTATTCAATATTCCACATATGGCTTGACATTCAGTAATACTATAACATAATTGCCTCAGATTACTGGGGCGGACTGAACATTATGGGAATATTTCTATAAAAACTTAATTTTATTTTGTTTTTCTAAAATGTGTGTAGCACAAACGTTTTGAGTGAATCAGCAACACAGAATGTATAAAATAGCAGGAAACATGGTCACAACAGAGAATAGTCAGGACATAGAAGGGGTAATGAGTGCATGAGAAAGCAGACAGACTTTAGCATGATAGATATCACTCACTTCTTTCTTCCGGTTCTTTTCAACAACTCAACTCTGAAATCACTTTCCCTTCATAAGTATTCTCTCATGATTTTCCAAGGGTTTTTTTTATCTGTTCAAAAAGCTGAATGGGCAAGTGGGAGGTCCTTTGAGGCTGAAAACCTGCATGGAAATGAAATGATTTGAATATTAACTACGATGCCCAGAAACATGTATCCAGGACCAGTAGCTGGAAGCGAAAAGGGAATGAGATAAGCCCATTGACTGAGCTGAGAGATCGGCAGAGATGAATATCAAGTTCAAATGTCAGTGCAATCTGATAAAATCCTGATAAAGAATCAGTTAGCCACGCCAAATATCAGCTTTGTTTATCTCAACCATCAAACGATCTACATTAACTTTAACAGCCTCTGAGTGTCAGTATTCCAGAGGTGTGCATATCTACTGCCAATCAGCTTCATATTCTTGATCCAATTAGTTCAAAGGGATTTTTTTGTAATTGCTCCATGCAGAGAAGGAAAAAGATCACAAATGATTTTGTTCTCAGTGTAATATATGATAAATAAATTAGGAAAACAATCTTATACGAACTAGTGCCAACATTAAGATTAACCCTACCAAAGGGAGACTGAATATAAGTGAGTGAGTGTTAGCTACCTTTGTTGGATTTTTTCCTCCTTCGTTTCAAGAGAATGATTGTCTGTGCAAAGGACCTTTGCTGCATGTCCCCCCCCCCCCCCCCCCCCCTCCGTCTCTCTCTCTCTCCCTGTTTCCTGTCAGCGTCTATGACAGCTACTTTCAAAAAAATAAAACTTTCCCAAAAATATTTTCTTCAAATATTTATCTTATAGCTTTAGTATCAGACATTGCACCTTTTAATCAGCAAGCTGCAGTACTCACGTGTTTATTGTATATTGATCAAAAAAAAAATCTCAGTAGACATTATTGCTTTCTCAATTAAAGGGGAAGTAAGGAATGATTATGTGACAGTTTAATGAATGTTTTGATTTATCTAATGTCAGATGCGAAGGTATGTGTTTGTGCTCTCCACTATCTGATTTGTGTATTCTAAAATGTCAAATTAGTAACTCCTACTATACTACCATGCCCAATAAACACTTGCATTGGGCATGTATGAATTTAATCATGGATTGATTATCATCAGTTTGCATAAATCGATTACACATATTAAAATGGAACTAATTTGATAAATTGTATTAGGGATTCAAACCCTGAAGAAACTGATACATGAGACAGTCTTGTATGCAAAATTACATTTATATGGTGGTATTACTTTTAGTGGTATTACTTGGTGCTATTACTTTTCATCTTAATTATTGCTTTAGATAAACTACATACTAAACTCTCTGCATCTGTGAAAAACGGGGGCCAATGACAGTTGAAGCAGTATGTTTTTACTGTGGGCCACTTGGAGAAAAGAGCAGAAAATGCTGCATCAAAGACATCAATGAGTCCACCTCTCCTTGGCTGTCAGGGACACAACATGACGTTGCAAGCAATCCTATCCCCGCTGTTACAGATAATAGCTGGCCTGATTCCTGATCAAGGGACACGCCGCCGAGAGCAATTGAAAAGGCTCGTCTGATTCCCAAATGCAATCCTCTGGCATGAGGCTTTTGACAGATCAATTACACCATCTTGCCCATACCACCCATGGTAGGTGGGTGGGTTTAAAAAAAAAAAAAGGTTGGCATAAGCCTGTGAATGAATAGCAATGCTGTCTTCTTGTCGGGAACAAGTTTGTAGTGTTTGCCTGGGCATAGGGTTACACATAATCGTGTCTTTGAGAGGAGGACACAGGCTGAATAGGGGAGCTGGGATATCATTGGTTCTATCTTCTAGGCTATTGTATCTCCGTCAGTGTGGTGAGTGCATACAGACAAGGAAAGGTATGGAAACATCTGAGACATTATCTCTGAATGACAGCTGATACCAACCTGGGAGACAACAAGACATTAAATACTGACGAGGTTTGTGTGTACTGAAATGGTGATGGAGAGATGTGTGTGTGCATTTAGGTTTTTGCTTTTTCCTTTTTTTTTATCCTTCTCAGTGTCTATGCTTTTGTAACCTGTGTACATGCATGTGAATGCAAAGTGATGTGATGACACTAAACCTGCAACTATCTGTCTATTTCATTCCTTGCCAGTGTTTGGTGAGTTGTTTAATATTTCATCAGTGTTGGTGGTGCTGAGTTCTCCTGGGCAGGTGCGGTTTTGGTCCTCATCTCAGGTAGGCTTAAATTTCCTGGCGAAATTAAATTGTAAGGTGCAAAGTACAAGAACATTTTTACAGTCAATATTTTAAATATGATTGACACAAACCTCTCTGTCATCAAGAGGTAAAAAGCTAAAGTAGCAGAGAGATCGAGCACATCCAAGCAACAAAAGGCCAGCTAATTTAATCTAATTTAGTTAACTAGAAGTGAGCTTCAAGAAGACAACTCACACAAACAGTGTACATAAATCTGGTCTAATATGTCCTTGGGACACATATGGGTAGCGTATACACACAAAAGAGAAGAGACCAATAGGTGTGCAGAAGCTTCCCTCACAAATCACATTTTTATTCTATCTTTCTAATCTAAGTAAGCACAAAGGATCACAAACACACACACACAAACACACACAATCTGATGTCCATGGGCGTTATTTTGCCCAAAAAAATTGGGCTGTAGTCTTTCTGATTTGGTCCAAATATAGTCCTGTACACTACACCCAAATTAGTCTTTCTGAACATTTTTGCATATAATCACTGCTGTTAAACAACTTATTTATATAAATATAAATATGTTTAAAATAGGTTTTCTCACTGCTTCGTGACACACACACACACACACACACACACACACACACACACACACACACACACACACACACACACACAGAGGCCAGATTGGTCAAAACTGTTGCAGGTGACTGGGCATGGAAGATCAGAGGGGCAGGGCTAGTGAATAATGGTAGGTAACAAGACTTATTTAGGCTAGAGCGAAACTGAGAGCGAGAGCCACAGACATACCTTAATCTGGGTAAGTATAAATTAATTATAATTTATTTAGATGATACAGAAATGCCTGTTTGACTGATAATTAGTCAAGCTAATCAGTTGCAAGGTAAAGTGAAGCTGAAGAAGCTAGGTTTACCGTTAGCTTGTCAGTAGCTAGCTAGCACATTACACTTGAGCTACAAGGTTAAACTGGATTTCTGAGGCTTCAGCAGGGTTTTTGTGAGATGTTGGTCCATCTGAATGGAGCGCAGGCAGGCAGGTGTGCATCGTCCGACCCAGTTAGTTTACTGACTCAGGATGGTCAACACCATGGATGTATCACAAGAGCTGGATAGGGCACCATTACTCAGTCTTGCAGCCAATGTTTCCCAGTGGTCACTCGTGGTACTGCAGAAAAATCCTGCTGTGGCCCAAAAAGCATTTTCCCCATAGTATTTTTGAGCATGTTTGCAGGGTGTCTATGTCTAATGGGTAAAGTTTTTTTGTCTCTTTTTGGAATGCAGCCCACTTCTGTGTGTGTATGTGTGTGTGTGTGTGTGTGTGTGTGTGTGTGTGTGTGTGTGTGTGTGTGTGTGTGTGTGTGTGTGTGAGAGAGAGAGTGGTATCTGATCTAATCAAAAGTCCAACTTGACGGAATTAACATTTAAGAAAGCGTAAAGATGATTCGATGACAGTGATCAGGCAGGGTCACATAGAAGGGAAAACCACCACTACCACTTCACACCTCCTCAGCCAGGCCCCCGTGTGGGGTAAGTAGGTCTCCATAGCAGCAGCATGGGAGAACAGGATCCAGCCTTTAGATCAGGGGTTTTCAAAGTGTAGGAAGGTGAGCTTCCCCGCAGAAACCCCACCCCCACAATTATTACTTCTATTACTAATATTGTTGTTGTTACTGTTATAGTATATGTTCCAGTCAGGCATAAAATCCAACAACAATTGTTGTTGCAAAATTCCCCTCTGAAGGACTTCTAACATCATTAAAAAAAATCTACTATACATTACTACACTCAGCCCTACATTCTCATACATTCATGCTTAAATTGTGGACTACATTATTTAACAATTAAATCCTCGACAAGCCAATATCTAAATTGACAAAAGACTCAACAATAGCCCTACTAAAATAACTCAGTTCAACATTGTAAGGCCTATTTGTGCAATTTTACTCAATTCAAATAATTAATTAACACATCAAAGTCAGTTGGACACTTTTATCACCAAACGAAATCATCACTATGCACCATGCACAGCACTGCTTTTCATATCACTGCTACAATATGCAGCGCTTGACTACCCGTCCAGCTGAGTGGAGAAGAAAGGGCTCTCCTTAACACTGTCCTGCACCTTTTCATTCACATCAGATGCCTTGCCTGAGATCTGGCACTGGATGTTATTGTCAGACATTGGGATCGCATATAGTTTGCCAGCAGCTTCTCCCATCATTACCAAATATGTTTCTTTAGCAGCAGGGAGAAGTAACATTTCACCAATGTTGTGGGGCTTACAGCCTTAGCTTTGTGTAACGCTTTGCGATATGATGCTGCATTACCATATGCCTTAGTGCTAAATGTCTCAATAACTTTCTTCTGTGATTGTAATTCCTTTAGTTTCCTGTCAAAAAACTCTCATAGCTTCGTCACCAAATGTGGGTGCTTGGTTTCAAAATGTCATTGTCTCAATTTTATAAGGCCTGTGACAGACACAGACCCTATGAAATTTAAAACATTAGGTAATATTTTTAGTAACCTAATCATTATTCAACATTAATAGACATAATAGACAAAATAATTTACATTTGTTTTTGGCAAAAGTGAACCATCCAAAGCCTCTGTGTTGCCCAAATTTCCCCCATCTGTTAACATGAAATGGTTCAGTCCTGCATCCAAACCAGGGACACTTGCTAGAAATGAAGGGGGAGTGAGGAAGAGTGCAGCATGAGCATAATGTTTCAAGAGCATCATAAAATACAATTAGGGTTACAAAAATGAAAAACAAAGGGAAAAAAAGACAAGAGAGAACTGAAAAGGAAACAGTATGTCACCCAAGTTTTCATAAAAAAGATGGGTCTTGTCCATGAGTGGTGAAAATTTACCTGTCAGCTAATATGAAGTTAGTTATATGAAGGGGGGAAAAATTGTAAAATGTCCGAAATGATTACTACAGAAATGTGACAAGCCAGTGTATAATTTTTCTTTTTCACATACAAATGTCAATCAGAAGATGACAGCAGTCATCTGTACAATAATACAATTGTGTTTTGGATAAAAAAATACACTCATTTACTTGTTGATTACCGAGTTTACAGGGTTTCTGGAGGGCTTAGGTGCTGTTGTTGCAATTGGGAGGAGGGGATGAAATGCTATAGCCTGCAGTAATCCTTCACATTTTTGTGAGTGATTGCACTGTGCACCATAAAAATAAAAAAAAATCACAAAATGACATTGGTAAAACATGGCTTATAGTGAAGGGATTTGAGCTGTGTTTTTATCATCCTCCCAAAGTCAGGATGTAGCCAGCCACTAACCAGCTGAAGGGTGGGTAGAATTTTATCTTCATCTTATCCATGCTGTTATTAGTCTGTGTCTTTACTGAACGCTTACCGGTTCTTTTTCAATACAAAAGAATGGAGATTCTTGATCTGCATTATATTTAAATATCATTTCTAGAGCAGCACTAATAATTACCACAGCAACATCAGTATATACTGTAAACTGAATATCTCACTGGAAAAAATCTAAAATAAAACATCAAAATACTCAAAAGTTTAGAAAGAATGACGAACACAGACAAAAGTCACTATAAGTCATTCCTCTTAACTAAGCAAAACAGTAACATACAGACAGCGTTCATTTTAGCTTGTTCATATTATTAGCTTGTCATATTATTAGCTGTTAGCTTAACCAGTGAATAGGATACTGTCAGGTGGAAATATTGTTTTTCAACTTGCTCAAGCTTGTTGAAGACATGGTTTGATAAATTACTATTGACTTTTTACTCAAAGCTTTTACTGCACCTACGTAACAAGTGTCAATTTGATGTCAATTTCAGTTAATTCAGTTACATTATCTTCATTTAAACATGTACAGCTTTCAGGACTCTTCTGTGTGCAGTTATGATATCTCTTGTGGTGGAGAAAGCTCTCTCCGCAGAGACACTTTTGCTAGGAATGCACAGGAAAAAATGTGTTACTCTGGATATGTTCATGTTCCTTTTCTCAGAGTGACAAAGGGTTTTCCTCTCTAAAACTTTTAATCACAACTGCAGCAGCATCATGTGCAGATTTTGGTGCAGCTTTGTCTTTGACAGAGGCAAACATAGATCCAAGCACGTGGGCTCCTTGGTTGCTTAATGGGTGGCTGGGCAGTGGTTGCAGGGCCGTCCTTATAGCTAGATGGGTAATGATCAACCTCTGTCTGGTCAGTCTCCTCTACCAGACTGTCTACCTCCCTTTACCTCTCAAAAACATCAAACATCAAATCAAGTATTAATTGTATAGTAAATTAACATTACATTAACCACACAAATTCATCCCTGTGCACATTTCTTTTTTTGTATAAAATTATCCAAGTCCAACTATTAAAACTGAATGGTCATCAGGATCTTAAATCATATATATATATATATATATATATATATATATATATATATATATATATATATATATATATATTAAATCAAATCATATATCTTAAATTTATGTAATAAAGAAAAATTGCTTAATATGTAAATGTATTTACTTACATTATGTGGCTGGGGGGGGGGGTGGTTGCATTCCTAAATTATTAAATAATATAATACATAAGTAAGTGCATTCCATAAATTATTAAATAATATAATACATAAGTAACATACATAAATAGCGGTGCAGGTGGACCCAAATGTGGAGGCCGAAGACAAAAGCAGGGCTGAAGAAAAAAATGTCTTTATTCTTGAAATCACATGTGAAAACACAAAACTAGCTGACAAAAACAAAATACATAACAAGATCGAATACACAGAACAGAACCAGAACAAAGGATCAAACAAAAGACTGAACAGCAAACCAAGACTTAATAAATACTAGTAAGTCAAATACTAACTGAACAAATAAGGAATATAGAACAGGTGACTAGACTCAAGTGCAGGCTTTGAGTGATTGGGTGGGAAAGACACTGGGAGCAGGGCTTATGATGAAAATGCAGGTCAGGTGTGGAGGGAAACGGAGAAGAGAGCTCATCAGCCAACTTTCTTTTCAGCAAAAGTAACTCATGTTTTATTATTGAAACGCATTGCTGGGTAAATGCGCTGTTATAATAGCAATCCGCCAAAGTGACAGTGCTCCTGGATATTAAAGGGAATGGGAGATGACACTCTGATTGGTTTACCGCGTGTTACGCCCAAAACACGCCTATGATTAATGAAGGGACTTAAGTCGGACCCTTTTAGACCATGCACCTGGTGCAGTGACCATTTTTCCGCCGTTAAAATAGCAAAAGTGGATTTGGACACGCCCCAAAGGCACTTCCGCCATGCGCTATAGATCGTTAAAATGGGGCCCAAAGACTTCCAAGGCAGAAGAAAAAAACACCAAGAAGACACAGAGAGCAGACCAACTAATAAAAGGCAACCAAAGTAGATGTGCTCTGCTACATGCAACTATGTACAGCATGCTAACCTTGACAACCCAGCTGTATATTGGCGGTGCTGTGTTATTTGCGAACTCTAGTTTTATTGTATTTAGAATTTGGCCAGCCATCTTCTCTGTGAGGAAAAACCAACAAAACAATCCTTCCTCCCAAGTGCATGCATGTAGCGGAGGGGCTATTTACACACGTCCTGTTGTCAATGTATTTGAGACAGAGAGTGAGAGAGTGGGGCAAGAGTGGCTGAGCGAATTAATGTGCTGCATGTAGCTCTGCAATAAAACAAGATTTTATCAAATTCAAATAGTAAAAAAAATAGAAATGTGGCTGATATTGATCCACAAATAATTCAATGTATGGTAAACCCTGGGCATCCTTCATTGGCTTGAGTGCCTCAGCGCATGTGATGTCAGCCTTGCTCAGTGTGAATATATCCTTTTCACTCTCTCTGACCTCTGGTGAATGGAGTGTTGCATCCCCTAGTTACCCTACAATGTTATCTCCTGTGTGGCTGTAATGCATTGCTCTTCTTATACAGCTTTCTCTCACCTGTAATGTGATATGCTGTTATGGTTACATACAATTCAGTTTTTACCTGGCATAACTTGGGCACAGCTATTTCAGTGATGTGATTTCAGGAGGGTATGGTGTAACAAGGCTCTGTTGTATCCATCATATGTCAGAAGCCTTGATTCTCTAGAACACTAAGAGAGTGCATATCTTTTCAAATGAAAGACAGTATTGATTATTTTGGTTGCTTGAATTGAGGTCTGTGTTATGTGAACTTGCCCCAGAGTGAGTATTTGGTTTTGGCATGGGATCCTAGTGACCACCAGTTACGCAGAATGTTTAGTCATAATATTACTATTTATCGTTTCTCGAATCCTCAGTGCCATCACAATAAAAAGTCCTTATTTAGAAACAAGATAGTTGAAATGCTTAAACAAGTTGTCATGAAATACTTTAATATGAAATATTTCAATAAGTATACAGTATTACAGTACAGATCACATTGTTGGATTACATGTTCTGTCTATGAAACTTTTCAATGATTGAGGACACAGTTCTAACCACATTCAGCTGCACCCTTCAGCTAGCCTCGGCCATTGTAAAGCCATGATTGGGATCATGGTCCACAATTGTGGCCCCTACGTATTTCATTGGGAAGGTGCCTGTGTCCTTAGCCTCTTTTACTTACTCCTCTTCTTTCTGGCCATTGACAATGTTCATTTCCTTGCTGTTCTTCCATTGTCAAAAATAATAACGTTGTGCTCTGTCTATATATGCCATTTGAAGGTTCATGAGATTTACCTCTGAGCTATTTTAGAGAACTGGTCGATCATTGGTCAATCTAACACTTCACACATTCTCCTTAATCAGTGAAAGTCCAGACTCACCAGAGAGCAATTCATCAATTCAGGACACAGTTACAAAAAACTAATAAAAATGTATGGGAAATATGTTAATATGACCATTTTGCATGTGATGACTGTCTTTCTTTCCATGTGATGACTAATGCCTAGATGGTTTGGAGGGTCATTCGATGATTTGGAGGTCGAGCAAGTTTTGAGAATTTCAATCCTGATCATAGAAATGTACTCAAGCAACTGAGAAAATCTGTTAATGTTTATTAATGCTAAAATATTTTAATGAAATGTTACCACAAAACATTTGTTTAATGTTATTATCCTCTAAAATAACATTTTGCAAACATTGAAAAAAAGAAAGAAACTTGCCGTTGAAAATGTTTTAAGAATGTTAGGGCATAATTTTCTAACAATGTTATTACTTAACATTTTAAGAAGGTTATCACCAAAAAAGTTCCTGTTGTTAGGGCATAATGGAATTATCACCAAACATTTTATAATTATGAGAACATTCTGGGAACAATAAAAACCCTTTCTGCTGAAAACAGTATTAGAACATGTATGTAACATCGAGTAACATTTTTTGTAGGGACAACCGGGATTATTAACGTAATTCCACACCATTATATCCTTTTTGTTACCTGAAATGTATTACTAAATATTTAAAGAATACAGATGATTGATAGCCTCATCAGAAATGATTCTATTTTGATGGTTAATATCTTCATTAATATTCTGTAATGAGTTTTACTTTCATGCCAGCAATCATTGTGTCAGAGAGGGTGTCACATTTTTCAGATGGCGGCTCTCTCATTTTGGAATAGGGTTCTTCTTGTGCCCTTTATATCATATTTAATTATCAATTCAGTTCAGAGGGCTTTATTAGCAGGGTTCAAGAACAATGTTGCCAAAGTATCAAAATACAATTTGCACAAAAATGTCATCTTAATCTAGCAACACATATGCAGGTAAAGGTTAGACGCTTGTATACACACTCACATGCACTACAGGAAAAAGATGAATATCAATATGTTGTATGACCTATCATTTTGAGACATAATCAAAGGCTTTTTTCAACTTCCTGTCAACATGTAAGAATACAAAATAATTAAATTGGGCAGAATTCATCTAAAACAGGCAAGCAAGTAAACAAGGCAGTGGATCATTAACCTTCATTCTCTTGAGAATTAAGTCAAAGAGCCCCAACAAAAAAACATGCACTATTGGATAATTACTTGTCTCTCAAAGTGTTTTTATTGTCCTTAACAATGATTAATATCTCTTGTTTTTAATCTGCTGTATTGTGTTGATGGTACAGTGATAGTGTTCACATCTTTTTTTACAGACTTTGCAATTATCTAAAGAATGAAGGCTGAATGGGTTGTACCTGTCTTTTCGTGTTTTGTGCAGTGATCACATCTTTATTGCCTCTGTGACCTGGTATTTCTACCTGAAATTAATCACTGTCAAGAGGAAAGAGGTTTACAAAATATTCAAGGTCAAAAGTCTCTAAGCTCCCCTTAAACCTTTCGAGCCCTGAGTAGGGATGCTTGGAAGTTGTCTTCAGTTTTCTGTTCAAACTGCAAATAAATACAAACAGGAATTTTATTCCAAATGATGTCTTATACATCGATATTATCTTTAAAAAGTGTAACAAAGTAAATAGTAGTTCATTGACAGAAATTATCAGTTTATATTTTGTCACCACTTTGCCAGAAAAAAAAGATAAACAGAAGAAAATTATTGATCAAAAAAAACATTTAATCTTAGAAAAAGAAGCAATATTAGACCTAAGTGACAACAATGACGTTTGTCAACATATGTGGTGTCTGTGATCCAATACATTCAGTAAAGGATATGTACTAACAGACACACACAGACAGAAAACTTACTTGCTGCTGCTCAAAGTTTAAAAGAATTGTACAATCTCAGATCTCTCCTTCCACCAGAAAACGCTTCCAGATCAGATTAGAATCCTGTGTTAGTTGTGGGTCTGCTCTGGCTCTGCTCCCGGCTCTCTTCTCCAGAGCTCCCGGCCCCCAGCGGCTGTCTGTCCCCCTGTTCTGTCCGAAGCATTTATAAACATCTCACACACTCAGACTCTGCTGCAACATTGCTCGTATTATATCTGGATGATTTTTTTGTGCTCTAATTTACAGCAAGCAAGTATGTGAGGAAGGCATTGTCAGCAAACTGCAAGTGTGTGTGTGTGGTGGGCCAGGGCATCAGCCCTTTTTGCTAAGTGTGTGTATCCATTTGAAAACCCAGAATGGAAAGCTATTTGATGTAATCTTGGATTTCTATGATGTCCTCCAAAACGTTGATGATAATGTAATCATTTAACAAGCTAGAGGTGAAAAGGAAACAGTATATTCATGTTTAATATTGAGGAAAGGTGAGCAGGGATCCCAACACCTGTCACATCCTGGCATCTCAGCAGCACTGTGCTGCTCCACAACTGACCATGACTGTAAGTAGCATACAGTCTGGCCCTCTCCTCTGTGCTCTGGGTGAGACAGTGCTGATGAAATATTGAGTGGAATTTGATTTGAGATTATGGAATAGTTATGGCTCACTAGCACAAGCACAAATAACGCTGCTGGTTTGAATGTTTATGATAAAGTGGATCTATAATTAATGTGTGATATGAAGTGAAATTAACTGTGAGAGAGAAATTATTATACAATCTGGCTTCAATTTACCACCTTACCATCTGCATCACCAATTTCCCCTGTCTCAAATGTGTGTATGAAATACACACATTTTTTCCCTACACGTTTTTTAAAAATAAATCCCAACCTTTTTGTGGGAAGTGGCATACGCCTCATTCAGGCCCCATTCTGTGTGGCCCGAAGTGAGCAGAAATCTTCATTATGACAGCCAACTCCACCCTCCATGGTTCCTAAGGGAAAGACAACTGCCCAATTTTCAATGACTCTTGTAATGGGGCAAAAGTTCGGCCCTCATTTACCTAAATTTTGAAACCCTCAGTGTCCCATAATCAAATATTTGGTGAATATGATTACTCAAAATGTATTACACTGATCTGCAAGTTGTAAATGATAAAAGCACAGACGTTCATATAAGCATCCATGCTGTGTTGTACATATACATATGAATGTGGAGCACAATTCTCCAGGTGTTCCTCATGTGCTTAAGTAAAATGTCAAAAAAACTAATATGTCATTTATTATAATGCATTCAGTGGACTTTGGGGGGATCAAACCTTTGAAATGAAAGCACATACTCAGAGAAGCTATAGACTCAGGCCCTTAACACTTGTCAGGACTCAAGCTGTGCTCTGTTAGCAAGCAACATGAAAAGCTATGCAGGCTATCTCTCAAAAAAGGCCTTTCCAGGATTGTGATGTAACTATTTCAAAGAAGTTGCTGAGGTTTATATTTATTTCATTCAATTTTTTTTTTCTTTGTCAAAATATTGGCTCAATTGAATAAGATTTGTTGATGTTGGGAGTAGGTGTTTTTTGGGAGGGGTCTGTGCTGGGTCAGTCCTTGGGCACTGACCTTGGGAGGTGTATGTCGGTCATGTGCCTCTAAAGGAAATCTGGCATGGAAGATGGTTGAGTCCAGGAGAAATCATAAAAGAAAGGATAGAAAGAAAGAAAACAAGGAAAGGACCATATGAGAAGGATGAGGAGCAGCTGTGGAAAGAGAGAGGACGAAAGGGGGGGGGGGGGGGGTTGTGGGCTGTGAGGTGATTGTGGTGTAGTGACCACACTACTGTAGTGCATCAGCTGACCATAGACTGTACAGTAGGACACAGTGAGGTATAACATTACCCATTGGTTTGCTTTGGAGCCAGTTTGAAGCTCAGAGTTGTTGCTTAGATTGGCGGCATCTTTTCCATTTGGAGCCAGGACCTTCCGAATAAGGAACAATTGGGCTGGCATTAGCTACTTTAGCTAATAGGGCAGGTATTGTAATCAAGTAACATTAAAACATATTGTCATATTGTGATAGTAAACTGACAAGTCCCATGCAAGTCCCAGAGCTGGGGGGAGCAGCAGGTGAGTGAACTGCCGGTCACAGCTGTCAATCAAAACCCACACGGCATACATCAAGGTTACTATAAGCCTTCAAATTTTATTAATGGAGCAATAATCTCCAAAAGGACCACAAGTACACTTATTAGAAGGCCCAAATTTAGATTTTTGATTGAGACCATAATGACTTGAAATGATTGATTTCTCTTTATATTAAGTTAAAAATAGGTGGAGGGAAAAGTAGAAAAAAGGATGAAAACAGTAAGGCAGAATGGTAAGGAGTAATGGAAAAGAAGTAGGCCGGTAAATGTAGATAAAGAAAGAAAGTTAAAACAATTTAAAAAAAGAAAGAGAAGGAATGGAGGGAGGATATCAGGTTGCCAGGTAAGTTTTAACAAAAGGCAGGGAGATATTTCTGGCATGCAGGGCAAATGATCTGCAGGTTGTCTTGCCAGAAGCAAGGTTATGTTTATTTCTAAGAAGGGTACTGCTATAATATTTGCAAGTTGTTTGGCAAGAGACAGGGTTATATTTCTAGTGTGGAGGTGATTCTTTCAGTCCGGGCGGTTGGTTTGCCACAGGTAGGGCCATATTTCTGACAGTTGTTGTGATTTTCAAAATAGAGGCAAGTAAGGATGAAGGAAAAAAAGAGAAGGGAGGACAAGGTAAGACAGGAAATTAGGATGGAAAATAGAAGGAACATGGAGAGAAAGGGATGCCAGGAAGGAGATGTTTCATAGATGCAGTTGATTTTTAAAAGTGGCTGGTTAATATATATTAGCGGACTGATTCTGCCTGATCACTAGGGTTTTTAGACTCCAGTACAAGGTCACTGTTGGTTTGAGCAAATTAGTCAAAAGCAAATTAGTGTTTACATGAAAGTAGACATAGGCACATGTAAATGGCTGGCATCAATTACATTTTAAATGGCTCTTCAGTGCAAGATGTGAATGCAGCTCAGAACACAGCTATACTACATCAGGCTATCATGGCTAGTGTCTGCTCCATCAGCAGGTGTCAGCATGCTGGGCAGACTGGCCTGTCAGACTTCATTTTCATATTCCGTGTCTTCCATCTCTCCTTCTTGTTATACCTCACTCACATTATAGTTGCAGCATGAGCTCATCACTGAGGTGCCAAAATAAGTTTGCATTGATTTTTGTAGAGCCATTCTCCAAAACTATCTTTCTTTGCATCACTTTCTGATGGTCCTTAAATATGATGCTGTATTAACACCTACAATAATTACCATAAAGTACTGTGTTTAACAAATGTATCTAACTTTTGAAATTAAAGAAATTGTTGAATAAGAAAACCCACCTAATATGATGCCAATTTTACAGGAGAGAATGAGAGTAGTCACAAGTATCATTGGCTTTTGATTGTGTTGTTAGCATATGACACATCAACCACCAGCTTCTTGTACCTGGCTCTTGCTCTCATACACCTCCTCCATCGTGTCTTCCAGTCCAATGTATTTGTTGCTTCAGACTCTAAACTATATGTTAGTGTGGTCACTGCATTGTGGTCCGTAAAGTTCAGCAGCAGCATGCAGTACTCCCCTTACCTTGACAGAGCCAATATAGTTTGCTGTTTGTGCAGCTGAACCTTGTGCAGATGGTGTGATATAATCTTCAGCAGTTAAGGGCTTTGAAAAACAACTGTGGATGTGCTCCAAGGGTGTTGGTAAGCACAGTTGGCATGCTTGTGTGACTCGACATACGTTATCCACCATTTTAACCTATAGTTCCAACATTTTATTCTCATTTATTAAAATGATTACATCTGGTTTGGTAACAGCTTCCTGTTGGTAAACAGAAACTTGGCTGACTTTTTCATAGGCCACACACAAGTAATTATTGCACAACAGCAGTGACATTACGATGTAAAAAGCTAATTAGATCTGAAAAAGCTAATTAGTTTTGAATGTGTATGAAAACGGCCAAATGAATGAGACACCACACAAAAATAGGCCCAGACCAATATAGAGCATTTATTATTAAAATAAAGTCTATTCTTTACTTGTGTTATGGTTGGCAATTTTCTATGTCTTTATTGTCAGCAAATTTAATGTGCAAAGCCAAACCAACATTGAACTCATCATTCTTACAAGTATTGTGTGTATATCCAAAGTTTGATAAGTATTCTTCTGTGCATTAAACCTCTGATGTTTTCCAAAATCAATTAAAAAACATGTTAATGAGACACAATTGCACTTGGTGACATGTTCCTTCGATCACGAGGTCAGCACTTTAGTTTGTTTAGAACTGGCTCCAAAGACGAATAACAGCGATCATGTTTTCAGTCACAATCAAACAGGTTGATGCCACTGCACACATGGGAACAAAGAACACAGTTCTGAACTCCCCTCCATGGACACAATTTACACACAACGCTGTCAAAAAAGAGCAGAGAGAATCACCAGACACACACTACATCCAGCTCACTCCCTGCTCAAACACAAACAATGCACATACAACCTCAGACACAGACGAGCGGACAGCATCATCACAAACAGAACACGCTTCTTTAACAGCTTCTTCCCTGCCACAGTGAGACTCTTGGCCAAAACAAAATGAACTACCTCACATTATATCATATCATATTTATTTTATTATATTTATATTGTCTTCTGGGCCTGTGCAATATACCTATGCTTACAACAATGCTCTAACTTTCCCTTTACACAGGGTTTTTATGCACTTTTTTTATGTCTAGAGTATGTGTATGTGTTTTATCAATGTGTCCTTCTTGTGTGTCTTTTTAAATTTTGTCAAACCACACAAAAATTCCTATGTGTGCAAGGACAAATGGCTAAATAAAGTTCTTGAATCTTGAATCTTGCTTACAATGCTTTTGGTAGCTTGTCAAACTCCTTGAGTTTTTGAGAAGTTCCTTGAGAAACAGAAAAAACATGCTGTACAAAGTCAGGAGTTTGTGATATGTAGCACAACAAGCTAGCAAAGCACTGTAAAGAGAACCACAATTTTGGTTGACACCTTTAGGGCTGCAAAATATGAGAAAAATCTGTGATGTGCAATAATATTTTTCAATATTGCGACAACGTTATAACTTGCAACAAAAAAAACCCAAATATTCAAGTGAGGAATACGATACATCAGTCTTTGGATTAGTGCCCGACCGATTTATCGAAAGGCCTTTCACAGATATATCAGTATTGGCTTACATGTTTTCCGATATGCGCTGATATGAAAACTTTTCTACAGAACACATAATGCAGAAATTGATGTTTGGGCTGATTTAGACTTGGTGTCATTACGTAGTTTGTCCAGCAGAGTGTGCTTCGACTTCGCCATATGTAGCATGTGAGGCTGAGCAGCATCAGAGCTCACGGTAGTGCGGACTTCAGAGTCAAGCGATGTCTCCACAATAAGTTGCCGAGTTTTTGAAATACATGCTGAGAAGTTAATAAACAATGACCCCGTCATTTCCCCTTTTCAATATATAATAATAATAACTTTATTTATATAGCACCTTTTAAAAACAGAGTTTACTCGACTCTGTCAGGTGGGAATTCCTATAAAGTGCTGGAGCGGTTTGGCTTTCATGAAACATTTGTCAAAACCATACAATCGCTATATAATAAACCCACAGCTAGGATCAAAATCAATGGCAATCTTTCAAATTCTCTCATATTAGAACATGGATGCTGTCAAGGCTGCTCAATTAGCCCTCTCCTTTTTGCTATTTATTTGGAGCCTCTAAGTCAATTGATAAAGCAAAATGAAAATTTAAAAGGTATACGCAAGGAGAGAGGAGAACAGAAAATAGCATTATATGTGGATGATGTATTCATATATTTATCGCAACCCACTCTGTCTCTTCCAGTACTCATGGCAGCACTTGAAGATTTTGGTTTACTATCTGGCTATAAATTAAATGTGAGAAAAACACAGGTTCTCACCTTTAACTATGCGCCAGACCAAACAATCAGAGAAAATTTCAAATTCAATTGGGAATCAAAATCTATTAAATATTTGGGAGTAACTCTGCCTCAAGATCTATCTCAACTGAAATCTATAAATTATGATCCTTAAATCTATCAAATAAAATCTGATATTGGAAGATGGAATTTAATCCCAATTACAAGTTTAGCTTCAAGAAAAAAAGTGATCAAAATGAATGTTCTTCCATCTTTGCTGTATTTATTTCAAACTCTTCTGGCAGAAGTGACAGACAAAGATTTCCACTGTTGAAAGTTTCCCCTGAACATGTGTAACAGAATAACGTTAGGGTGTAACACTGCTGCTGCTTCATCTTTTCACTCTGCTGAGTTAAAGTTATACACATGAACAGTGAAATATTGATAATGACATTTATTGATAAACAAGAAAAAAAGCATTTCTGATTGGAGTTAATTCAATTGAAATAATGAATGTTCTGTACAGTATGATGTTTATTTTGCTATTTTATTTTTATTTATTCTCTATTTTGTTAGTGTTCATTTCTAGAAATGCTTAACAGTGTTGAATATACTTAATTAGTTAATTGTTTAATAAAGCAGCCTCATATCGGTGCAAAATCA